>NW_008235978.1:306297-316138 GCF_000691975.1 Corvus brachyrhynchos
CTCTTTCCTGGACTATGGCCCAAGGAGGGTTAAAATGGCCCCTAACTTTTTAGTGTAACTCTTCAGAAAAGAGCTGTGGTGCATAATGCAAATCATTTAACTGCAGAGGTCCAAGCCCCCAGCCCAGATTGGGGAAATAAAGAGGTTTGAAACACACTAAGCACCCCTTGAAGTCTGAAGACATTCCCTGGAAGAGTCACAGAAGAGGACAGGCAAGGTCACAGAGACAGAAATGTCTGTGATCAAGGTGTGGGGAAAGGACTCTGGGAAGCCAGAGGGAGGTCAGAGCAGCGCTAGCTCTGGAAGGAGGCCAGAGTTGATCAGCTGGTTTGGGAACTCCCACTGGCTCCCGATGAACACCACCAGGGAGTCCTCAGCAACGTCTGGCAAATGGAGCAAGGAGCCAACACTGCTGTGCTTGCCCCCAAACCCAGCAGTGCCTCAGAAAAACAGGGGTGGAAAGTCAGGAGCAGTGGTCACTCCTTGTGTTGATCTTCCCAAGTTTTGTCATTTGGTTCAGACTAAATGCATTGAAATGTAACTTTTGCTTTGTTCTGGAGAAATGAAACCTCTCTCTCCTACATGCAAGTTCCTTAAGGAGCTGTGAGCAGCCGGGGTGGAACCACCAGCCCAGGAAGTGTTCAAAACCTTCCAAACGGGGCACTTGGGGACATGGGCCAGTGGTGGCCTTGGCAGTGCTAGGGAACGGCTGGACTCAGTCTTGGAGGGCTTTTCCAGCCTTAATAGTCCTGTGATTCCACTGGAAACTCTTACATCTGCCTTGGGGGCAACACCAGGCTCAATAAAAACAGAAGAACCCTGAAGCTAGGCTCACAACTTGGATCAACAGCCCAAACAAATTAAATTTAATTTCATGAGGTCTTAAAATTGCCACATAAAAAGCACATTTCATGCTTTCATCTCTCCCAGTCTCCATTTTTTTGGGGTAGTGGTTACATCCAGAGTCAGCAGAGCTACACAGCCATAGAGTCCATGAAAAAGAGCTGTGCCTGGCAGAGCCTTGCACCCAGACAGCAACTGGAAAGGATCAAACCCGCAACAGCATTTGGATCACAGATGCCATGGAATATTTTTACAATTACAGCTGATTTAATGCAAGATAAATAAGGCTTTAGAGACACTTTTACATCTATTGGTTCCTATGAAAAGGAACGAACATAAAAAGATTTATTTAATTGCCTTTGCATTTTTAAAGTGTAGGTTACAGCAATTAATCACCGAGTGCAGACATGAAAGTATCCCAGTGACAGTGTCAGTGTGGTCCTGGTGTGCTGCAGAAGCGTGAGGACAGCTCTGAGCAAGGTCACTGTGGAGCCTCACGTTCACACTTCAGAGCTGGAACCGAGGCACGATGTCATTGTCACCAGTGCCACCCCCCAGGAGCACGAGACACACCCCCCCGAGGAGAACACACCTCAAACCCCTGCATTTCTTGTATCTGCTTGTTAACTGTCCCCCACTGCTGCACACACGAAGCACTCTGAAGCCTTGTCCCACCTGAGCCCCTCCCCTGTGTCCAGGTGCATCCCTGGGCCTGCAGCCCTTTGCCCACCCAAACCCACAGCAGTGCCCTTCTGGACATGGTGTTCCAGGCCAGGCTGGACAGGGCTTGGAGCAACCTGGCATTGTGGAAGGTGTCCTCACCCATGGCAGAGGCTGGGACTGGATGGGCTCTAAGGTCCCTTCCCACCCAAACCTTTCTGCAATTTAATAAAAGCACAATTACACCAGAAATTAGACCACTCTGACTCAAGAAAGGAAAAATTGGTCCTGCAGCACTTATTTTTATTATCCCATTTCCCCTGGTTTTCTTCAGGATTCCCAACTGAACAGTACACTTCAACCTACAGAAGAGGCTTCTTTTTCACAAGCCTCTCCCCTTCTGGCATCAGTGGAAGGAAAGGCAGCCATCCCTCCACACTCCTTCCAAGTACTCAAAAGGGTAACAAGGAGCAGCCCCACCCTGGACATGACACCTCAGGGCTCCTTCTCCAGCCACCACCAGCTTCTCCTGCCAGGCTCAGAGGGACCCTGCTCCCCCCTCTCCTCTGCCACGTGCCTACAGCTCATCCGACCCCAATCCCATGAGAACAACTCACTGGCTGCCCTTTGAAGTAGTTGGCAAGCACTGATAACTAATTGCAAAAGTACACTCCTTGCAGTTAATTAATAGCATGAGTAATTGCAGGGCATTTCTAAGTGTCACAACAGCCTCGTAGTAACACAATTTATTACTTCATGGCCCCGTTTTAAGACATGGTGTTGGTTACAACAAACATTTCTCGCCAGAGGATGAATATCCCATTGCTGAAACCATCCCAAACTATGGGGCTGCTCTGGCTGAAGCTGAGCCTCCAGAGGCCTCAGAAACCAGGCAGCACAGGAGTTCAACCACACAAAGCCCTGCTTTAGGGGGGGCTCTGAGCCAGCCCCACAGAAAGGCTGAGAGAACTGGGATGGTTCCACCTGGAGAGGAGAGGGGGCTGTGGCCTTCCTGCCTGACAGGAGCTCCACGAGACCAAGAGGAGCTGTTCACGAGGGATGGGGGGACAGGACAAGGGGAATGGCTTCCCACTGACAGAAAACAGGTTCACATCAGATTTTAGGAAGGAATTGTTCCCTGGGAGGGTGGGCAGGCCCTGGCACAGGGTGCCCAGAGCAGCTGGGGCTGCCCCTGGATCCCTGGCAGTGCCCAAGGCCAGGCTGGACATTGGGGCTTGGAGCAGCCTGGGACAGTGGGAGGTGTCCCTGCCCATGGCAGGGGTGGCACTGGATGGGATTTAAGGTCCCTCCCAACCCAAACCAGTCCAGGATTTCACCAAAACATGTCCCTGGCAAGTGCGATCCTGCCAATGCAGACAACATCTGGCTAATTTCAATCCCAGCCCAAGCTGCAGTGGGGCACCATGAGCCAGGGAAAGGGGAACCACAAACACTTCAAGTGCACAACTGAAAACATACCCTGGATTTTTAAAAAAAGTTTTTCATCTTCGTTTCTCTATGCCAAATATGCAAATTATCCTGATTGCTAGCAAGTCATTAAATCTAAGATATGTCAAACTTTGCTACATAATCAAATGATAATAAGGAGGCGGCTGAACAAGTTCATACTCTCCAAGTTCCACAGAGTTACCTCACAGAGCAGTGGCTGCTTCTGAAAACACGAGGGGCCCATTGTGAAATGCACCCACAGCTGTTTTTGTGTTTGCAGCAGTGTGCAAAACCCTGACCATAATTCTGGGTCTCGTTTTGTCATACAGCTGCTATGCCTGACCTTCAGGAGCAAGTATGGACCCACCATTTAACACAAATGAGACCTAAAATAAACACATAGAGAAGAGGGACTTGGGACTGCAGGTATTTCACAGTACTTCCACCTGTAAATTGAATGTAACATGAACACAGATTTGAGCAGCTCACTGCACTCCTGCACTTGGAGCAGACCTTACACCATTCCCCCAAAAGCTGGAAAATAGTGGGATTTAAGTCAAAGTTGGTGCATGAAGGCAAAAGAAAAGATGTAATAAGAAAATTATGCTTTTGTCTATTAAATAATTGTTTTGGGGTGATTTATTTTCATACTTGGATTTCAAATGAAATAGCTTGACCATTAAAAATAAATCAAATAAAGCCCAAATTACAGTCCTTTTCCCCACCTTTGGCACCAGTCTCTGGCCCAGAAGTACTTCAAGTCCCTCACCTGTGGCCTCCTCTTTCAACATCTGGAACAGCCCTAACGAAGGAAGCAAACTCCCTCTGATCAATGATGTTTGGATAACAAGAAACTATTCCCCCTGTCCCCAATCAATTTTTTAAACCCCTTTGTCTCATCTCCCCTGCACTGAGCGAACCCCTCAGACACAGGGCGGAGGAGGGGCGAGATCAGTGAGGCTCCTTTTACACGTATTCAAGTATCGTGCAGAATAAAAAGCTTTCCCATAGAAATTGTACTAAAACACTGACAGGCACAGAAGTGCTTTTATCACATAAATGTTGTAATCACAGAGGTGTTTTGTTCCTTTTCCCATTTCCTTTCCTGCCTGGAGAAGTGAACTGAGATTAGCACCACTCACATCCCCGCTTTCTGCCGGGAGCAGCCCTTGGGGCTCTCAGCTGCAGGAGGCCAAGTCCAGCAGGCCCAGCTTCTGCTGAGCAGGAGATGGGACTGACTCCCACAGATGAGAAGACTGTGTTCATGATCCAGCTCATCTGCTCCACCACTAAAAACAGACCAAGCCCTTCTGGCACAATTCATTGCTCCCTCTCAAGTGGGCTCCAAACACAGGAAGCACCACCTGCCCAGTTAATCACAGTGCTGAGCATCCCCAGTACCTGGGGAGAGGCAAACCCACCACTGCAGGAAGGTTTAATTTAAACACTTGACTTAAATTAAGGAACACTTGAAAAACCAGTGGCAGTTGTCCAGTGACAGGTAACAGCTCATTTCCTGGTTCTTCCTCTGGTTAATTTTTCTGTGAAGAGAAGTCTGTCAGCTCCTGCTGCAGCTGCCCTTATTTTGTAGGAAAATTGAAGGAGACTAAAACCCACTACTAACCATTCAGATCCCAAATTACTGTAATTTACACCCTAGTGACACCCAGGCTTCCACACTCGTGTCACGGTGCTCACTGAGCTCCCTCCACCTGCTCCTGTGTAAGAAGAGCGCTGATCCCACAGCAGAACAGGCAAATGCCACACTCCATGCTCCTGCTGCACTTTGGGAATTGTCATAGTGCATCTGTGGGATTAAATTTTTTAAGGAGTTGTCAGGTTTAATTGGAGAGTTCACACAGTCCCAGCTCTGGTGCTATGATTTATCCAGCAAGTGTTTCTCTCCCATCACTTTGCACAAACTCACGGAGCTAAATAAAACCATCTGTGAACAAAGCCACAGGAATTCAGCAAACAGCTCCCAGAGCATCAGTACACCCAAGGTTTTGTCTGTACCTTTTGTTGTTTCCTGGGTGTTTGGTTGTGTTTTAAACTTTCCTGCAGCATCAGTGTTTGGTGATAGAGATGGAGATCGATCCAGCCGAGGGGAACCTGCCAACTACCTCTTACTCCTTGTTTTGGAGCAGACAAAGGGTATTTAAGTTTGGTGGACCCTGCTTCCCTCCGGCAGAGAACCCCACTCCCTGCAAGAGGAGAAGGATGGGGCCCATGCAGCCCCCAGCACAGCCCCAGGTAAGCAGTGCTGCTTTGGAGGGGTGGGGGTTGTTTATTTATCATCCTTTTGACTGGTAGGTGCAAGAGACTTGCACAAGAGCCTTTTCTGTCTGGCTGAAGGCCAAGAGGTCAAAACCTAAAGATCCGGGTGTACCAAAGCCCCACCTTAGAACATAAGCAATAATGATTGCTGCAATTATTCCCTGGAACTGATTTGAATAGGTTTCTGTTATCACAGATGAAAAAAAAAAAAGAAAAAAAAGAAAAAAAAAGGATAGAAAACATCCTGAGTTGGGAGGGACCCACAGGATCATCCATTCCAGCTCCTGCCCTGCCGAGGCTCAGTCTCTCCTTTTCTCCAGGAGAGGAACGAGCCAAGCTTCCCCTCCGGAGCGCTCAGTTTTAAGCTCATTTAGAGAAGGGCAGTTGTCACTTCGCTCAGAAACGCCCTTCATCTCCTCATGGGCTGTGCCCAGCCCATGCCAGCTCTTGCCGAGTTTCCGAGGGTGTTTTGGGCTCTCCCACCTGCCCTAATGCAGCTCTCGCTTGTTTTGCCTCCAGCACTCACTACCTGCAGCCTGTAAACTCATATAAAGTGCTCGATGAGGTCGCTGAGCCAGGGATTGAGTCATAAAAGCATTTTGCAGCACTTTACCTTAGAAGAAAACCCAAAATCATCCTAAGTGAGCTCCCGATGCATTATGCAGCAGCGTTTCAGGGTGTTAAGCCCTCTCCTCCTGTGCCACAGCGACGGCCAACCGGGACAGCAATGGGCTCCAAACGCATTTACATGGGGAGAAACTACTCTTACAAGAGTAAAAGTCAGATACTTCAGACTTTCAAGTATTTAGAGCTCTCATCTGTACATATTTATTCTACTTCCATAAAAACATATGGCTGGAAAGCCATATACCAAACCATAAACATAAAAATGGGAATTGAAGCCCTCTGCTTCGTGCAGCAGTGTGGGAATTACCCCAGCAGAGATGAATAGCAGATATGGATTTACAGATAACACTGATAATGGGTGCAAATTGTAAGTGTTTTATACCAAAGAAATACTTACAACAACAGCCCTGAGAGTACATAAAAGTGTCCAATCACACACCTGCCTGTGCAGTGTCCCCTTAAAAAGCATAAGCTGCAAGGATCAGGACTGAAGACTTTTCTGGAGCGTCTGGAGATTTTTAAAGAAACATCACAACAGCTTCATTATATTTGATTGTGCCTTAGGGCAAGACTAGATAACTTCAGGCTCATTTTCAGTGTTTATTATGCAAAGTTTATGCAATCTAATGGTATGCTCTCATTAACATGAGCAGAAATTTAGAGGACCTGACCCACTCTTGGTCAAGTGCTTAGTTTGCAAGAGGAGGAATTATAAACACAAATTTTATAAAGACAAAAAACCAAACTCCATTACAGGTTCAGACAGCTGGCAAACTCCCATCCCTGGGAGTGTCCAAGGCCAGGCTGGATGGGGCTTGGAGCAGCCAGGGATAGGGGAAGGTGTCCCTGCCCACAGCAGAGGGTGGCACTGGATGGGATTTAAGGTCCCTTCCAATCCAAACCAGTCTGGGACTTGTGAACTCCCCCTCCCCAGCACCTCCATCACCCAGAAGTGCCAGTGCCCAGGCAGGCCCTTACCCAGGTGAGGAGCTGGTCACCAGCCAGCCACCAGCACAGCTGGACCGCTGCCTGCCTTGGGCCACCGCCAGCTCCCTGCCAGGACAGGCCCAGGCGTGGGCAGAAGTGGCCACCAACTCCAGAGAGAGGAGCAGCACTCAGCTTCAGACAGGGGGGTGGGAGGGAGCACAGCACTCATCCCATTCCAGCCCCACCACGGACAGGGACACCGCCCACCAGAGTCTCTGTGCTTCACTGCACTGTCCAAATACTTTAAAATAATAAAAGGTAAACTCACTCTGAAGATAAAATCCCCTGCAACTTTAAGAAACTCCTCCCTAGATTCCGTTCTAATTTATAAACCAATTGTCCAGATGACAAGAAAACCTCCACACAAAAGAATAAAAATTTCACCATCCAGGAGCCAATTGGACTCCCTTGGCCTCAGTAATTGTGACCATATGGAGCCAGAAGAATACATGGCTGACCATAAGCTCAGCTTGTGTCATTTAACTCCTAACTTAACATTTTTGTACCTTCCTTTCTGCAGCCATTCTTTCAAGGGGATTTTTGATGGCACTTAATGAATCCACTCATCCCACCCTGGCACCCAGGTTTCCTATTGGCTTCAACCATAAACCTTCACCTATTTTTCCTTAAGGCAAAGCATTAAGGAATCATTTTCTTAGCCAAAATGATGACTTAGAAAACACACATTTTATTTAAAATGCATACAAGGAAGAGCTCTTTTCCTGTGACACGTTCTCATTTCTCAACATAATTCTGACACTTATTCCTGAGTGTAAGAGTCTGAAGATGTAGATGTGAAGCAGAGCTATAATTAGCACATAATTTGCTCTAAACTTCCTGTTCTAAAATAATGAGATACAGAGATGAAAAAACCTGCTGGACTGAGAGAAAGGATAGCAAAGAGTTCCTGAATAACCCTGGTCAGGCTGCTGGCCATAGAGCAGGTCTCCTCCAGCATTGATGGAGCAGAATTTGGGAAGTCAGGGTGAACCAGGAGGCTCCAGCAGGGGTTTCCTCCACAGGTGCCTGGAGAGGCTCAGTTCAAGCCTGTCATGCTGCCAGGGACCAGTACCCCGGGGACAGCTCCTGGGCTGGCTGGAAGCAGAGGGCTCAGCCCTGCTGATCCCCTGGTACCCTCAGGATGCAACAGCAGAGACACGGGAGCAGCACAAACACCAGCACCGCACAAACCCCGTGCCTGCCCCAAGGAATCACACACAGAACTTTCACCTTCTCACCTTCTCTGTCAAAACCCAGGCTTCCCTCCACACCCATCTCCAGCCAGCCCTGTACAGGGGCTCACCGGGAGGAGAGCCCGAAGTGGAGCTGCTCAGGCACTGCCAGCCAACACCATCCCCTTAAGATAAAGGGATCCATAGCCACAGCACAGCAGCACTTGGTACTCGCTTTGTCACGAATCTGGATTCCTCTCTACATTTCCCATTAGTTATGCTAATTCCAGCGGTCCCTGGAGTTAATCAGGTGGCGCCCAGAGAGCAGAGGACAGGAGTCTCCTGCAGAGGCTGCGCTCCCCCTCCCCGTGCTGGGGCACACACGGCCTGAAGCACATCGGTTTGGGAGCTGCTGTAAAGCCTTCTGACAGCTCAGCCGGGTTTAAAAGCACTCTCTGTGCTGGATAATGGCCTGTTGAAATCCCCAGGCTTTTGACTCAGACCAGTTGTTTACATCTAAATTACTTTTCCTCATTAAGCTCAAACTTTAATTCCCAATATATTAAACTTGTGTTGTTCAAAATACCGACAAGTTCTTTTTTATTGGCTTTGTTCCTGCAATTATTAGATTAAGGATGTCATTACAAAGTTGTCAGGACTTTTTTTTGCAGCTGTAGTTTGGTAGTTATAAGCCGACCAGATTTTCACATCAATTTAGAAAGGGAAAAAAATGCACTCAGCATTTGATGGCCCTGTACCAGCCCATTGCATCTTATTAAAATTGCTACTCTATCTGGCTGGAGGAGGCTCAGGGGAAGAGCCTGGCTGGGGCTGGTGACGCACAGGCGCTTTGGGCTCTGCTCTCCCTCCCCACTCCTCAGTACAGGAGGCACAGCACCAAATCCAGTGGGAAAAGCCCTGATCCTCCTCTGCTCACAGCCAGCTTGGGTTTGCTCCTGCTGAGCACCACGGGGAACACAGGACCCCTTTGCCATCAAACAAGCACTGCCGCCTTCTCCGGACAAATTCTCCTTATCTTAGAATCTCAGGATGGTTTGAGTGGGAAGGGACCTCAAAGCCCACCCAGTGCCACCCCTGCCATGGCAGGGACACCTCCCACTGTCCCAGGCTGCTCCAAGCCCCAATGTCCAGCCTGGCCTTGGGCACTGCCAGGGATCCAGGGGCAGCCCCAGCTGCTCTGGGCACCCTGTGCCAGGGCCTGCCCACCCTCCCAGGGAACAATTCCTTCCCAATCTCCCATCTATCCCTGCCCTCTGGCAGTGGGAAGCCATTCCTCCTTGTTAATAGTGTTTCTCCATCTTTCCAAACAATATTGCACAACTGTATATGCAAAGTTATGCTCAACAACTCAAAATAAAATAAAAGCACACATAAGACAGGATGCAGTAGAACTGTCTCATGTTTTATCTCTAAGTGGAGAAATTCTTGCTAAATATTTATATTGAAATTCCCAAGTGTCTGAAAAGCTTCGGGGCCATGATTTTAAAGCACACAAACAAGGCGAGATGTACATTTTATATACACACTGGCAGACTTTTTCAAGCTGAGTGCCTGCCCTGGTTAGTCTGCTGCAAAGTCACGTTTATAAGAAGTCTTTAGGAGCCTCGTAAGAGCCCAACCCTCCCAGCCTCTCCCGGGCACGGCCGAAGAGAACACCCCCAGCCAGACAGGAACACACACACGCGAAATCCAGGGACCAGGAGAGCTGCCCTTCCTCTCAAGGTACCCTCTGAGGTCTCCCAGCCCCTCCGGCACATCCGAGCACACAACGCGGCAGCTTTCCGCCAGCACGGCGCGGAACACCG
>NW_008235978.1:316671-323446 GCF_000691975.1 Corvus brachyrhynchos
GGGAGCGCAATGGGCTAACGGGAGCCTGCCACGGGCCATCGGGAGCCCCCCGGGATGCAGATCCCAGCGCCCAGGTGCAAACACATCGCTCGCTTGCCGAGTCACTTACTGAGGAACAAGGTCCCGACTTGGCTGGGTTTTTTTCCCATTGGTTTGGGGTTCGTTTTCCTTTTCTTTGGCTAGAGGTGGCTGCATCCCTCCGCAATGCCCTTCCAAGCGTTGGGCAGAGCCGGACCCGAGCACAGCCTGGGGGCTCTGGGCCAGCGGCTTTGCTCTGGGAAGGAGGAGGAGGAGGAGGAGGAAAGGCCCGTTCAGGCAGCAGCAGCACAGCACATCTTTGGAGAGCAGGGTAGGAGCAGGAGTAAACCTGGACAGGAGTAGCCCTGAGAGGGTTAATCAGCAGCTGGTCGTCGTTACCTTCCCATCTGTACTCTGGCAAAATAACTGTTATTTTGGCACTGAAGGTGCAGGGTGGTGACATAACACTTCTGTCTTCTCCCTTGTTAGCTGATGGAAACGTTACACAGGTGTATCTCTGGAATTAATTGGACTGATCCCATTCTTTCAGATGCTTTTGCCATTTAAATAAGTCTCCCGTTAACTCAGCTGCTTCCTTGGCCTGGCCATGGAGCTGTAAACGCTGTTACTCCTAGCACAGCACGGACTGCAGGGTGAGGGGCTCCCCGGGCAGGTCACCACATGGATGACGTGCTTTAAGCCCTGACACATTCACCTCCTGTACCCCGACAGGCAGCTTGGAAGGTTCAGGTTGCTCAAGAAACAATTCAATCAGCAGTGGATGAGGAATCCTCTCCAACAGGGAAGTTCTGCTCAGGAGCAGCCCGAGTCCCCTCCACAGGGCTGGTCCTGGTCCCCTCTGTGGGATGCTGGTGCTGTTCCTGTCCTGAGGCACCCGGCTCCATTACCAAGAGTTCCAGTAGCAAGGCCCCTCAAATGGTGTGAGCGTCCCATTAAAATAAAGATGGCATGTAAATAAAAGGCTCTACCTGCTGTAAACCCCTTGGTTATCCCAAAAAGCTGTAATTTAAACTGGACCCTAGCAGCTGGATGACGAAAGGAGCAAACAGTCTCAAAAGCTGATAACCTGTAGAGGATTGAGCTCTCCCTGGTACAACCTGTTGTGTTTTGTGTCTGCCAGGAAGAGAAATCAGGAATTTAAAAGCCTCCCCTGGCCCAGTGGCCTCCCAGGCAGCCGGAGGTGACAGTGGCTGGTGTCTCTTCCAGGGATGTCGATGTCCCTCAGGCACAGGGGGTGTGGACGTGGAAGCAGGAGATGATGCTGTAGAAGGAGAGGAGCAGAAGCTGCTGTTCCCTGGGTGAACTGTACCAGGAGGCTTTCCAGGTTTTCCCTCATTTACACCTTCTCCATCTGCTCGGTGGCACAGCCATGCTAACGAGCACTTGTCCCGTTCAGCTCCCTGGCACATTCAGTGCACGGGAGGGCAGTGCCCACCTTTATGCCCCAGTGTGTGCCCGGGGTGGGTGTCCCTGGGGCAGGGAAGGGTCTCTGGGTGCCAGCAGGATCTGGGTGCTCTCGTGGCACCGTTCCCTGATCCCTCATTGACTGTTTCCTTGCGAGTGCTTCCCAGCCGAATCAAGAGATTGTTCTCCAAAGACAGGCAGCTGCGTAAATGTCAAGAGCTCCAAAAGTAAATTATAGTGCAAACAGGTTTGATATTTCTATGAAATGAAAGTTAAGCACATTTCTTTTTAAAATACAGATTTTTATTTAAAGCAAGAGAAAACCTTCCACTGTGACCTTTATGAGATCCCAAACAGTGACAAATTTGGTCATTACAAATAGCCTTTTCCTGGCAAGTGCCTCACCAACGGGGACTTCTTTGCAGTAATAGATGTAAATTAATTTCCAACCTACAAAACAATAAATAGGAATCTTTTAAGATACCAATTCTACAGTAAAATATGAATCATGAAAACCCAACCAAAAGGCACCTTGATGACAGGATTTATTTTGAACGCAGCATTCTGGGAAGCCAACTCCATTGCTCTTCCACTCTTCCAGCAGTGAATAAATATTCCAGGATTTGCCTTGCTATTTGTCTGCATGATTAACCTGAAGGTGAGGATGAGATCATTAACCTGTGATTACTGGCGTGTTCAGAACTCTCATCATGCCTGTGGTGCCTCGTTAGGCAAACTAAAAATACCCCCAATTTCTCATTTTTCCTGTATCTTTACACTGACAAACATTATTCTGTAGATGTAAATTAGATAGAAAAATCAATGGTCACTGAAGGAAACCTGAGATTCTCAGTAATTGTCCCACAGAGCACCAAACCATCTCCCACGATGTGACATCAAACTAACGAGGTGCTGTTTGAGGCAGATGTTCTGCTCTGAGCGATGGACACTGACATTTGCCCGTGTTTTCCAGCGCTCGAGCCTCGCAGCCGCGTTCTGCTGCAAACGTGGGGACGGAGAATCAGAGGCAGCTTTGCCACAGGATCTGAGGCTGCATCTCCCCTCCTTGCCAGGCACGGCAGGGAGGGGTCATTTCCTTATCGGAGTGGCTGCGGCAGTCCCTGCACTTCAGAGGGGAGCTCGCTGTGAGCCGTGGCTGAGCTGCTGCTCGCACGTGGGAAAGGCACAGGATTTACCCTGTGTTAATCCAGTTTTAAGGTTCTTAGAAATGCCTCTGCCCGAATTAAGGTGCAAACGAGACCATATGCCAGTGACAATAGTAAGGGTTTTATTTGATGCTAAATATGAGAGAGAGAGAGAGAAAGAACGAAAGAAAGAACGAAAGAAAGAAAGTAGAAAATAGGTGAGGGGGACAGAAAGAGTGACAGGGACAGAATAAGGAAAATATCACCACTCCATGGATCCCAACGATGTCCCGTTGATCCTCTGCAGCTGGTCTCTCGCTGATGAAGGTCTCCCAGAAGGCACAGAGTCCCATGGGTGAATATGCTCAGGCTAGGTAGGCATGTCCAGCTATGTCCCCCTGGAGGGGGGGTCAGTCTCTCACAGCAGGCTCTGGGTCTGTTCCATCAGTGCAGCCCCTGTGGGGCCAAGCCTCTCACGGGAATGCCCCGTGGATGTGCCCTGTGGGGTTAGGGGTTCCACAGCTGGGCCGGTTTGTGTAATCTGGAGGATGGGTGTTTATTGCCTCTCACCAGAGGTTACCCCATGCACCCAAAACCTCCTTCTCCCCCCTCGGCTGGGGGGAGTCTGTGTAAACCTGGCTTCTGTGAGCTGTGCTCTCCCCCCACCCCAAACTCAGCGAGGGATAGTTGCGGCTGGTGGCTTCGGCCTTTTGTGGATGCAAACCTTTCCCTCAGCCTGAGATGGCTGAACAATGGGTTTCCCTTTACCTAATTAACAGTTTGACTTTCAGTTCAAAGTCCCACTCTTCAGGGAGGCTTCTTCGGTTGTAGTTTCTTTATAATGAGCAAAACTTTATATCAATGTTTGAGGCATGAACTATTTTCAGTCTCTGACACCTGTCAGCTTTATCCCATAAAGAAGGGCTGCCACAACCATCTGCTCCCACAAAAAGGGGCACCACGATCCCCTGTTCCCACTCTGAAATAGCTCCTAGAAGCAAAAGTCACTTTGGAAGAAGCAGCGTGGGAGGAGAACCGAGCTGAGGGCGAGCACTGACCGGCCACCCCTCGTGCTGTCCCATCCCTGGGGACTCCTCTGTGCAGCACCCTCGGGGTGCCAGCCCAGGACATCCTGGGAAGGGCAGGAAGGTCCCGTGCCCTGGGAATGTCAGGGTATGGATGAAGATGAGGGATGCAGGTGCTGGGTGTTCTGAGCCTCGGGAAGCTGGGGATCCCACTCCCATGGAATTGGGGATGTGCTGCAGCAGCAGGAGGAGCTGGGCCCTGGCTGGACAGGACCCCAGACTCTCAGCATCCTGTGGGCTGAGCAGCGCTTCGGGGGCTTCAGGCAGGACAGCTTCCCCAAACCCCAGCTGTGTGGGCTCCCTGTGTGGCAGTGCAGGCAGCACAGACCCACAGCAAAGCCTGAAGGACTGGACAATAAATGTGGGGTTCTTCTTCCCCAGCTACCCCACAGCCGAGCTGCTCCCACCCCTGCCTGAGTCCCTCTGCCAGCACTGCCCAGCCCGAGCAGGCAGGGAGCTCTCAGCCACCAGTGAATGTGCAGAGGAGAAAAGAGGGAAAGCAAACTGATTTTAATTCATTGGCGTCCCTACAGTTTGAGTACCACGAACTCAGTCTCTTTGCTGGAGCTTGAAACTGTTTCCTTTATTTAGGATTTTAAAAAATTGTCAAAATGTGGCAGTGCATTTTAAAATGTTGGTAATAAATTCTTTCATCTTTCACACTGTGTCACAAGCATGGCCTCTGCTTTGCATTCTCTAACAAGGTGTAGCATTTGCTATTTAATTATACCTAAGATAGCAAATACAGTGTCTGCTCCATGATTGACAAAACCAGAACAAGGAGTAGCATGTTAAAAAATTTCTGTGATGATCACAGGGAAGGGCCCCCTCTCCATCCCCCTGTCCCGAGGAGGTGTCCCAGGCCATGTGGCACTGGGGGGACGCAGTGGGACCGCAGTGGGAGCAGGTGGTGGCTGCTGGAGACAGAAGCCCTGGAGTGCCTGGCACAGTTTGCCATCCCTGCAGCTCTGTCAGGGGCTCTGTAAACAAGAGCTCCTTAAACAAACAAGATGAAAGAACTAATCAGTGCATAAATCTCCTCACACCAAGACATTAGAGGCAAAATATTTATTAAAGAGTCCTATAGTTTTGTAGCTGGAGATGATGCATGGGGCACGCAGACATCACTTGAATAAACACTGCTGCATCTGCGCCAGCACCAGCATCATCATCCATCTGCACGTGGGGAGCCAGCAATTCCTCTGGCCAGGTGCTCCCACTAATCACAAACCCTGCCGTGGAGCACTGACTTCAAAAATAAATGGTGGGACTTTCATATCTCTGTGTTTCCATCAGAGGGAATCACAGAACCCCAAAATGGTTTGGCTTGGGACAGACCTTAAAGCTCATCTCACTCCCACAGACACATAAAAGCAGCACTGTGAGACAAACCCTCCCTACTGCAGGTGCCCTGCTCCCCCAACACCCCACTAAGTGCATTTTGACCCCCTGAAATAAAGCTCTGCAACAACTCCTTGCTGTCCTGTGCCTGCTGTTGCAAAGCTGCCAAGGCAGTAGCTTATTTCAGCATATATTTTACAACTGAACTGAAGAGAAATGTCCCAAAATCTGTGTAAGAATCCCTACTTTTGTTTTTGCAGTCTAGCCTTCAGGTGACAAAGAATTCAGGACAGAGAAGCCTGAGAGCAAAAGGAATTGAAGTCATGCTCAGGGAAAAAAAAAAATTAAAAAGAAAATCTGTTTAAGTAGCATAATTCCTGCCTCTTGGGGTTGAAAAATTGATCTCCAATTGCCTGTACCTCCCTCTCATTGTGGTTTTGATCACTGCAGGCCCCTGCCCAGCATGTCCCAGCTCGGGGCTCTCTGGCTGGAGCCCAGCCGGGCAGAGGCTGGAGGAAACAATCGTTATTTAGATACAATTCCCTGGGCTTTGAGTGCCACTGGTGTCCTTGAAGCTGCTCAAAACCAATAAAGGAAATCTTTGCAGTGAACTCTGCAGCTCCATAAACTGATGCACAGAGTTGTTCATGAGCTGAGGCGAGCAGGAGGATTAGAGTCGGTTTGGTTTCCTTGCGTTATTGTTCCTGTAGCTGCTTCAGTTGGTGTGAAGATTAGGGGAGAGCAGACTTGAATTAAAACATTGCTCAGGAGAAAGAACTTGGAGAGGGAGGAATTCCCCAGTTGCCTGGCTTCCTTCATTGACCATTTGGTTTTACTTTGCCTTCATCATTCTCCAAAAATATTTTTTTCAGTCACTTAATAACTGTTGGAGCTGCATCTCCTCCACCCTTGCTTCTTCTCCATTCCTTCTTCTATTTTCCCCTGAACATCTTCTCCCTCTGTTTACCACTGCCATTGTTACAAATAGAGTTTACAGATTAAGTTGCTTTTCTTGTTATAATTCCAGTACCATAAAATGTTAATTAGGGTTGCCTATGTTTCAGAAGCTATTTAAAATGTACTGTAAGATCATTCCCTATTCTTCACCTCAGTACACAACTCCCACTGTTGCTGGCAAAGAAATAGTCCTGAAGACTTGAAGACAGGAATTTTTTGTTTTACTTTTTTGTTCTTTTGCTGTGGGTAATATAAAAAGGAAACAAAGTTCAGCTCTCCAACTTGGGGTCTGTCAAAGTGCCTCTGAAACTCACAAGCACAAAAAATCATCTCTTCCCACAGTTCTGCAGGAAATTTCCATCCCTGACTTCTCCACGGGGACTTGTCATCCCCAAGGCTTTGTGGATAAAGGTCATGCATGCTCTGCAACTGCAGCTTGCCAAAACCTGGATTATTTTCTGGGAAGGAAGGGCTGACTTTCAGAAATGTCCTCACTCTGTGGAAATGTCCCACACCAAAATAAAACCCTTGATGGCATTTGAAGGAAAAGGAATATCCGGTGAGGTTTTTTGGGTTTTTTGGGGGGAGTGTGGGGTTTATGAGTGACCTCTTCCCAGGCTGGGGAGTCTCTGTCTCAGGGAGCTGGGGGAGCTCTGCCTTGGTGGACAAGGCTCCCCCTCGGCAGGCGCAGCCTGGCTGGTCCTGGGGATGGGTGGGTGCTGCTCCCGGGGATGGGTGGGTGCTGCTCCCAGGGATGGAGGGGTGCTGTTCCCGGGGATGGGTGGGTGCTGCTCCCGGGGATGG
>NW_008235978.1:324373-339577 GCF_000691975.1 Corvus brachyrhynchos
CCCGGGATGGAGGGGTGCTGCTCCCGGGGATGGATGCAGCTTCTGGGGATGGGTGCTTCTCCCGGGAATGGAGGGATGTTGCTCCCAGGGATGATGTCTGTGCCCTGCCATGATGGGATATAAAAGGCTGTCCGTGCCCCTTCTGTGAGGGGTTTAACGAGTCACACCAAGGCAATGGGTGTTGACCATTCAGGAAAATAGGCATTAAGGTTTATAGTGCTCTTCCATGGCCTGGCTGAACGATTCCCGAGGGCTGGAGAGTGGCACAAGCAGCCCGAGCAGGGGGAGGGAAGCAGTGGATTGTAAACAATTCAGCGGAAAGGATAAAATGGCAGAAAATGAATTAAAATTACACCTGGCTGTTTCCATGAAATGGAGTGGAATGCTCCGCGGGATGCGCTCGGGAGCGGGAGAGTGTTTGCTGTCATTATTCCTGGGAGCTGAGCAGCAGAACCCAAATCTCCTGAAGGCAGTGCTTGTGACACCGCTGAGAGCTCTCCCCGCTTCACCTGCAGTGTTACGTAAAATTAAAAGCCTGGCTTGGAGAAATCTCCCGGGGATTGTTCCCGTCGAGTGGGAGAGAGGGAAGGAATACTCACCTAGTTTTCTCTTTCTTTCCCCCACCTCTTTCTGCTTTTATAAGAGAACACAAATTAAAGTTCTGTGGAAAGGATGTTACTAAGACACTGCTGAGATGTGTCCAAAAAAAGGACAGATTCATATAAATTATTTATGATTAATGTATTGTACTTCACCAGAGCAATTTAAATAGAGAGATTTCAGTATTTCTTAACATTATGATGGAGATGTGAAAAAGCATTAGCAGCAAATACCTGCTGCTAATGAGCAGGTGGAGCAGAGAGAGGAGCCTGTTTGGGTGAGAAAAGGAGGAGAGCAGGAAACCCAGGGATGCATTTGTAGCCTCCCACGTGTGGCATATCCAGGGCTGTGGGCTCTGCCACCCAGGGGTGTGTCAGCTGCCAAAATCCCATCTGCCCTTCTGGGCTGAGGATGTCCTTGTAGAAATACGTGGATCTCACAGCAACTGGAGGGTTCATACAGTTAACCATGGTGGTGAGCAATGTTTTTAGGAGAAGTGTAATTAACTGCAGCAGCAGCTCTGGGATGTGCCTGCAGGGCAGGGGTGCAGACAGAGCAGGGTCAGGGTGTGCTGCGCACCCACAGCGGAGAACGCTTGGCTTCCAGCTCAGGAGTATGCAGGGGAAAATGTAAAAAAAAAAAAAAAAAAGGGTCAAAAGGGCATTAATCTTTGGGTTAAATTCACTCCAGAAAACTGAGGCCCACTTGGGAATGCTGCCAGATTTACCAACAGCTGACACCAGTCACACTCTGAACTTTTACTGTCCTGCTGGTGACAATTTACTCACCAGCGTTGTCAAACTCCATCTTTAAATTTTAATTGCTAAAATTCATCTTTGAAGAATATTTTTCAGTATCAAGAATGTAAATAGCGATAGGGCTGGCCAGGAAAAATATGAATAATTCAGCCTTACAGTATGCAATTTTTATTGGAAATTAGTGATTCACTCCTCCTGTATATTCAGCCATCACAGAGTGCAGACACAAAAATAGGGGAAAAAATGAGAATAAGCCATAATTATTTAATGTTGTCACAACATTGGAATTTTTTAGATTATATTTTAATTATAACATACCTGAGAGTGCAAATTTTATGTCCTGAGTTTATATCAGCCAGTTTACTCCCAACCAGGCAGTGCCCTGGGGGATGTTTGGGTCCGAAGGCAGGGCCCTGGCGATGACCCTCAGGGAGACCTTGAATCCCTGTTTTTTACACACAAAGTTCTCTCTCTAAACCAACAAAAACACGGGCACGGCTGAGCTACACCCCACCCCTGGTTCGGGGCAGGTGAGGGGCTGCCAGCCGCCCTCCCGCCCCAGCAGGAGCAGGACAAACCCGCGGACACCTCGGTGTGCCCCGCGGATTCGGTGCTTTCCGAGCACGGGAAGAGCCCCTCGTGCTCCACAGGCACCTGCGATGTTCCACCTCAGCGACTTTAATATTGTGAGTAACAGAGAGCAGCAGCAGGGCCGTCCATCCCACGGCTTGGAAACGCAGGAGATGGGGAACCCTCCGGCCTGAACCCGCCTGTTCCGTACTCACAGCGTTCCCTCTCCAAAGACGCAAATACGGGCCCGGGGGAGCTGCGCTGGGGCTTTGGCACCGAGGCAGCTTCGGCCCATGAGCTGCACAAGTGATTTCAGCCCCCTCACAGCACGGAATGGATCCCAAATTCCAGCGCAGTGCGGAATGCATCCCCTTCTCTCTGTCAGGGACCCCTGCTCTGGCCGGTGCGGGTTTGGGGTCCCGCAGGCCCCGCTCCTGCCCACCCACGCCCGCAGCCCCACGGGCCCGAGCCCTCACGCCGTGCCCCTGGCCAGGGGTGCTGGACACCCGAGCAGACCCGTGCTAGAAGCCGGTCAAAAGCCTCTCAGAAATGAACTGTTCCCCTCCTTGATAAACAACATGGAAATAATTGCTGCTGGGCCTCCTGCCAGCGAGCAGGGACAGGATGGGCCGGTGGCCGAGGGCAGGTTACAATAAATATTCATACCCAGAGTTAATACTAAAACATTTTCTTTACTACTTCCACTTTACTTATTTGTAGCTGCTGGAGAAGCAGGCATATTAGAATATTAATTTTCCGCTTTACTGGAATGATTTCAGAGTCAAGTGCCGTCGGAACACCGAATGCAAATGGGAGCAGAGAGGGTGGGACTTTCACTAATCCCCTTCACCGCCTTGGAAAAAAAGCTCTGTTTATTTGCATTTTCCTTTATGGAGTCTTCTTTAGATGTTTAAAAACTGCTTTAGAGAAGGTTTAAGGCAGATTTAAGGGAGATCTGCAGCGCAGATCCCATGGCTCGGGCACTGCCCATCCCGTTCCTGCAGCTGATCCCGCTCCAGGGGCAGTGAAGGGGTCATGGGCTCGGAGACAGAGCCAGGCTGAAGGTTAAATTGGGCATTTTCTGCTGAATTTGCACATCTTTCCTTGCAAATGGCCAGCTTTACTTTTGTTCATTTAAATTCCCCTCCCTGGGATGAGGAATAGAAGGAAAAGGCGGTTTGTGTCTTCTCAGGGAATTCCAGCTGAGCCTGTGCCGCGAGGAGAGCACGGCCCGTCCCTGTGGGGGCACAGTGTGAAGGTCAAGGTCAAAGCAGCCTCGGCCGGGCTTTGCTGGGGCTCAGCTGCCACACGGTGACTTCATATCAAACAGTAAATTGGGTGGTTTCCTTCTCCACAAAAAAATGAGCTGTCCCCTGAGCAGGAAGGAGAGGAGTGTACCCAAAGACCTTCCTTATGAAGGCAGCAATGCTATGTGGGTAGCAATAACGTTTAGTTTTAATTAGCTGCTAATATTTCGGGAGGGCAGTTGGTGTTTTGTACATAGTGATATTGGCAGTTTGCTCATTTTGTGGAATTTAATATTGGATCAATTGGTTTCAGCAGCTGGGGAGAAGGGTCTCGGTACTGTTTGAGATAAAAACCACCATCTCTCTCTACAATAAATCCAATCCAATCATTGTTAAATCTTTTGGTAAATATCTTGAAGAAATTAGGTCGCCTAGTGTTTGTGCTCATGGATAAAGGAGAGAAAGACAGAGTCAGATGGTTTCCAGGTAAGCAAACAGGGAGAGTTTGTTATTTCAGGTCATTGATGGGGTGAATAAATAAATAAACTAACATCAGCAGGAGCCACGGACACAGGGATGGTGCCAGGTGCCAGGCAAAGCAGGAAGTGCTCCAGGCACAAACACCTTGTGCACAACGTGAAAACACAAACTGGAGCTTTATCACCACCTTGCACAAGGGTGCTGGATCAGAGCCACAGCACGGCAGGGAAGGAGCCCTCACTGGGGACAGCGCTGTCCCCCTCCTCACTGGGGCTTGGCCTCCCAGGGCAGACCCTGTGCAGGACCAGCTCTGCTCCCTGTGCCACGTGGGTGAGGTGGCAGCGGCCGTGGTGTCTGGGCACGGTGAGCTGAGGCACGAGCACGGGGTCTGGCCACAAGGCAGCAAGTCCTACAAGCTCTTCCCTCAAGTTCACAGGATTCCCAAGGATGAGATTTGTCAGGATCCCCATGGTTGGGGACCCCTGAACACAACCTCATCCCTCCCAGCCCACCTCTCGCATCACAGCCGCTGTGCTGGCATTGTTCCCTCCAAGGCAGAAGCAAATGTGCGGAGTTTGTAATTCCAAGTGATTTGTTGCCTGCATCTCTGAAGGTCTGAGGAAGGCATTAATTACCCCTCCTGGCATTAGCTCCTGCAAACGTGTTCCTCGATGTGTTCCTTGCACCAGCGCAGCCACAGCATTTCTGAAATTAATACACTGGTGTCTGAGTGTTCTGCACTTCCCCACGTCTGTCACAGGCGGCTCTGGGAGAAATCTGCTGCTTTTATAAGATCATATTTAAAATTTTGATATCTGCTTTAAAAGGGCAAACAAGGGCTGACAAATAATAAGTGGCCCTTTTGTATTCCGTTCCATTCTTATCCATTTTTCATGCCTTAGCAAGGTGAAGCTTTCCAATCAAGGAACGGCAGCATGGGCAAGTGCAGATAATATATTTTGATGGAGGTCTGTAATGAATATGGTATTTATGAAGACGCAAGTCATTAAAAGAAGCCTTGCATGGTTGTTGCACATTATTTTATTGATTTTTCCAAATGCACAGATCAAGGCGAGGATTATACTTTATAAGAAACGTTTCAATTTCCAATCTTTAATTTGATAATGCATCACAGTGTTTGTTGATTTGTGCCATTGAGGGTTGGTGGGTTCATTGCCTGTACGCACACCGTGAATTCTAAATTCAGGGTGTGCTTTGGAAGCAGTGGAGAGTGCTGGTGAGAGTTTGGAGAACAGATGGAGGTCATTGCTTCTCTTCCCAGTCCTTTATCCATGTGCGCCGGTGTAGGGTGAGCTGACTCTGCTGAAGGCAATTATAACGCCGCTCGTCACCGCGGCGCTGAGGGCAGGAGCTCCTTGTAGACACAAGAGATGTCAAACAGAAAGTCCCGAGGATGAGGAATCATTTTATCAATAGAATAATGCCTGGGCATCAGCACTGAGAGCTCCCTCCACCCTCCTGCCGATCCGGATCGATCATCACCGGAGTTCGTGTGAGGGGAGGTTCTGGGTGGGGCTGGTGCCCAGCTGGGGATGCCTCCAGCTGCTGCACAGCAGGGCAAACCCTTTGCTTTGAAGACGTCCACTCCAGAGACTGGCCCCATTTAACAAGAAATCAGATGATGCTGGTGCTTCTCACTATCAATCACTGCCTGTTCGGGGGGCATTTAACTTAGTTGCTGGTTTTACTTGACATCTGCAGTGCAGCCCTTCCATTTTTGTCTTCCTTTATAGAATAAAGGAAGAATAGATATGTATGTAGAATATATATGTACTGGTTTCATATAGTAGAACATGTCAATTTTTTTCCCTAAGAAGACAGAAAAAATTAAACCTACCTAGGGGACTGTGTGAGGTGGGGAGAAGCACACACAGCTTTGGTGAATGTCCTTCCTTCCTACACGTGTTCATCCTCTTGAGAGGAAACAACCATTACCTTCAAAAGGCTGATTTTGTGCCCCTGTTGCTCACTGGCACCGCATCCCTGTGGGGAGATCAGAAAGGGCGAGTGATACTTTTCTGGGTGACACAAAGAGGAGCATGAGACACAAGGTGGGAGGAAGGGGGGCACCAGCAGTGACACTAAGCCTGGGACAAAGGCCACACAGGCCAGTCCTGCTGCTCTCCCAGCCGTCAGGGAAGTGAAGGAGCCCAGTGGTCAGCAGTGGTCACCACTGGTCAGCAGTGGATGTGTGTGGCAGTGGTGCTGCCTGACTTGTGCTTTAGGTGCACAGATGGTGTTTGGAATTCTTTCAAGGTAGGAGAAAAGCCAGTAATTAGCCAGAACCTGCAAATACCAGTTTAGATGGAT
The DNA here is from genome assembly GCF_000691975.1 of Corvus brachyrhynchos. Lineage (NCBI taxonomy): Eukaryota > Metazoa > Chordata > Aves > Passeriformes > Corvidae > Corvus > Corvus brachyrhynchos. Next base: position 330,360 of record NW_008235978.1, read on the forward strand.
CGGTTAATAACAGATTATTGTTTCCCGTATGGGATCAGGAAAGTCAGGTATAAATAAGTCTTTTGTAAAGAAGTGCAGGAGAAGAACCCAGCAAAAAGAAGAACAGGAGTGTTCTTGAATGCCTTATCTGAGCACAGAGTAACATCCATCCCGATGGGGAAGAGTGGCAGCCAAATGTGTCCGTGGGCTTGGGCTGCAGCTCCTTCCTGCAGAGCTCTGCACCTCCACAGCAAGCGGGGCTCGGACAGGGCTGAGCTGAAGGGAGGTGGGCAGTGATTTGAAAGGACACTGACCCCAGCTGTCCTTTCCCAGAGAGCTGCACACGGGGAAGGTTTGCCATCAGTCCCGGGGATGATGGATGGCAGCAACTCCGTGCTGCAGGCTCGGGGGCGTGGGAAGCGTGAGGGTCACAGCGAACTTGGGGTATGCAGAGCACGGCGAGCAGCATGTGAGCATGGCAGCGAAGTGAGGAAGGGCTGCGTTCTCCAGCCTGCAGAGCTCCTGAGGAGGCTCCCACCTTCCTGTCCGTTTGCCTGAAAATACAGCAAATCAAACACTACAGGCGTTTCAAAAATTAAAATCTATGAAAGGAGTCGAGCATGTGCATGCTATTTCTCCAATACTGGTTTATTGGTATTGATTATCTGCTCCTCGAGGCTTCCTCCTGCCACCCCACAGTAACAACTGCAAGTCCCTGGGATGTCCCAGGGATGCAAGACCCCAGCTGTCCCACTGCGCACATCCAGGGAGAAGCACTGTGGCATTTCAGCCCGCAGAGTTCCCTTGGGATTGTCCCTGCAGCAAACAGCCCTGTCCATGTCCCGGCGGCAAACAGCCCTGTCCATGTCCCTGCAGCAAACAGCCCTGTCCATGTCCTGGCAGCGAACAGCCCTGTCCATATCCCTGCAGCAAACAGCCCTGTCCATGTCCTGGCAGCGAACAGCCCTGTCCATATCCCTGCAGCAAACAGCCCTGTCCATGTCCTGGCAGCGAACAGCCCTGTCCATATCCCTGCAGCAAACAGCCCTGTCCATGTCCTGGCAGCGAACAGCCCTGTCCATATCCCTGCAGCAAACAGCCCTGTCCATGTCCTGGCAGCGAACAGCCCTGTCCATATCCCTGCAGCAAACAGCCCTGTCCATGTCCTGGCAGCGAACAGCCCTGTCCATATCCCTGCAGCAAACAGCCCTGTCCATGTCCTGGCAGCGAACAGCCCTGTCCATATCCCTGCAGCAAACAGCCCTGTCCATGTCCTGGCAGCGAACAGCCCTGTCCATATCCCTGCAGCAAACAGCCCTGTCCATGTCCTGGCAGCGAACAGCCCTGTCCATATCCCTGCAGCAAACAGCCCTGTCCATGTCCTGGCAGCGAACAGCCCTGTCCATATCCCTGCAGCAAACAGCCCTGTCCATGTCCTGGCAGCGAACAGCCCTGTCCATATCCCTGCAGCAAACAGCCCTGTCCATGTCCTGGCAGCGAACAGCCCTGTCCATATCCCTGCAGCAAACAGCCCTGTCCATGTCCTGGCAGCGAACAGCCCTGTCCATATCCCTGCAGCAAACAGCCCTGTCCATGTCCTGGCAGCGAACAGCCCTGTCCATATCCCTGCAGCAAACAGCCCTGTCCATGTCCTGGCAGCGAACAGCCCTGTCCATATCCCTGCAGCAAACAGCCCTGTCCATGTCCTGGCAGCGAACAGCCCTGTCCATATCCCTGCAGCAAACAGCCCTGTCCATGTCCTGGCAGCGAACAGCCCTGTCCATATCCCTGCAGCAAACAGCCCTGTCCATGTCCTGGCAGCGAACAGCCCTGTCCATATCCCTGCAGCAAACAGCCCTGTCCATGTCCTGGCAGCGAACAGCCCTGTCCATATCCCTGCAGCAAACAGCCCTGTCCATGTCCTGGCAGCGAACAGCCCTGTCCATATCCCTGCAGCAAACAGCCCTGTCCATGTCCTGGCAGCGAACAGCCCTGTCCATATCCCTGCAGCAAACAGCCCTGTCCATGTCCTGGCAGCGAACAGCCCTGTCCATATCCCTGCAGCAAACAGCCCTGTCCATGTCCTGGCAGCGAACAGCCCTGTCCATATCCCTGCAGCAAACAGCCCTGTCCATGTCCTGGCAGCGAACAGCCCTGTCCATATCCCTGCAGCAAACAGCCCTGTCCATGTCCTGGCAGCGAACAGCCCTGTCCATATCCCTGCAGCAAACAGCCCTGTCCATGTCCTGGCAGCGAACAGCCCTGTCCATATCCCTGCAGCAAACAGCCCTGTCCATGTCCTGGCAGCGAACAGCCCTGTCCATATCCCTGCAGCAAACAGCCCTGTCCATGTCCTGGCAGCGAACAGCCCTGTCCATATCCCTGCAGCAAACAGCCCTGTCCATGTCCCGGCAGCAAAGAGCCCTGTCCATGTCCCGGCAGCCAGACAACGGGATGTTCCCAGGAAAGCGTGTGTGGGCGCCGGTGGCAGTGGGAGCTGCCTCCACCAGGGTGAGCCCATCCCAGCCCACACGGGGCTGCTCCCTGGTCACCAACTCCTCAATGGACCGTGGCCCTCTGGATAGGACCATTAGCAGGGTACAGACTGAGACTTCAGCAAATGGGATCCATATGGATGAGGCAGGGCATCCATTCCTGCCGGATGCTATTTGCTTTCCCGCAGCACTTATTTCAATGAATTTTCATGAGACAGAAACCTTTCCCACTCCCTGTCACACTCAAGCAAAATTCCTTTGGGTCTGCAATGTCTGCATTAAACACCAGGTGACTGCCTGATTCTCCAGAGTATTTTATGATAAATAAATTCTCCTTTTGTCTTGGGAGCCATTATCCTCTTGCTGCCTAAGAAGGGTCTATTATTTGGTTTGTGCTGCTGACATCCTGCTTTTTAAGAACAATGTAGATTATTATCCCTAAGTGGAGGAATCACAGTGCTTTATGGAAACCCAGATCTCTTACTGTACTTGAGATTTCTTGTCCCAAATCTGTAGTTTCCAGATGCTCTCTCCAGTATTTTGCTCTCCGTGTCGGTTTTCTGAAGCAGCTCCTGCTCGCAGCTGCACTCCTGAGCTTGAACACCTTCATTCACCAGCTCTTGTTTTCTCATTCTGAATAAATATTCACTTTTTGGGATTTACCATTTTTAAAATTGTTCTTCTTTTGTTGTGCTCACTTTACAGACTATGGAACGCTCCCAGGACGTGTGTGATGTGCAGGGCTGGGGTGGGGTGCCCAGGGATGGGGCGCCTGCTCAGTGGTGGGGTGCTCTGTCAGGAGGGAGGTGGTGACAGCTGGAGCAAGGGGTGAGTGGGATCCTGACAGGGAAGAGTGAGAGCATTGCAAAGTTGTTGGGAAGGCACCCAAGGGGGATCCTGCTCCGAGGAGGGAGCTGGGAATGCCTTTTGAAACTGCCCCCTGCTGAATAAAACCCAGTGGATGAAGGGCTGAGCACCTGGAGAAGTGCCCCAATTGTATTTGGAGAACCAGGAGTGCTCAGGGCAGATCCCCACTGTTTTAATGGTTCCATTATGCAAAAAAGCACAAGAGGGAAAAACTGTCTGAGCCCTTCAATGGAGCATGGGATAAAAGCATAAAGGACACAGCTGGAAACAGCCCTGCCACGGTGTGCTGCCTGCCAGCCTCAGCCAGAGTGAATTAGATGGAGTTTGTGACCAAAAAGTGAGAAATTATATTGTCAAGGTAGCAAATGCCTCAGTGGGATTTTCAGTTGCACCTGCTGGAATTGCAGACATTGCTGTGAGAGAAGGAGTGTCCCCAGGAGAGGGGCTGTGCCCAGCGTGAGTGCCCACGGGCACGGGAAAGCCCTGGGCTTCGTGCTGGGCTTTGCTCTCCGTGTACAGCCCATAAAACCAAAGTGAGTGCCTCGGAGTGTGGGCTTGAGCTGGCCAAATGGGTTGGTCAAGGATATGACCATTGCTGAAGGCTCAAGGACAGCAGCAGCAGTGAGGGTTGTTACAGAAAATCCCCAAAGCAGTGCCGGGTTCTACTCCCTGCCCTGGCTGCTCGTGGGGAGTGAGGGGAGGCTGTGACACAGCCAAAGCCATCGAGGAAACCATTTAGGGACTGGGGACATTCCTTCCTTCCTGCCCTCCTGCCTTCCTGCCTTCCTGCCTTCTTCCTTCCTGCCTTCTTCCTTCCTGCCCTCCTGCCCTCCTGCCCTCCTGCCCTCCTGCCTTCTTCCTTCCTGCCCTCCTGCCTTCCTGCCTTCCTTCCTTCCTGCCCTCCTGCCTTCCTGCCTTCCTTCCTTCCTGCCTTCCTGCCTTCCTGGCCCAAGTGCTCCCTGACAGAGGTGACAGGAAGAAAAGGACCTTGATATTTGCTCTTGTATGTTGCAAATGCCTTGACCTTTATGATTAGTTTGATCAGGTGACAAAGTTCTGCTGGACGTTTGAACACTGAATCCCAGGTTTTCCTTTTTTTTTTTTTAAATCAAGCTAATTTGGGCCATGACAGGGAAACACCTCCCTGCTCTGTATCTCTGTCCCCCATCCCATCCTGGCTTCCTGGGTGCTGTCCTGAGCCTGCTTTTCCAGGCCCCACATTGCCATCCGCACAGGGATCAGGGAGCGGGCTGCTCACACCAAGACTTGTCTGCAGTGGTCTCCTTTCTCCTCTGCTTACGTCAGGTGGAGTGAGGAAGGTGTTATAAAGCTTGGGAGAAACTGTTAAAACTAATTTCCATTATGCTGGATGGTTTAGCATAAGCTCTGCAACTGCATTTTAAGGAGGTTGTGGAGTAGGAGAAGTAGCCTAGAGGCAGAAAAGTAATCTAATCAAGGTACACAACAGAAAAGTTAATTAAGGCGCCCTGGACCTAGTGGCCTTCTAGGATGGAATGACTCCAGCAGTGGATAAGGGAAGAGCTACAGATGTCATCTCTCTGGACTTCTCTAAGGCTGTAACACACTCCTGCACAATTCTCTTCCCTGCAAATTGGAGAGAGATGGATTTGATGGCTGGGCGGTTCATGGGTAAGGAATTGGTTGGACAGTCACATCCAGAGGGTGGTGGTCAGCAGCCAGAGTCCCGCTGGACTGATGTGACACGTGGTGTCTCTCGGGGGTCCATGCTGGGGTCAGTGATATTCAGTGCCTTCATCCATGCCACAGTCAGTGGGATCAGTGGTGCCTGCAGGTGACACCAAGCTGAGGGTGCAATGGACACTCCTGAAGGTCGGGGCCATCCAGAGGGACCTGGGAGGCTCAAGGAATGGGCCATGGGGAGCCTTGTGAGGTTTGATAAGGAACACGCAAGATGCTGCACCTGGGTCAGGGCAGCCCTCGGTCCCTGGGGTGGACGGATCGAGAGCAGCCCTGGGAGAGGACCTGGGGATGCTGGCAGATGGAAAGAAACCAGGCAGGATCCTCATGACCCACCACCTCCTAATTGCACGTCCTGCTGCAGTTGGACCTCGCTCCACCGCTGACCCCCAACACACGAGGACCACACGTCCTCTGCTGTACCTGAGGGGCTCCCTCTGCCCCCCAGCTGGGGCTGCTCTTCACTCTTCATTCGGCTAAGCCAAAACTGGCAGAAAAATGGTGCAGTGCTAGAAACTGGTTTCGTATTGATCTGATTTGGACAATTTACTCGTCTGCTGCTTTTTTTTTTAACAGACGCCCTTGAAGCCAGCCTCACCATAGCAACACACTTCATTAAAGCACATTGTAAATCAACCTAATCTGGCAAAAGTGAATACACAGAGCTGGTCCTTAAACTGCAGCAGGGATTCACCTGGGCTCATCTCTCCAAACCACGGTGAAATCAGCAGGATTTTAGATGTGCTCATGAAGCAGTGGCAGAGAGGGAAGAATGCAGCTGCTGCTGCTGCTGCCTGGATGCTGGTTCAGTGCTCACAGAGGAGGTGCAGGGATGCTGCGCTGCTGGGGCTGTCCCCTGTCCCTCAGCCCATCCTTTCCTCCCTCATCCCCCCGAGCCACTGCCTCTTGCCCCTCAGGGGATCCCACCAGACCAGGTACACGTGGAGCCTGCTGGACTCCTGCTCCCCCTCCCGTGGCCAGAGCAGCTCCCATGGCCAGAGCAGCTCCTACCAGACAACTTCCACTTCTCCCTTCAGTTTTCAACCTGTGTTCAGAGCTGTGTGCACAGGGAATGTGAACTTCCATAAGAGCCTGAGAAACTGTGTCTGCAGGACTTCAGATTCATCCTGGGCAAGCGGACGTTTGTCTGGAAGAGCCTCTTCTAAGTAACAATGCACTTTCCTGCATTTGATTGTGACATTTTGGGGAATTCTTTGCAAATTATTCCGAAAGCGGAAGTGGAGAGATGCCATAAAAGCCACAGGTCCATGTACAAGGAGGGAGAGACTCCTCACTCTGCAAGACGAACAGTTCCCAGTGCAGGAGATGCGAGAGGAGCCCGACAGCAACCACGGGCAGGCTCTGCCAAACAACAATTACAGCTGGAAACACATCAGGGAAGCTTTCCCCTGCTTCTCCCTGAGAGCTGCAGAGTTACCCAGCTGTGACCCCACAGACCTGGCTCTTCCCCCCCCCCAAGGTTTCACATGGTCAAAGGGTTCAGTCTCTGACGGTTTTTAAATTTCTACTTCCAAATACAACTCCAAAAATCACTCCTAACCCTCATAATAAAAACAGCACATACTGACATGCTCACAAAGATTAATTTATCTTCTTGGTGCATTTTCCCTAATAGGTTCTGGAATTTCCCTGGTTATTTTATGGGCATTTTCACAATTAATTTTATGGTTTTTCTTCACAAGTCTTTGCTTTGAAGAACAAATAAAACATTTTTATTTTTCATTTCTATGGCCCCAATCTCCCGACCTGAATGCAAAACCGAGGATCACACGGTGCTTGACTTGTCCCCATCCCTTCCCTCTCCCAGCCTCCCGAGTGCCACATCACGCTCAGCTGTGAGCAGCTCCTGTCCTTTGCTGTTAGTTGGTAAAACAGAGCAGGCAATAAATAAGTTGCAGGAACCCAAACACAGCAAATAATGATCATCTCACATCATAGCTCAGGGCAGCTAATGAGACCTGATTTGTGGAAAAGGTCATGAGGAGAAGGAAGATGTTTCACGGGAACAATATCCATTATATCATCTTCGCTCTCGGGAAGCAAATTGAGATGTTGGGCTTTGCTGCTCCTGCTCCCCACCAGCACTCCCAGGTCCTGCCCTGGCACAGGCAGGGGTGAGTCCCCATCCCTGGAGGGATTTAACAGCCTGTGGATGTGGCACTTGGGGACGTGGGTCAGTGGTGGCCTGGGCAGTGCTGGGGCAGCGCTCGGACTCGGTGACCTTAAAGGTCTTTTCCAACTTAACGATTCTGTGATTCTCTGGTATTTTATGGCCCCTCTTTGTGAAGCTGATGAGCTTTAGGATTTGTATTTAAAGGGCTAGAAATTACATTTTGTTGCTTTGGCCTTTTCTCCTGTCTTTCTGGGAAAAAAGAGTTGACATGATTAATCTTTAGCTGAAAATTGAACTTTTACTTTAGAGATCCTCAAAATAAAATGTTAAAACATCATATTGTAGATTTCCAATGGAATATCTCTCCATGGAAGTGTTAAGTGAAAAATTGTAAGAATAGTAAATCTTAGACATCTTTAATTTGCTTGTTTTTAAGAAATAAGTAATTAAGCATTATTTAGTTATTACTTATTACTTATTTATATTATTTACTTAAATATTTAAGCATTTAATAATGCTTAAATAATAAGCATTATTTACTACCAGGCAGTGCCCCAAACCACATTTCCACTTGATATTTTGCTAAACTACATTTTTAGGACCTCATATTTATCATATTTTGTAACTGTGACTTGAAGGAATATTGGGCATTTTTTGTTCCTGGCTCAGAGCCATTTATAGAGGATTTCATGAAGTTTATTTTTCTCCTAAGCTGTTGCAGAGTTTTTTGCATACCATAGCAGGACATCACCCTCAAAAGATTTTCAGCCCCAAAATAATTGAAACGTTTAAGAAAAGGCTCAATTGTCATATGAATGAATGCTCTAAACAGGGGCATCTCCAAAAGAGTTGGATCAAATTGTTCTGTTAATAGGATTTTTTAAAGTAATTAGATCACAGAGCTGCTTTTGTCTTTCCTCATTCAGAGCATGGTGTGACAGCGCCAAACAAATTATTGTGAAAATAATAACTTGTTTATTTTAATCGGATATTGCCATTGGAATACTTTATCTGTTATCGTACAATTTTCAGTCGGATTCACACTGCAGAATTGTCTCACTTGATTCTTATCAACTCTGATTAATCTAATTTTCTGGGCATTTCACTTGAAGCTTCTTCCTTGCCTTCTGATCAGCTGAAATTGTGAGTTTGCTTTGATACTGGAGCTCAAGAGAAAGCCAAGCTTTGAAGGGGATCCTCTCTTGGATTAAAATGCGGATTTCTGAGAAAGTCCCATTTGAACCTGCTCAAAAGAAAACCAACTTCTTTTTGACAGTTGCCTCTTCTTCTCACATCAATTTTATGTCTCCAGAATCCTTTCAGCTGCTGTGAGGATTTCTGGTGCTCCTGCTGGGGCACCTTGCGAGGTTCCGTTGGCGCGGGCGGGCGGGCGCCGACATTCCCGTGGCTGGGGTTGCTGGGGAGGCTCTGCCTGGGCAAACAAACCAGATGGTTCCTGTGGGATGGGCACCTGCGAGAAGAAAAGGAGTCGCTTACTCGTGGACCGGTGTAAATGTGTCCTGGAGAAGCAAGCTCCTGTCTCCATATTTCCTTTAGGTGGGCTGAGTTGCCTGGGAGATGTGTGGGGTGCTACAGAGACCATCTTCAGTAGAGGTGGGGAACAGGAACAGAGTCAAAGTGGTCAGGAGCAAACAGTCGGGTTTTTTCAGCTCTGCAAGCACATGACAAAACCTGGGTTAGGCTGAAGTGAAATAGATCTGCTTCACTTTGGATGAATTCAGAGAACTTTGCATTATTTACTGTTTCATTAAATCATTTTCCCTTACTTTATTCCACAGCAAAAAGTCAGCAAAAACACTTGGGTGACGAAAAAGAAAGATTCCCTTGTAACACAAAACCTGGTAGATGACCTGACTGCAGGCAGATGCCCTGTGCTGCCGTCAAGAGCTCCTCCCACGGGACGAGTGTTTCATAGAATCCTGGAATGGTTTGGATTGAAGGAGCCTCAAATCTCATCTCATTCCACCCCCTGCCATGGGCAGGGACACTTTCCCCCATCCCCA
>NW_008235978.1:340173-372051 GCF_000691975.1 Corvus brachyrhynchos
GGAGGAATGCAGCTGCTGCTGCTGCTGCCTGGATGCTGGTTCAGTGCTCACAGAGGAGGTGCAGGGATGCTGCGCTGCTGGGGCTGTCCCCTGTCCCTCAGCCCATCCTTTCCTCCCTCATCCCCCCGAGCCACTGCCTCTTGCCCCTCAGGGGATCCCACCAGACCAGGTACACGTGGAGCCTGCTGGACTCCTGCTCCCCCTCCCGTGGCCAGAGCAGCTCCCATGGCCAGAGCAGCTCCTACCAGACAACTTCCACTTCTCCCTTCAGTTTTCAACCTGTGTTCAGAGCTGTGTGCACAGGGAATGTGAACTTCCATAAGAGCCTGAGAAACTGTGTCTGCAGGACTTCAGATTCATCCTGGGCAAGCGGACGTTTGTCTGGAAGAGCCTCTTCTAAGTAACAATGCACTTTCCTGCATTTGATTGTGACATTTTGGGGAATTCTTTGCAAATTATTCCGAAAGCGGAAGTGGAGAGATGCCATAAAAGCCACAGGTCCATGTACAAGGAGGGAGAGACTCCTCACTCTGCAAGACGAACAGTTCCCAGTGCAGGAGATGCGAGAGGAGCCCGACAGCAACCACGGGCAGGCTCTGCCAAACAACAATTACAGCTGGAAACACATCAGGGAAGCTTTCCCCTGCTTCTCCCTGAGAGCTGCAGAGTTACCCAGCTGTGACCCCACAGACCTGGCTCTTCCCCCCCCCCAAGGTTTCACATGGTCAAAGGGTTCAGTCTCTGACGGTTTTTAAATTTCTACTTCCAAATACAACTCCAAAAATCACTCCTAACCCTCATAATAAAAACAGCACATACTGACATGCTCACAAAGATTAATTTATCTTCTTGGTGCATTTTCCCTAATAGGTTCTGGAATTTCCCTGGTTATTTTATGGGCATTTTCACAATTAATTTTATGGTTTTTCTTCACAAGTCTTTGCTTTGAAGAACAAATAAAACATTTTTATTTTTCATTTCTATGGCCCCAATCTCCCGACCTGAATGCAAAACCGAGGATCACACGGTGCTTGACTTGTCCCCATCCCTTCCCTCTCCCAGCCTCCCGAGTGCCACATCACCCTCAGCTGTGAGCAGCTCCTGTCCTTTGCTGTTAGTTGGTAAAACAGAGCAGGCAATAAATAAGTTGCAGGAACCCAAACACAGCAAATAATGATCATCTCACATCATAGCTCAGGGCAGCTAATGAGACCTGATTTGTGGAAAAGGTCATGAGGAGAAGGAAGATGTTTCACGGGAACAATATCCATTATATCATCTTCGCTCTCGGGAAGCAAATTGAGATGTTGGGCTTTGCTGCTCCTGCTCCCCACCAGCACTCCCAGGTCCTGCCCTGGCACAGGCAGGGGTGAGTCCCCATCCCTGGAGGGATTTAACAGCCTGTGGATGTGGCACTTGGGGACGTGGGTCAGTGGTGGCCTGGGCAGTGCTGGGGCAGCGCTCGGACTCGGTGACCTTAAAGGTCTTTTCCAACTTAACGATTCTGTGATTCTCTGGTATTTTATGGCCCCTCTTTGTGAAGCTGATGAGCTTTAGGATTTGTATTTAAAGGGCTAGAAATTACATTTTGTTGCTTTGGCCTTTTCTCCTGTCTTTCTGGGAAAAAAGAGTTGACATGATTAATCTTTAGCTGAAAATTGAACTTTTACTTTAGAGATCCTCAAAATAAAATGTTAAAACATCATATTGTAGATTTCCAATGGAATATCTCTCCATGGAAGTGTTAAGTGAAAAATTGTAAGAATAGTAAATCTTAGACATCTTTAATTTGCTTGTTTTTAAGAAATAAGTAATTAAGCATTATTTAGTTATTACTTATTACTTATTTATATTATTTACTTAAATATTTAAGCATTTAATAATGCTTAAATAATAAGCATTATTTACTACCAGGCAGTGCCCCAAACCACATTTCCACTTGATATTTTGCTAAACTACATTTTTAGGACCTCATATTTATCATATTTTGTAACTGTGACTTGAAGGAATATTGGGCATTTTTTGTTCCTGGCTCAGAGCCATTTATAGAGGATTTCATGAAGTTTATTTTTCTCCTAAGCTGTTGCAGAGTTTTTTGCATACCATAGCAGGACATCACCCTCAAAAGATTTTCAGCCCCAAAATAATTGAAACGTTTAAGAAAAGGCTCAATTGTCATATGAATGAATGCTCTAAACAGGGGCATCTCCAAAAGAGTTGGATCAAATTGTTCTGTTAATAGGATTTTTTAAAGTAATTAGATCACAGAGCTGCTTTTGTCTTTCCTCATTCAGAGCATGGTGTGACAGCGCCAAACAAATTATTGTGAAAATAATAACTTGTTTATTTTAATCGGATATTGCCATTGGAATACTTTATCTGTTATCGTACAATTTTCAGTCGGATTCACACTGCAGAATTGTCTCACTTGATTCTTATCAACTCTGATTAATCTAATTTTCTGGGCATTTCACTTGAAGCTTCTTCCTTGCCTTCTGATCAGCTGAAATTGTGAGTTTGCTTTGATACTGGAGCTCAAGAGAAAGCCAAGCTTTGAAGGGGATCCTCTCTTGGATTAAAATGCGGATTTCTGAGAAAGTCCCATTTGAACCTGCTCAAAAGAAAACCAACTTCTTTTTGACAGTTGCCTCTTCTTCTCACATCAATTTTATGTCTCCAGAATCCTTTCAGCTGCTGTGAGGATTTCTGGTGCTCCTGCTGGGGCACCTTGCGAGGTTCCGTTGGCGCGGGCGGGCGGGCGCCGACATTCCCGTGGCTGGGGTTGCTGGGGAGGCTCTGCCTGGGCAAACAAACCAGATGGTTCCTGTGGGATGGGCACCTGCGAGAAGAAAAGGAGTCGCTTACTCGTGGACCGGTGTAAATGTGTCCTGGAGAAGCAAGCTCCTGTCTCCATATTTCCTTTAGGTGGGCTGAGTTGCCTGGGAGATGTGTGGGGTGCTACAGAGACCATCTTCAGTAGAGGTGGGGAACAGGAACAGAGTCAAAGTGGTCAGGAGCAAACAGTCGGGTTTTTTCAGCTCTGCAAGCACATGACAAAACCTGGGTTAGGCTGAAGTGAAATAGATCTGCTTCACTTTGGATGAATTCAGAGAACTTTGCATTATTTACTGTTTCATTAAATCATTTTCCCTTACTTTATTCCACAGCAAAAAGTCAGCAAAAACACTTGGGTGACGAAAAAGAAAGATTCCCTTGTAACACAAAACCTGGTAGATGACCTGACTGCAGGCAGATGCCCTGTGCTGCCGTCAAGAGCTCCTCCCACGGGACGAGTGTTTCATAGAATCCTGGAATGGTTTGGATTGAAGGAGCCTCAAATCTCATCTCATTCCACCCCCTGCCATGGGCAGGGACACTTTCCCCTATCCCAGGCTGCTCCAAGCCCCAACGTCCAACCTGGCCTTGGGCACTGCCAGGGATCCAGGGGCAGCCACAGATGCTCTGGGCACCCTGTGCCAGGGTTGCAGAACCCCTGTCCATGTCGGGGCCAGTGGGACAGGACGGGGGCAAGGGGCAGGGCCTCACAGGACGCCATGCCCGGGCCAAGCACCTTCCTCCCCAGTGACACAGCCCCGCAGCTGACACAGGAATAAATCACCGAGTGGCCACTGTGGGGTGCAAGCTGTGAGCCATGTTTGCTTTGTGAGACAGAAGAGAAGTCAGCAAACTGCTGGAGGCTGTTTCAAAGGTGTAAATCAGTGTCTGAAGGGAGGGCCTGGTGCCAGGAGGTGTCAAAGCCCTGTGCTGCTGTCATGGGAGACCACTCAGCAATGGAGACATCTGCTGCCCACCCCCTCGTGCCACAGGGCTCCGGCTGTGATGCAGCCCGGGCACAGGGAAGAGTGATGGAGCTGGGGATAAAAAAACTGTGGAGTGCTCCCTCTGAGATTGTGGAACTCTCCCTGAAGTGCACAGGGGCTGCAGGTGCTCGATGCAGGTGGGGTTAAACTCAGGTGGGACTGGCACACTCAGCCCCAGCACTGACACCATGAGTCTGAATGAGAGAAGACCTGTAGAAAGCTATTATATTATCATTATTATTATTAATTCTTTGAAGAGTCCTGATATCTTGGCAATGGTGCAGTTTGTGTTTGGGTGACTTGTCAGCACAAGGCACCTACACAGTTACACACCAAAACCTCATGACCAGGTAATGATGAGGGAGAGGAGGAGGAGGAGGAGGAGGAGGAGGAGGAGGAGGAAGAGGAGGAGGAGGACATGGCCTTTCCATGTCCCCTGTGTGAGGACAGGAATTCTGCACACAAGCCCTCGGCATTTCATGTGCACAGCAATACTTGGACAATAAACCAGCCCTCACCAGCTCACAGGAGAACTTGGAATTGCTGTGTATGTGGTAAATCTCCAGCCTCAGCTTTATTAGCCCTGTGAGATTTATGGAGAGCCTGAAACCCCATCATGGGCTGTGACACGCTGATGGCAGCATTAAGACAATATTGTAAAACTGCTGTACAGTATAAACTGTGCATTGTTATCACACAATCACCATAAATCTGCTCATTTTGCAAACTGGTTTTAAGAGATTGTGATTTCCTGTTCCACTGCAGAAAACCTGGTTTCTGCTGGAGTATCTCCATGTAAATCTGACTTGCTGCTGTCTGTTCAGTGTCTCTGGAGAGCAAACAGCTCCATAAATCTGCTGGGGAGGAAGGTGTTTATTTTTGTTTACCATTTGAATGTGAAGGTTTCTGGAGTGAACTGGTGGAAAGCAAGGCAGGGGTTGTCCCCTCTAGAGACCAGCATGGTCCTCCCTGCTCAGGACTGCAGCCAGGGCCCAGAGCACAACAAGGAGCACGAGGACCCACATGCAGAGAAGGAGTCTGAGGTGTCTGTGGAGCAGCAGGATGAAGGACGGGGACAGACACAGCCCCACCTCCAGCCTTTAGCAAACCTGCTCCAAGGGGTCACCGCCCCACACTGTCCCCTGGCTTGCACCGAGCAATCAGAGAATCATGGAACCATCAAATTCTTAATATTGGAACAGCCCCCATGGAGCCCAAACATCCCCCAGCACTGCCAGGGCCACCACTGGCCCCTGTCGGAGAGGAGAGGAGAGGGGAGGAGGGGAGAGGAGAGGAGAGGGGAGGAGGGGAGAGGAGAGGAGAGGGGAGGAGGGGAGAGGAGAGGAGAGGGGAGGAGGGGAGAGGAGAGGAGAGGGGAGGAGGGGAGAGGAGAGGAGAGGGGAGGAGGGGAGAGGAGAGGAGAGGGGAGGAGGGGAGAGGAGAGGAGAGGGGAGGAGGGGAGAGGAGAGGAGAGGGGAGGAGGGGAGAGGAGAGGAGAGGGGAGGAGGGGAGAGGAGAGGAGAGGGGAGGAGGGGAGAGGAGAGGAGAGGAGAGGAGAGGACCCAGGGCTCTGTTTTAATGACAAGCCCCATACTTCCTGCTATTTTCATTTGGCTGCAGAAGAAAGGCAGATGGTCACATTGTCTGCCTTACCCAGAGCAAGGCGCCTGTTTATGCAACCTTTGAAGATTTGGCAATGTGCAAATCCCAGGCTGGGGCAGCCCGAAACCACATTTGTGCAAAGGCTCTGTGAAACGAAACAAAATAGTACAAGCTGTGGGCATTAACTGTCAACATGGAAACAACCCCCAACCCCTGGCACATATGCTGGGTATTTTCGAGGATGGGGTGAGTGAGATTTGAAGGAAAAAGCTGCAGCTGCCCCAAGATCCCCCCAGCCTGTCCAATTAATATTCTTTCTCATTAAAACTGCCATTAACCTGCTTGTTAAATTACCATCTTTATTAATAAAAAAACTAAAACACACACATACCCTGTAATGACAGAGCATCAAACAAGGAAAAAAATAAATGCTAATTTCAAGTGAAGGCGTGAAGAGGTCAGCAGTATTTTATCCTGTTATTACTGCCTCCTCCATATGGTTATATTTTCCATTTTGTTTTTTCTGTGACAAGAGGTGAAGACCCAGGAATGCATGAACATGATTAATTATTTGCAGAAAAATAACTTCTCAAACTTTTAATTTTAAATGGAAAGGGGAAAAAACCACTCAGCGTGAGAAGCACTGGAGAGTGGGCAGGGAAACAAAGGAGGTGAGAATATACAATGCAGAACGGTGTGGTTTGTTCTTACCTACCTGCCAGTCACTTCCCTTGGTGACAACACGGAGAAAAAGCTGAGAAAATTTACACCACCACAGAATCACAGAATCATGGAATATCTGAGCTGGGAGGAACCCACAAGGATCATTGAGTCCAGCTCCTGGACCTGCACAGAACCAGCCCCTGGAATCCCTCAGTGTGCTAAGACAAAGGTTCACGGGTTTGGTCTCCAAAAATGAGCCCTCTCAGATTGCCCAGTCCCTGCCATCCCACGAGCTCTCCCATTTCCAGGTGCAGAAGATGCCAGCTGAGCTCAGTCCCGATGTGTGGGTTTGTACCTGCTCTCAGCAGATGCACTCGTGCTGCTTCTCTTCACCTGCACTGGGCTGTTCACAGATGTGTTTTGGGGTACTACTGGAATCTGCTTTTTTTTGTTAAGACTTTTCCCTTTCCAGCCCAAGTCCCAGAGATGAATTTTTTTATCTCGCCAGCCAAACTGCAAATTCCAGCTCTGTGGGGAAGATGTCCTTTCCCAGAAGGTACAAACCACCGTGTGAAGCATTTTCAGGGTGTGTCTGCCCCAGCCCTTCTGCCCTGAGCTCAGAGGGGCCATTCGTGGCCCCTGCTGGAGGATGCTGGGGGCTGCACATGGCCCAGAGGCAGCAATGGGGGAGACAGAACACAAGTGCATCCACTGCCAATACAGAGCATATTAATATTTTAATTAGGCCTGTAATTAACTGATTTGCTGTCGTCAGCTCCTGTGGCAGGCAGGAAAGGCCAGTGCTGTGATTGCAAGGTATTAATCACGCAGAGGGGTGACGAGCTCCATGAGCAGTGCCACAGACTTTGCTGGCTGTGAGAGGAATGCCTTTAGAATGAAACCAGTGGGTTCTCCTGAAGGGCCCCTCCTTCCCGAATGCTGGGCTGGTGCCATCCCAGCTGCCTGCGAGCCACAGGATACCACTGCCAGCGTGGGAGCAGCACCAGGGAAAAGCCACCCAGGGGAACACAAGGCCAGGCAGACGGAGGAGCATCCCCACTGGTGTCACCTGGTTGGAAAGGCTCAGGAGGACCTTCCTCCCCCCAGGCTCACACCTTCCCAGCCGTGCTGGACAATGCTGCTGCCCCTGGGGGACACACAGGTGCTGGACACTGTCAGATGTGCTGGTGCTGCTCAGGCTCCCAGTTCTCTGTGGGGCTGCTCAGACTCCTGGTTCTTTCCAGGACTGCTCAAACTCCCAGTTCTCTCTGTCCCTGCTCAGATCCCGGTTCTCTCTGTCCCTGCTCAAACTCCCAGTTCTCTCTGTCCCTGCTCAGATCCCGGTTCTCTCTGTCCCTGCTCAAATTCCCAGTTCTCTCTGTCCCTGCTCAGATCCCGGTTCTCTCTGTCCCTGCTCAAATTCCCAGTTCTCTCTGTCCCTGCTCAGGCTCTCGGTTCTCTCTGTCCCTGCTCAGATCCCGGTTCTCTCTGTCCCTGCTCAGATCCCGGTTCTCTCCCATCCCAGCTGGACGTGGCAGTGCCTCGGGTGGGAGTCTGTGGTGACCGCTGGCAGTGCCAGCAGCTGGTGAGTACCAGGATCCCCCAGGACACTGCTCAGGACCTTTAGGCACGAGGAGTGGTGTCAATCCCAGCTGTTGACCTTTGGGTGCTGCCCTGTGCAGCCCAGTGAATTCCAAGCCGTGTCACAATGTCCTCTTCCCTGAGAAACTTGGTTTTGTTTCCAGCAAGAGTCTGTAATTATGATTGACTGCAGCAGTTTTACTCCCATAGTAAAAAATATCCATCACACTGAAGGATTTTTAGAGCACTTTGGATTCACTTACATAATTTTCCCTGCAAAGGCCCTTGTGAGGAGTTGGATAACAATGATAAAAAGATCCTTTATTCTCTTTAGCATTGTGCAGCATATGTAATGCAGCACACATGTTTCTTTGTAGCAACTTGGCATTTCTTTTCTAAAAGACCAAATTTTCATCCACATCATAATTTAAATACGCTGCATTTCCTGTAAAGATTCGATCCCACCCACCTCAGTAAAATTTGTGTCACATTGTAATCATATTTAATAATAATGCTGAGAATAAAGGTCTGGTTACACACACTGAGTGGTGCACTAACAGAGATGTAGGAAACCTTTAGGGAACGCAAGCCAGAAAGTGGAGCCTCGCTGGGAACAATGTAAATGGAAAAAAAATACTGGTGTGTTTGTGTAAAAAAGTTAATTTGCTCCATAAATGAGGCAAAATAAACACATACAGGAAATGCCATTATTCCCTCGACAATGAGGTTAAATAAGTACTTGATGGGTAGTTCTCAAAGGCATTTGTGTACAGGAGAGATACTTATCACAGTGCATGATGTTATGGATGGTAATAGAATTAAAATGAATTAAAACTCAGCTGTTATCTGTGCAGGGGAAAAAAGCCCGAGATATTAAAGCAGAGAGGATCAATTTTTGCCTTCCTAATTGGAAATTCTTAGTAGGAGTGAAATTATGCAAAAATCACTGTCCTTTAATTTTCTTTGGTTTTCAGTGCTGTGAAGATCCAAGAAGCTCAAGTCAAACGTAATTTCAGCTGCCAGAGTTGGGCAGGAAAATTGTTACCGAGCAAAAAAAGGAGAAAAAAAGCCCCCAAGCCCTGAGCCTATCTCTGGGTGATCATTTGCAATCCCTGTTCAAGGCTGCAAGCAAACAAATTCTCACACTTCATGATTAATTACCAGCAAAAGGTCAGAGCAGAGCTCTTCCCTCCCCTCCTCTCAGGCCTTGTTTCCACAGCTGCCAAGGAAGGGAGGGCACTGTGATTAATCCCCAAATCCTTCCCTCCTCAGGGAGGGTAAACAAGGACCCAAAATCTCCTTGTAGTCAAGGTGTTTCTGTCCACCCCGAGGAACTCTGGATAGAGATTGTGCTCCAGCCCCTTCCCCAGCTCCATCTCCTTCCCTGGACATGCTCCAGCCCCTCCATGTCCCCCTTGTCCTGAGCTCAGAGCTGCCCCCAGCACTGGAGGTGCCCCAGCGATGGCCAGCACAGGGGACAGCAACTGCCCAGGTCTAGTGGCCACGCTGTGGCTGGTACAGCCGAGGTGCCACTGGCCTTCTTGCCCACCTGGGCACACCTGGGCTGATGTTCAGCTCCTGTTGACCAGCACTCCTAGGTCCTTTGCTGCTGGACAGCTTTCCAGCCACTCTTCCCCAAACCTGGAGCATTCCAGGGGGTTGTTGTGACACAAGCGCAGGATCCGGCACTTGGCCTTGTTGAACATCACACAGTTGGTGGTGGCCGATGGATCCAGCCTGTCCAGGCCCCTCTGCAGGGATGATTCCTCAATACTGAGGTAGTATTGCACTTACTACAGGCTCCCATAGTAATTATCCTTGTTCTTAAATAGCAGAATAAAACCTAGAGCCAGAGTCTATTTAAAGTGAGAATTAGATCCACCTCCTGCCTGGCAGAGTTGAATTAAGAACTTTTTATCCTGATTTTCTAATTCTTTTTAAATCATGCTTTTTCTATCACTTTCCTCCTTTTTGTCATGCTTTCCCTTTTATCCAGGGTTTTACTTTTGCCCCAGATAGGGAATTTATTTCTTCTGAGAGGACCGGACATGACACTTTTAGCTGGGCATGGGATCACTGGGCATTAGGGACCATTTTGGGTAGACAAGGAGTCTGGTGCTGTGGGAAAAGTGCACCAGGGCTTTCTCAAAGTGAGTAAGAACAAGTCAAGAAACACAGAGTGTTCTTGGTTAGCTTCTCTTTTAATTAAATGCAGCAGTTGATTTTTCAGTGCTGAGCAGTCAGACGCTTCCTGCAGTTGGGCGAGTTATTACTCAGGAATGTTTGGGTGAGCACCAACACCACCCCCCCGAACTGTTCCAGCACATGCACTGGAACCAGTGCCAGCCATGGATGGGCTGGGGTGGATGGGCTGGGGTGGATGCACTGCTCAGCCAACACCTCATGGAGTGGGTGTCTCACACCCTCCTGGTGACCTGGGCTTGGGCCACGTTTTGCTTTTGCAGGAAAGCAATCAGGGAACACAGCACTGTGGGCAGATTTGTTCCCGAGTAGGCAGAATAATTTACTGTTCTGCTGGATTTTGGCACTGGAGATAAACACATACCTGTGCCCATATGTGTGGAGGGAGATCTGAGGAGATAGACTGCACCAGGGTAACGACAGTGATCTCAACCTCAGGAGAAAGACACAGAGTGAAGATATCAATTACGAGCATATTAATGTCATGGGGAGACACTCTGTGATGTTTGTGGTCATTCTTAATCCAATAAAATTGCCTGGGGTTTTATCTATGAATTTAGAATATGATAAAAAAATGACTTCAGGAAACGAAGATGAAAGGGTTCTTTTTTTAGCTTCTCTCAGAGCTGCATACCAAATTGTTCAGGGGGAAGCAGAAGATGTTTACTTCTGCCAGTCTTGCCGATTCAGGTCAAGCTGTGAAAGACCAAGTTATCTTTTTACTGGCTGTCTGATGAAAGGTAAGATAAAAGCAGAGCAGGGATGGAGCTGAAAGCTCCCTGTGTGTGTGAGGCTCTGCCCCATCCCCACCCAGTGCTGTGTGCTGTGGCAGCAATGCCAGCTGGACGCAGGCACTGGCCCAAGCCCCTCAGCCCTTGGACGGGAGGGTCACTGCTGGTGTCACCTGCTTTGGCCCAGAACTGTGCCTTAGGTGTGAGAAGCTTTTCTGTTTCCCAAATACCCCTGGCTCCTGAGCTGCTCCCGTGTCTGTCTGGACCACTATCCTCCCTCTGGTACTGGAAGCTCTCAATGTTTTCTCATCGCAATGAGCAGCAGAACTTGCAAAGAAACATTTTCTTTAGAATTTTAATTCACTGTCTCTCACCCTCACTGAATCTATATTTATCCCTGTACGTGAGAAGAGGGAAACAACAAGATCTCTTACACTGGTGTTTGTGTCTCTCCGAGTACTCAGGATGATGTTTTGGATTGCAGAACACGGAACGTCAAAGGACAGGCTGGGAGGGCTGACGTGGCCCTTCCTGTGACCCTCACTGGGGATCACTGGAAGCACAAGATTATCCAGTCGCCATCAAATCAAGGTTCAGACCAGCCTCGTTGGCCTCAGGGCAGCTCCTCCTCCCAGGATTCCCAGTCCAGACACCCCTCCTGACCCAAATCCATCGCTCAGCACCAACGGGGAGCGAGCTGGGATCACTGCCTTCCACGGCATCCAAACACTTGATTTTTCAATCTACATTTGTTCTGCACAGAGGATAAAACCAAGAACATTTCTGTTTATGTTCTATTTCTCTTTTTGACATTTTTATTAGAAGAAAAGCAATGAGAAATGGGTGTGCTCTATCTAAGAGGACTTGGAAGCAGGGTTCAGTCTCCAGCAACAACGTGGATACAGACTGAAAAAAACAGATTGTGAAATGGTGCTGTCTGCTCAGTGGCTCCAGGAAGCTGAAATTCAATGAAACTTCACACCTTTTAAATTTTTAAATGAAAGTAAAGCAAGGAAAGAAGAACCAATGTCACTTTTGTTTCCTCTCTGTCTATAGAATACAGTATGTGAGGCAAGAGCCACGGCACTGAGGGGATCCGTTCGGGATCTGCAGCCGATCACCAGCGCTGTACCCCACACCACGTGTCGAGCCCATCACCACCAATGAAGCAAACAATGTTCCTGCAGCCTGTCCTCTTCCAGCTGCAGACCCTTATTCCCAGGAAAGCTCTGCACCCCCGTCCTCCCGCAGAGCCGAGCCCCTGCAGCCCGGGGCCAGTGCCAGGCGGGCGATGCTGCTCCTCGAGGGCACCGAGAGCCTGGCAGGGCTGGCCTGATCCCCTCTCCCCTGCTCCTGCTGCTGCTTCCTCGGGCCCCGGGTGCATCATCCTGCCTTCCCTGGTGCCTCATCCCAATCACCTTACTCCAGTGCTTGTGGTCATCCCGGGAATTCCGTGCCGTGGTCCAGCCCCCTCCTGTGCTGACAAGATCTCTCCACTTTGCATTGCTACCAAATTTCCCTCTTTCTCTGCCCAAATCATTAATCAAAATTTTACAGAAGTGTCGTTAAAGAGCCCTGAGGAAGGTCCCTGATGCCTTTCAGAGCCTGGCACACGTCCTCCCTCATTAACAGTGGTCCTGGCCCCGCCGTCCCCATCCTGCCTGCCCGTTTCCCTGGGTGTTCCCCTGCATGGCCTCCACGCTCCTCACAGGTACCAAATGACCTGGAGTGTGGGGACAGTCCCAAAATCACAGAGCAGGGGTTTTGTTCTCTCCGCTCCTCCTCTCTCCTGTCACCCTGCAGCGGAAGAAACCTCACCAAAAGACAGAAGATGTCGATCCAACCGCTTTTCCTGCCTGGGGGGAGATGGCCCAGGCCCAGCTCACCTACCTGAAGGGAGGCAAATGCTCATTTATTAAAACCAGAAACTACAACATTTAAATGAAATAACCCCCAGAGGTAGGACCCTAATGGTATTTTAAAAAGTTGTGCCACCTCCAAATAAATTATTAAACTTCCTATGTTAAATCCATTTTATTGCTGTAAAGGAGCTCAGGTATTTTTAATTTTAGAAGCTCATATATCCTCCTATTTGATTTTTATGATTAAACAGGGCAGAAACTTGTGGCCATCACCTACTTGCCTTCAATTGCACGCATTATAGCAATGAAATCAAACCACACTCTACCATGATTTGCTGGATTATTAATAGCGCTGCCAAGCTCATTATCATATAATTTAAAGATAGATCTAGCACAGACGTGTGAAGGATGGTCTGGGATCAGGCCCTGCAGCAAATTGCTTGAGTCTTGATCTAATTACCCCAGAACAGCCACTGTTACCAGCGGTTCACGTTTGGCAGGAAACTTGTGGAAATTAGACTGGTGTAAAAAATGGGAGGGGGAAGGAGACGTTCAGGTGTTTGCCCCATGAGCGGTGGATAAATGAACATCGAGGGGTCCGGGACTCCTGAGGTGCCTCTTTTGCTCATCCCCAGAGCAGGATTTTGGCAGCTCTGGAATGCAGAGGTTTCCCTGTGCCGGCTGAGTGCAGCAGGAGCGGCTCCAGGGGCTGCGAGCGAGTGGCACAGCCGGGTTTATTCATACCTAAAGTTCAACTACATTTTAAAGCAGCAATTGAACTGTTCGACCTCCACCAAATGCTTTGCCTGGCTGCAAACTGCAAGGCAGAGGATAAATCCATGAGTTCTAGTAGGCATTTGAGTCATAATCACTTCAGGACCCAATACATAACCGAATATTGTTCTTAATTAATGAGACAATTAGACTTTGATTATGGCACTACAGTGCCCATTACCATTTTTATCTATCATGACCCTCTTGTACAAAGCATCCACTTTTCCTTATATGCTGCTGTATTTCTGTCTGGCATAATATTGGATAATAATTTATATAATGGCACAGAGTAGATGAGCATTCAAATCATCTGTGCTACGATCCCGTGAGGAGCAGCCAAAACAGCCCAAAAGTGAGTTATGTGCTCGCTGATCCCGAGGGAAGGACACCCGAGGGGCTCTGCAGCTGCCGGGTGATCGTGCAGTGCCACGGCGGTCGCTGGGCCCTGTGCTGTGACCTCCCTGCACCCCGGAGCGCTCGGGACTGCCACGCTGTGCCACGCTCTGCTCCTGCCTCTGCATCTCCCCCTCCCACCCCAGCCAGTCTCGCCTTGGCCTTGGCCACCCCCATGGTTTGGTGCTTTTTGACCTCTTGGCTGCCTGGGCCAACCCCCGTGGTTCAGTGCTTGACCTCTGAGCTCCCCCGGCAGGGGACACATGCTGGAGTCCCCTCCCCACTCTGGGGCCAGTGCTCCCCCAGACCCGCAGCACGACTCCTCCAGAGCTGGCTCTGTTTGCTCCCCTCAGCCCTGATCCAGGCTTTGTGCACAGGCTCTCAGGGAACTTAGCTCCAAGGAAAACAGGATAAATAAATGGCTCCGTGCGCTGCCTAATGCCACGTCCTTGTGAACAGGCGTCACCCAGAGATGTGTAAAACACACAAAAGCTCTACCTGCAGCGCTGGGGAGGAAAGGGAGGTTTCCTCTAGCATCTGGATTTATTGTTCTGCCGTGAACTCAAACATTTGCTATTTAAATTTTTGCCTCAGCATCCAGAGAAAACAAAGCCAGCAATTCAAAGTGCCTCTATATTAATATTTCTTGAGTTTCCAAATGCTTATGGAGATCAAATCCACTACTGCTGTGCCAGCTTTCCTTTCATATGAGGTTTCCCATCAAAGCTGATTTTTGTTCAACAAGTCAAGCAAAGTGCAGGCACTGGCACATCCAGAGACACTGGAATGAATCAGTGGGAATGGGAAGGTAAAAACCCAGCTGGTCAGAGCATCCGTGCTCCAGTTGTCACTCCAGATGTGCAGGTACCATCTACAAACCTCTTTCTGATGGTTCACAGAACCTGGGCCATTTTGGACGCTGCCAGACCCACTCGTGGTGTTTTCCATGGTGCTGTGCCGCTGTGCACCTCTGCAAACACACACCTGATCCTGCTGGAGGGGAAAGCCCTGCAGATGTTCTCAGCTCGGGGAAAAGGATGTCACATTTCAGCTGCTGTTTAACAGAAACCAGGGAATCATGGACCATTTTACTCCAGCTGGCAGCCAGTGCTGCAGGAAAACACAACTGTCCCTCCAACGGGGGCTGGAGTTGGTGACCACACCATGAGCTCTGCAGTTCTCAGAGCTGCCTGCCAGGACTTCAGAGAGGTATAATCAAAAATTGTACAGATTTTATTTAAGGCAGGAATTATTTCAGTTCTGACTTCTCCTGCCTGCAGAGAGCTATTCCCACAGACACATAGAAGTAATCTAGGAAGAATAAAAACCTTTGGTACTTTATGGAACCCTTTAGAGAACTCCAGCATGAGCCATTCACTGCAACAGAGAAATCGTGGGCAATGCCTTTGACAGGCATCTGTCAGTCACCCCTCCCTGCCAGTCCTGTGAGCTCCCACAGCGACGGGGGTGGGAACAGAAACCACGGGTTTGGGTGGAAGTTGTGGAATGGAAATAACTGACATAAATTTAGCAGCAGGTAAGTGGTGGACAGTTGAACAATACTGAGTGCCAGGTGACAGAGACTGGACACCACAGTGCCTGTGGACAGTCGCTCCCTGTCTCTGCAGAGGCGGTTCTGGTCTTGATCTTCATTGCAAATTAATTTTCGTCTGACGGCTCATCCTTCACCTCTGCTCAGATTAGACACTCACCCCTCAGCAGCTCTTGGTGCTGCCAGTCCAATGCCAGCCCTGCACCAGGAATCCAGGGAAGCTGAACCACGGTGTGATGGCTCTGTCCCCCCAGCACGTGGGCAGTGTCCTGGCCCCTGCCCACTGACTCCCATGTGCAGGCAGAGCTTGGGGGTTCTAAATGCCACTAAACCTACCCACAGCATAAACCTGCAGGAGCTGAAAGAGTTGCCAGGATATTGAACTTGTAAAGGGAGTGAAATTCAAGGGAAAGTGACCCAGAAATCCAATGCAGCGTGGCCAGGCAGAGGCAGGGGCTGTGCCAGAGCTGCCACATCATCAAGCTGTGCTGCCAGGGAAGGTGTGACGGCGTGAGGACATCTCGTGGCACCGTGTGAGCCTTGTTAGCTGGAGAGGAAACCTGCATCCGCACAAACCCTGCCCGGGGAGAGATTTGGAAAGGAGAGAGTGACTGGAAGCCTTGGAGGGGTGGGAATCTCTCCTGTGCTGTCCCTGAAATGTTCAAGGCCAGGTTGAATGGGGTTTGGAGAAACCTGGGATGGGGGAAGGGGAACCTGTGCAAGGCAGGTGGAATGAGATGCATTTTGAGGTCTCTCCCAACCCAAACCTGTCTGGGATTCTGTGATAACCAGGAGAAATCTGCCTTCAGCAGCCTCCAGCTGGGATTCACCTCCCACAGCCTGTTTCACCAGCTCTGCTCCACTTTCCTGTTTCCTTTCACTTCATTTTTGGGGTGCTGTCTGTGCAGCTCTGTTCCAGCACTGCACAGTGCTATTTGGCTGTTAGCCTTTGATGGAGCTGCAGGCTCTGCAGCTCGGCTGCCTCCTGCCCTGGAGACACCCTGAGCGCTGCGCAGACCGGGCAGCTGCTCTGGAGCCTGCAGACACAACCGGTGGGAACAAACCACTCTGCCTGGAGAAGATCACGAGGAAAAGATGGATAATAACATTCTGAGAGCTGCCTTGTTTCCACAGGGTGATGAATATTCCATAAAACACTTTGGGAAGCAGTTTATCGGGGCGTGAGCAGCAGCACTTTATGGCTGCTCTGGCTGTCAGAAAGTGTTATTAGAGCTGTTCCTGAAAATTGTGGTGTTAATATGCTCCTCGTAGTGCTGGGATTTGATCTGCTAATGATGATCACCTGGGATTCGCAGGCTCTGCGTGTGGCAGGGCTGACTTCTGCTAGAAATAATAATAACCAGGTAAAATTCATGCACACTCGCAGTTCTGGAGTAACTAACGGAATTGTGCTAAGCAATTTGTAGATATGAGCTACACAACAATAGGCAAATCACACTCCTCACATTTTCTCATTTCCTTTCCTTTACATTTCATTATGTTTCGGGCTAAAAAGTGCTTGGATAGAGACCGTGGCAGCGGCATCCCTTGACACTTTATGAGTTTAAGAACACAAATACTTTCAAAATTCTTATTCAAGCCCCCTTTCCAAATGCCAGCCTGTGTCTTTCTGCACATTAGGGAGGTATCACATCCGTGATCCCAAGCAAACAAGAATCTCATACCTGGGCCTGTAGATTTGAAGGGATTTTTGTGGGATGACCCTCCAAGGGGCAGGGACTGGGGCGGAGCCCCTGGGGAGTTGGTCCCCCAAAGCACTGCTTGTGCCAGCTCTGCCTCCCAGACTCACGTGCGCTGCACAGACCATTCCCTGTGCACGTGTTCAAAGCCAGCTTTGAGGACATTTGCCAAGATCTGACAACCTTGCCTTGTTTCTGACTCGGACCCGTCTCGTATCTGCTGCGGTGAAGCCGCAGCGTGCAGATGCTGGTGGTGGGACCCTCAGCGTGGTGGGTACAACCCAGCCCGGCCCCAGCCCCCCGTGACAGCCCCGCGGGCCCCCGGGCCCCGGCTGCCCAAAAGTGGGACCCTCAGTGTGGTGGGTACAGCCACGCCCGTCCCCAGCCCCCAGTGACAGCCCTGCGAGCCCCTGTGCCCGGGCTCCTCACAATCCCGTGGTCTGAACACGTTTCAAGCCCATCCCACCTAGGGCCAGATGTCACAAGTTCCCTCTGCTCCCTCTCCAGCAGCAGCCCTGGTCGGGTTTGGCAGCTTTTGGATGTAGAGAAGGCAGAGCCGCAGGGTCTGAGCTCCCACCCCGCGTGCTCAGGAATAAGGGCATAACCCAGCTCTCTCTCTCTGTCCTTTTCCCAGCCAGGCGAGCGGGGCAGCCCCTGTGGGGCAGCCCCAGTGGCAGTAGGACAAACAGAGGTGTCCTGAGCATGAGGATGGCGAGTGTTTGGTACCATTTGACTCAAGCCAGAGGGACCCCCAAGCTCAGCTCTGCCAGGCCCCCCAGCCCCTCGAGCAGACTCACAGCCCACCTTCCCTGGTGGAGGCCCTGCCCTCATGATGCACCTTCGACTTGGGTCTTGGGATTTTTTGCCTTGCCCAGGTTTTTGTGGCCAGGGTTTGCTCCACCTCTTCTCTGTGATAAAAACACCAGAACTCTTTGCCATCACCTCCCCTGCTGCTGGAGACACCTCTGCTGGCACCTCAGTCCTCCCTACGAGCAGCACCCTGCAAACCCCCACAGAAATCACCTCTGTGTCAATACATTCTTCACTGAGAGGGAAAACTGTATGTAAATATAGTCAAACTCTCCATTGCTGGTGCCCTTGCAGCTGTGGGAAGCAATGTTATTTTTCATTTGTCAGGGAATTCGGCTGCACTGAGTGGAGAGACACAGCTGAGATCTCTGCTTCAGAGTTCCCCAATTACAGTCCACGTGTCCAACCACTTGCAATGAAATTCATTTCATCCCTCCCAGCGTAGATATCATCATTGCTCTGCTGTGCTCTTGTGCTGTTTCCTTCTCGTTCTTTTAGTTGGTAATATCAAACTGGCTTTGAAACTTGCCACTTTTGCAGTGCGGTGGAGCATTAGGGCCTGGTGAGTGAGGGGATGCCAGCAGAGCAGTGGGGAAAGGAGGTGCTGGGTCCTTCTTGATCATTGTGCCCCAGAGCTGTGCCAGTGCTGCCAGCAGCGTACCCAGTGACAGGGTTTTGTCACAAGTTTTGTCCAGAAAGTGAGTGGGCACACTCAATGAAGAAAATTGCATAAAGAAGCACAGAAATCCTGGGAAGGACAGACCTTCCTCGTGAATTTCCATGATAGAATCAAAGAATCACAGAATGGTTTGGGTTGGAAGGGACCTCAAAGCCCACCCAGTGCCACCCCTGCCATGGCAGGGACACCTCCCACTGTCCCAGGCTGCTCCCAGCCCCAATGTCCAGCCTGGCCTTGGGCACTGCCAGGGATCCAGGGGCAGCCCCAGCTGCTCTGGGCACCCTGTGCCAGGGCCTGCCCACCCTCCCAGGGAACAGTTCCTTCCCTATATCAGCTGCAGGCCAATGCCTGATGATGTGGAAGGTCCCAACACCTCCCTGTGATTGCTGATTGATTCCATGGGCGCTGGAACATCTTGGAGCCTGCCAACAGTTCTTGCAAAGCAAACATAAATTTAAAAATGTATCAGTAACAATTTATTTCTATGACACTTTAACACTTCTGTCAAGAACACATTTAAATTAAAAATGAACAAGAAACTGAAATAAGAGATGGGGTGAACTGGAACCGATCAAAGGAAAACACTCAATCCTTGAGGCACTGCTCCACTGCTGAATCCCTGTCCTGTGATAAACACTCCAGTGCTGATTAAAAGCCTTCCAGGTCTCTTCATATTTCCAAGAAGAACAACTTAGTAGTCTTGGATGTAGAATTTGCAGTTTTGGTCAAAATTTTTCATAGGTTTTTAGTGTATTTTTTACGATATTCATGAAAGAAAAAACACAATCATTATACAGTGGGATTCTGGGATTTATTTGCCAGTAATGGGGCACGTTGCTGTAAGAAGCAATAACAGAGCAATGAAGGTGCTGCCATTGTCTTTAAGTGCATCTTAAGTACAGTCATTACAAATTGGACGTGTGTAATTCCACCTTTATGACTGGCTGTTTCATTTTCCCTCTCCTTCCCTTGACAAGAGTGTTCCTGAGCTAAATGAGTCTTTCCTGAAAGTGAAAGTCATGAGAGTTGGGAAAAGATTAGAGAGAACATGAGGAGAGGCTGGGAATCGGGAAAATGAGAGATGTAAAACACAGGAACATGTCCTTGACTGAACTGCATTTTCCCTGCCTGACTGAGCCCAAGCGCTGCAGAGCATGTACATGCACAGGAGGGAGGTCTCCATTTTAAAAAATAACTTAGAGAAACTTCTTTTTGGGCTAGCAGAGCCCTGTACAGGTCATTTTGGCAGTGCTGTGTCATGGAATGATCACAGAATCAAAGAATCCCAGAATGATTTGTGTTAGGGAGGACCTCAAAGCCCATCCCATCCCACCCCTGCCATGGCAGGGACACCTCCCACTGTCCCAGGCTGCTCCAAGCCCCAATGTCCAGCCTGGCCTTGGGCACTGCCAGGGATCCAGGGGCAGCCCCAGCTGCTCTGGGCACCCTGTGCCCGGGCCTGCCCACCCTCACAGGGAAGGATTTCTCCCCAATATCCCATCTGACCCTGTCCCCTGGCAGTGGGAAGCCATTCCCCTTGTCCTGTCACTCCATCCTTGTAAATGGTCCCTTTCCATGTTTTTTGTTGGCCCCTTCAGGCACTGGAAGGCCACAATTAGGTCAGCCCAGGCAGGGCCTGAAGGGGTGCACAGACCCCGGGGTCCTTGGCCTGCTCGCTGTGGTTTAAAGGTCTGCCAGCCCCTTCGGGGAAACTGGAGTGACGTTTCTCCAACATCCTTCAGTCCATCACTGCAGCTGTGCTGCTGCTCTCATAGAAGTTTTTATTATGATTCCTAAACATCTACATGTTCTGTATTTAAACATCAGAGAGTACAGAACGTTCCACCCATTCTGTAAACATTAGCCAGCCCCATTTAATAACTTTCTCATGATTTCACACCTAATAGTTTCTTGCAGTTAAAGAATAATTTATGAGTTTATTCAGCGCAGTAAATACGTGTTTGTGTCTGCACAGAGTCAAAGCTCATGGCTGCGTGGAAGGAAATAAGTGTATTTCAATTGATCTTCCCTGTGCAGCTCTGATTCCTGTTCCTTCAGCACTTTCTCTGTGGAAGTAAAGCCCATTTGCTCTGTTCAGCACGGCTTTGCTCCTGAGTGGGAAGCACAGCCTGTTTGGATTCCCCTGGCCGGACTCCGTGGCTTTCATCACGTGTTGTCTCCCCACGTTTTTAATGTTAAACCACTGCAGGTTTAGCAAAGCAAGTCATTTGTCAGCATTGATTTCTCGGTGTCAGCATGCAGTGCCATGGAAACGGATGGCAGGGGCTCCAGCCAGACCAGCACGTGCCTGAGATGCCGGCTCGGCTGGGATTTCACCCTTCTGCTGCATGCTGCAGAATTAAAGCAGCAGTATCTTCAAAATAGTTGCAACTCGTTCACTGCAAGAGTAGCCGAGCATAGGAAGGGCTGCCCAGGGCAGTGGCGGAGTCACCGTCCCTGGAAGGGGACCAAAGCAAGCAGACATTGCACTTTGTGCCAGGGTTTAGTGGGCATGCGGGTATTTGTCAAAGACTGGACTTGAAGATGTTGGGAGTCTTTTCAAACCTTAATGATTTCACGATTCCATGTCATTTAGCCTGTCCTAGAGACCTCAGAGGACAAGGACAAGGGACGACAGTGGTGTCTGTCCCATGATGGTGCCGTGTGAGGGGCAGGCACCAAGGAATGAGTGTCCCGATGGCTGCAGGAGGGCTCGTGCCCAGCTGGAAGGTCCCACGTAAGCCCACCCACACCCACCTCCTACCCACAGGTCTCCTTGCTGAAAACAGAAAGCACTTTCTCCTCAGCATCCTGGCCTATCAATATGTATTGTGCATATCAAAAATTAAGATCCATTTTGTTGTTTAAATAAAATATGAGGACATTCCAGGAGCCAAATTGCATTTCAGCTCCCGAAGAGACTCCTTGGGTTTCTGGAACACTCTATGGAAAACCAGGGCAAGACAAGAACTGCCCATGTCAGGGAGGTTGGGACTAGAAGACCTTTAAAGGTCCCTTCCAACCCAAATTCACAGAATATTCTGAGTTGGAAGGGACCCACAAGGATCATCAAGCCCAGCTCTTCAGTGAGCGGCCCGTGCACGGGTAGAGCCACTGGTGTTACCAGCACCGGCTCTGACCAGCTGAGCTGATCTTACCTTCATGATTCTGTGATAGTAATAAACGACTACTCCAACACAAGACCCCTGACTGCACGGTACCAGAGCACAGCACGTGCCAAACCACCCCTGACACACAGCTTCAGGCCTGGGTCATCCCCAGAGACGTTCAGGTTCTTCGCCAAGGGGAGCTGGGTGGTGTCCCCTGGGCAGCCAGAAGGACGGGGCTGAGGGGAGCCTCTCACAGCCACCACGGTCACTGCAGGTTGTGCCTGCAGAAAAATGATTCTTCTTTTAATTGGGCACTCTTGGAAGATGTTGGCTTGTATAAAAAAAAAGAAATACAGCATCTCAGTTAAACTCAAAGTAGTAAATTACAGCTGAAAAAGGAGGAAAACCACACATTTAGGACGTTGCATCATTTAGCCTCAGACCAAGCCCGACCCACAACAATGCAAAAGACCCAGAGTCGGGTCCAGGAGCTGGAATCAATGATCCTTGTGGGTCCCTTCCACCTCAGCACATTCTGTGATTCTGTGGTGGTTGGACCCTCCTCAGCTGCTTGGCAGAGCAGAGCCAGGTGGGCTGCAGGTCCATACTCAGGGATGGAATGGCATCTCCCTGCAGTGAGCACAGAGCCTGACCTCGCTGTCCTGGCCAGAGTCACGCTTGAATGATTCACCTCCGGCTCTGGAGATACATTTCCCCCTTATTCTTAGTTCTGTCCTGAAAAACTTGCAGTAAATAATGTTTTCCGAGCAGTGAGGAGGACGTGTTCCATTTCAAAGGTGAGGTGACTAATCCTTTCACTGTGTTAAGCACTTTGAGATCATCCCATATAAAAATCACTATAAACATTTAATATTCTCATAGAAGTAGTGTCAGTGCTGGCTGCCTGGGAACCCATCCCAGGAGAAAAGGGCAGAGATCAAGGAAAGTATTCAAAAGGATAATTAAATATTTAATAAAAGCCGTTAAATAGTGTGGGCCAGAATTGCAGCCGGCATAAATCACAATGACTCTGTTGGTGGGTCTCTGCTGTTTTATATTAAAAGAAGCTGCTTTGGGGTGGCTTCTAAAAGCCTTTTAGATTTGCTTGTGTCATTACAGTGTCTTCTATACTAGGGCAGTGTCAGAGCTGCTGTTTTTCAGCACACCTAATGAGGAAATCAGGGTAAAAATACAGTATTAGAACTAAAATGTTTTAATGTAGAAAACCTGTTTAAAAATTAAGTATTGTGGAGTGTGCACTGTGACGTGCCACTGACAGACCCTGAATTTATTCCTTTGGTAGGCAAAGAGGCTGAAACTCTTCTGCTGTCAGTGTGTGAAGGTAGATGGATGTGGGATAGGTTAGAGCACGGCAGCCCTGGGGCGCTGCTGGGGCTCGGCACCAGGCAGAGCAGCAGCAGCTGCCATGTGCCCAGGGCAGGTCTGGCCCCGCAGCCCGCTGGCGACAAGAGGCTCAGCAGACACGTCCCCCCTTGATGACCATCACAGCTCTGCCTCTCAGGCCACCGTGGTCACTGCCCCCGTTTGCAGTCAGTGCAGCAGCCCAGGCTCTGGCACTTGGCACAGGCAGCGGTGCCTGAGGACAGGGAGAGGCTTTCCAGAGTCCCCTTTGCTGGCCCTTTTCCCCCAGACACCCTCCACCAGGCCATATGTCATCCTTAATCCACCGGCACACACAGGGAATAATTGGAATTATTCTTTATCCTCTCTCAGCTTGCACAATAAAACAAAGAGGCAAACGCAGAGGGGCTGTGTAAGAGGAATAAATGGGTTTAATTGAGGTCACACTGATGTGACAAGTCTAGGAGCTAAATGAGGGTTTAAGTTAAAGTGGGAAATGGCTGAGGTTAACTCACACATCCCTTGAAGTTGTTTTTCTTTCTGCTTCTCTCTTTAGGTACCTTAATTTTGTCAAATTAGTCTGTTTTAGATTCAGCACGTAAAATTTAGGACTAACATATAGGGAGTGCTTTGGAAAATGAGTTTGTGACAAAACCCTGCTGCTTGAGAAGTGAACAAATGACCAGAAGAGCTTCTTGCCCAAAACTGAGGGTCTCTCCTGCCTGGCGCAGAGCAGCACATTCGGTTTTTCATGCAAAAGGTAAAAATTTTGAAAACTAGATGTGGTTTCTGGGAGTGGGGTGCAGCCACACAAGCCCTGGGTCTCTTTGTTGCACAGGCTGGGGGTGAGAAGGCGACTGGGACGTGACGTAAATCCATTTAGTGTGGCCTGGGAAGAGCAGCCGTGCAGACAAGCCAGCATCTCCAAAGGATATTTATGGCATTCTCCATATAAATATGCACATGGGATATAGGCGAGAATATCACTTTTCATATCCTCACCACAAGTGCTGGTGCCATTAATCTGTCACAGCCATCCTTTAGGTGCAATTTCAAGTTTGATGTAGTAAAGATATGTGAATTTGAAATTTTATTTCAGTGCTATCATGTGAGTACATAAAAATGAAAAGAGTAAGGAGCTGTTTGTGTGTGAGCCATGGGAGCGTATGCACTCAACACGTGATTCCAGAAAACGTGGAATGCACGGAGTTTGTAATGATACATTTCAGAAATGCTGAAATGTTCTAAAATTTTATTTATCCTTATCCTGAGAAATCACATTCCTGTCACATACCATAAATTCAGCTTTTTTGCCATCTCCTGGCTGTACATTTAATTTTTGTGGGAAGTTCTTTGTTTTGTCAAAGGGGTTGACTAAGCTCACAAAATTAAGTTCGTGCTCTCATCCCTCAGACCCCTTTTGCTTCTCTTTCCAAAAGCAACAAAAATCCCCACCCCTGTAAAACACCCTGAGAAAAAAAATTCTGTTTCCATGACATCTACAATTTGCACTGATTCTTCCATACCTGAGGGGTTCATGCAAGTGGCTCTAAATATTCCTGACCAGGGTTTCATTTCGGTCTATGACTTAACTGCATTAATAATTTAAGGTAATGCTCAGTGTCCACTGAAGTCAATGAGACTTAAGCTCATGAAAAATAAGTTTGCTGAATTAGGGTGGAAATAGAATTATGTTGGTCCGCCCTGCAGCCACAAGTGACTGGTTGAGAGGGGATGAGTTCATTTGATGTGCACAGGAAATTAAAATTGACCTTCAGATCACTGATTTTTGGAGAAAAAAAAGAAGTAAAGCTCTTAAAAATGGAGCCTTTGACTGTTAGAAAGGTGTGAGATCTATTTATAGCAACACATGCCATTTTTGTACAGTGTTCGGAGTTATTTAAAGTCAATGACAACGTGTCTGCTCTTCTGAGGGAGCAGTTTCTCGGAGGTGAGGTCAATCGGATCACATCACTGATGGGAAAAACATGAAATAATCCCCGGCAGTGAGCAGAGGAGGGGTGTGGAATCGGGAATTCTCCCCAGGAAGAGCACTGCTTGCTGCTCTGCTCCTGGTTTTCTCCTCTCTCACTCCCCTCCAGTGTAGCAGCAGCTCTGTGGAGGAGCTGCTCACCCCTCGGCTCTCACACCTGCCGGGGTGCGAACCCCAACAGCCGGCGGAGCTGCTGCCGGAGCGTTCTGGAAACTCGGATTCTGCAACTGTTTAAAATGAAAACACTTCTCTTCAGTTCATCCTGTGCTTTCAAGTGTGAAGATGGTGCTGGGAGGCGGCTGGCTCTAAATATAGCGCGGCCGCTCCTCCCGAGCCGCTGGATGAGAGGCAGAGGACACGGGGCTGCT
Organism: Corvus brachyrhynchos; assembly: GCF_000691975.1. Taxonomy (NCBI): domain Eukaryota; kingdom Metazoa; phylum Chordata; class Aves; order Passeriformes; family Corvidae; genus Corvus; species Corvus brachyrhynchos. Next base: position 365,377 of record NW_008235978.1, read on the forward strand.
GCAGTAGCAGGCGAGGGACGCCCGCCGGGTGCAGCACAATAATGGTCTGAGAGGAGATGGATAGACCGCTGAACACCGCGCTGCCTGTCAGGGAGACGGGAATAGGGGGTTATTTGGGAATTCCTCCCGCCTCCTCCAACTCATCGGGAAGCCAAGGGCAGCAGAATGTTCGGCTGAGCCTGGAAATGGGATGGCTCCAAAGCAACAGTTTAATCATGAGACATTTATTGGGGTCACCCGTGAGTCTTGCCAGCTTCGGCCTCTCTCCAGAGGTGTTATCGCTGTCACTGGGATGTGTAAGATTTTCCATTTATCTCCAAGTCAGATTTTATCCGGTGCAGGCAGCTGACATCAGCCGGCCACGGCATTTGCCCAGGAATAAAGAGCACTGCTAAGCCAGACATCACAAACACCTCTCTTTTCACATGTGAGCACCTCTCCCTACCCTTTTTATTTGTTTGTTGACTAAGTATAGGTTCCCCATCTGTGCTTTTTTATAGGACAATCTGCCTGGTTTCCATTTATCCTCTACAGCCCAAAGAGAGCACTGACACCAGCAGAAATGCCTGGCCAAGTCTGAAAGGCAAGTCCAGACCCTGCAAGACGGGGCACCCGTCTGGGCACAGCCCAGAGCATCCTCATCCCATCTGCCAGGCAAGGGGAGCACTGGGGACCTCACTGCCCCTTCCCACACTCTGCATCAGGTGCAGGAACTTGCAAACCAGTTCCGAACTCACAGAACATGATTTATATGGAGCGGGTTTTGTGAATAAGCCATTACTGAGCAGATCAAACCCCGCTTTTGGTTGCAGTCATCTGCTGCCAGGCTGGCAGGGATGGAGGATGGAGGGGTGGCAGGTGGGTATGTGTGAGAGCCAAACACATCCCTGACGCTTAAAGGGATTCCAAAATTGGATGTCAGTTATTTCTTTAATTCCTTCAATATTTCAAGTAGAAGCCCTTGCACATTTTTCTTCCTAAAAAGTCCTCAATAATGATTTATTAACAAGAAATTAGTGATTACTTATATCTCATTGTCTGTTTGCCCAGGAAGAGTCTCCGTGACCTCCCTTTTTTGCAAGCAGAGACCACGACTCAGGCTCAGCCTCCCCCACTGTCCTGCCCCAGGAACTTGTAGCTGGAAAGGGAATATTGGGGTTTTGATAGACAAAAACATATTGGTGGCCATGAAGCGTCATGAACTTGCTCTAGGTTAAATGAACCATTTTGTTTGACCTGAAATGACTTCTGGCTTTCTTGGAACTGCCAGAACACTGAGAAGTCATTTAGTTGCACAGCCTTAATTAAGCAACTGCCTCCAGTTATGATTTACTCTGTCATTCAGAAAATTAGACCTTCACACTGTTCCTAATTTTTGCCAGAGTCCTTAAGGACAGCATTTACCAAGATCAGCTGTAGTTTGGGGTGTTCCAGCTTTTAGATGCCAAGCTTGGAATGCAGTCAGGTTTCCAGAAATGTCTCTGCAGATCAGTCACTACAGGAGCTCTGAGTCGGGCACTTGATCGTCGAGGAGGAATGGCTGCTCCTCTCCTACAAATCCCAGGCTGATTATTTTCATTGCAGCAAGACTGTAACTTGCATTTTGGTGCTAAGGGCAGTTATGTCCTGTCTGTTACAGCAATGCACATCCCAATTTCTTACCCACCTTTTGCTGCACACCCTAAAGTGACAGCACTTTTGATTTTATTGAGGAGTCACATGTGCTGTTGATGGAATGAAACCTTCCTACATATTCACAGTGCTTCCCATACATCCCTGCCTGACATTTTGCATTGGATCACAGAGTCACAGAACGGCCTTGGCTGGGGGGGACCTGAAGGGCCATCCAGTTCCAGATCCCCCCAACACCTTCCACTATCCCAGGTTGCTCCAAGCCCCATCCAACCCAGCCTTGGACAATTCCAGGGATGCAGGGGCTCTGCATTTCTGCAGGGCTGCTCTGGCACCCAGAACTGACACCAGTGCTTGTGTGCATTTATACCTACATAAATACATATATATTAAATTAAATATACGTTAATATAGATCTATATTCAATTAAATAAATACACAGTGCTACATGTGTATTTATAAATATAAGTGTGAGTGTGTTAAGAAAGCCTTCAGAATGGGAGAGACAGAAGGCTGGGGTATGTCTAATGGATTGCCATAATCATAGATTCTGATTCATGCTCATTGTCTGAAAACAGCCAGCCAGAAGATGAAATAACTTCACATCAATCAAACACTAAATGAATATGTTATTAAGGATATTGTACACTATCAAAATCACCATGTGAGCACTGTCTGTGTTCAATGCCTTTCATGGCCAGAGCAGTGCTGTCAGACAAGGGTCGCTGCCTAAAACAAAACAAAGCAGAGAGGGAAAAATCAGCCACACCGTGTTCCCCACACATTCCTCTCTTGCTTCCTCTCTGTGTTCACTCTAGACTTCTCCCTTGAGGAAAATAATAACAACACGTGTTCCCCTGCCCTTCTCAGCAGCCAGCAGAGGCCTGCTCTGCTCAGCAGAGATTCCCACCTCACAGTGCCAAGGCAAGCTGAGGCTACAACCCCCGTGGCAGCCAAGTGGAACCTCCGGGTTTGTCAGGGGGGTTCTGGTGCCCAGAGACAATCCCGTCGTTGTGCTATGGGAAGTCGCCCATCCCAAACCTACATCACTGGTATCCCATCCAACACTAGCACAGCTGCCCCAGCAGTGCCCCTCACTGACAGCCCCAGGAAGGGTTCTCCAGGATGGGAGAGGAGAAGGCAACTCCTGGCTCCGGACCAAAGAGCAAATTGCAGATGTCTGAGAGCACTGAGATGCTGAGGACTCCGGAGTGCAGGAGTTCAGAGAAAATCAGTGCAGGTGTCAGGATGGATGGAAGAGAGCATGGAGAAGCAGTGCTGGGGGCAGACCAGAAAACCAGGCCCAGAGCACAGTGCTGGCAATCATCCCTGGTGTACCAGCCTCCTCCTGGGACCCCTCTTCTACTTTCCCACCACACTGCTCCAGCAGTCCGGTTGGCATGGCTGTGACAGGAATGATCTGCAGAGCAAAGACTGAAGGAATAAAAGAGTGGATCCTCTGCTGTTAAAACCAACAAGGGATAAACATCACAAATCCACTGGACTTGGGGAAATGCAGTTCAAACAACCAGAAGCAGAGAGCATACATTGCTTTGGGAAAAAAAAGGAAAGAAAGGAAAAGCTGTGTACAATAGGGGCATCTGAGATGGAGAGAGCACAGAAAAGCGTTTCTCCTGCTATCTGGAGTTTAAAAGCGCTGCCCCAATGCTGTGACACAGGGAGCAGGAGGCTGGGAAGGGCATATGCAGCAGCTGATGTGAGCTGCTGTAGCAAGGCAGCCAGAGTGTCTGGAGTGAGAGTGTTTGGGATTCACAGAGCCACGGCCAGAGCCGCCGCACGCTCCTTGTTAGTGCTCGGCTTGTTTATTATCTGCACCTTATATTGTTCTGCTTGCTTAATTAAAATGTGACGTGGTGCAATTCAGATGCTGTACAGACACCCATTACTACAACACTATTACCTTTATCAACCAAGCTCATCACCTCATTAAAAGAAGATGTCAATTCGGCTTGACAGGATCAATTTCCAGTACACCCTCCCTGACTAGCATTATTTATATTGCACTTCCTCGGTGTATTATTTAGAAAAGTAGGTTTTGCTGTTCTGATTCTTGCTAGATACTGGTTTTTCTTATTGGCTTAATATTATTCTGAGTCTCTACCCCCCATGCTATTAATTTTCCCTTTATCCCATTTTATTTCCATGAAAATCTCTGCAGTTTTCCTGTAGGTCAGTTGAAGATTCTTTGCCTGGTATTTTTTAGGCACTGTCACTTCCTTTCCTGATCATACCATACAGTGAGTGACCTCTGGAGGACTTCAGGATGTTTTTATAAAATGGATTATAACTGTTTCCACAATTTTAATGATTTGTTTACGTTATAAAGCCTGGACTTCATCTTAACAACACCTGTTATCACCAGCAGGCTGTGATCGCCTGAATCGCAGCTACCACCACCTTCTGGGGGTGTTATAAGTTTCTCCTTAATTTATAAGTAAGGCTTGAGACAAACTGTCCCTGTGTTACTGGGAAAACTCCCTCTCCTGCTTGCAGATGGCTCTCCTGGGGGTATCTCACACAAACACGGGATCGCCGAGGTTGGGAAACGCCTCCAGGATCCTCAGGTCCAACCTCTGACCGATCACCACCGTGTCCACTAACCCTGACAATGAAGTGCCACGCCTGGGTGTTCGTAGAGCACCTCCGGGGACGGTGACCCCTGCCCCGCCCTGGGCAGTCTGTTCCAATGCCTAACCAGCCTTCTCGTGAAGAAGTTTTCCCAAATATCCAACCTGAACCTCCCCAGTGCAACCTGCAGCTGCTTCTCCTTGTCCTGTCGCTTGTCCCCTGGGAGAAGAGCGCGACCTCCGCCTCACCATCGCCTCCTTTCAGGAGATCTGTGCTCTCTCAGACAATAATTTTATAAAACTTGCCTCATTTTAGTGGATGTTTTGTGTCAGTGTCTTGATGGAGATGCATACCTCTGGAACCACCCTGCCCCCTAATTGCTGTAAAACCCTGCCAGGGACCTGTGAAGCCAACTGGGTTTCCTGTGGCCACCCCAGCAACTCCCACAGCTGCCTGGCTTTGAACTCGCAGGGTGAGAGCAGTTGGCATCCTTGTGCACAGATGGATGGGAAATCGCAGAAAAGCAGGAATTAGGAGTAAAATAAGCACTATTTTTATTAGGAAAAAATAGGGTTTATGTTAATTTCTAAGGTTTTGTACTGGATCACAATTTATTGCATTTTTGATTTCCTGTTAGCGTAGGGTTTAACATGTCAAATTTTAAGTAGGAATAACAACACACTCACTTGGATATAAATATAATAAATAAAACATGTTGGCACTGTGGTTATCCTTTAGGTCCTACCAGAAATAATAAAGCATTTGACAGAAAATCCCAAAGGTATCTTTTCCCCTGACCCTCCAAAGGATCTGGGCAGTTTCACCTTGGATATTTGATCTTGGGTTTAGAGTGTGACATTTCACTAAAGCTGCCCTTGCTGGAGTAATTGTTGCTGAGGATAAAGACAACTGCAAGCTCTGAGATAGTGGATGGGTAAAGCAACACAAATCCTTTCGTGTCAGTGAATATTGTGTTTGAAATGTGATAATAGATCTGATTTTGTATCATTTAGGAGCTCAAAAGGGGGTTTTGCTGCTTGAATTAACACACAAGATGGTATTAAAGCTTTTCAGTTAAACTCATAGTCAAACAGATATCAAGAAAACTCTTCTTTTATTGCTGATGCTGTGCATAAAATTATCAAGGCATCACGGGGAAGGAGTGTGAAATCAGCCCGAAGTTTCCTCCCTGAATTGATGCCTCTTCCTTTTTAGAAAGTGCAGTTGTTTAACAGTGACATTTAATAATGTATGGGAATAATTGCTGGAGTTTACTGCTCATTACTTCTTTAAAACCCCAGGAATACAGAAACAGTTATTTGATTTTTTTAAATATGAAAATAATTTTCACTATAAAGGTTGAAGGCAAACACGTTCTCTCTCTACTTATAATTTGATAAAGTCGTTGCTGTTTCTCTGCTGTATTTTAATTCTTAAAATTATCATTTCAATTGAAGTTGTGCAGGCTCTAGAAAGAGGACTTAAAAGGAGAGTTATTAATTTTTCTAAGCAAAGTGTTTTAGGACAGTTCTGTCAATCCCCACTGCAGCAGCTGCAGATCTGCTCTGACAGCCAGTGCCCACCCTGCACTGCGGCCCCACTGGGGGAAGAGTTTTTAGGGGTGTTGCCCCAGCATGGGAATTGCTGCCAGTTTTCCTGGGAAGTTGTGCTCTAGTTCTGGACACACATTTTTGTCTGATGGGAATCACCCAGACACAGCTGCTGGTCCACATTCCTGGGATGGCTCCAGGGGTGGTTTGGGCCCAGGGTGTGGCTGTTCTGCTCTCTGTGGTGGGCAGCAGCGTCCCTGCTCCTTCCCAACTTTCCTGAGCACAGCTGAGCTCAAGGTCATGAGTTATGAACTTTGCACAATTACAAAGATTCTTCACCAATTAAAGGACAAGGCATAATTATGCATCTTAAAAGTGGTCTCTGGTCTTTGTCATGCACTGGAAACCGAGGGGGTAAGGCAACACCTGCAGAGGAAGGGCCTCCTCTGGAAGCCTCTCCCTTCCCAACACTGTTATTCACTAACAAAAAAGTGTTTTTAACAAATCAAATTCATCTCCCTGCAATGCACTGCTAGGTCACCTGATGGACATTGGCAGAGTGCTCTGCAGTGAAATGCAGCTTTACTGCTTTTCACCCTCTGGAGAGTAAATTATTGTGCTCATCTAACATTAATTAGCGTTAAAATAGCAAATTGCTTTCTCTGCAACATACAGAGGTGCTGGAGTGTGTCCAGGGCAGGGAACGGAGCTGGGGAAGGGGCTGGAGCCCCAGGAGAGGCTGAGGGAGCTGGAAAGGGGCTGGAGCCCCAGGAGAATTCCTGAGGGAGCTGGAAAGGGGCTCAGGCTGGAGCAAAGGAGGCTCCGGGGGGACCTTGTGGCTCTGCACAAGGTCCCTGACAGGAGGGGGCAGCCGGGGGGGTCGGGCTCTGCTGGCAGGGAACAC
>NW_008235978.1:372228-372437 GCF_000691975.1 Corvus brachyrhynchos
GGACAAGGGGGGCATCAGGCACAGACTGGGCTCGGTGATCCTGGAGGGTTTTTCCAACCTCAGTGATTCTGGGATTTCTCTGTGATTGGTTTTCAAGAAAGAGAACTGAGGCCCTTCACCAGCTTCATTGCCCCTCTCTGAACACAAAGGCAGAGCTCGCTCTGGGTGTCAGTAAGAGCAGGTCTGTCTTTCATACATGTATTCACAAG
>NW_008235978.1:372680-400073 GCF_000691975.1 Corvus brachyrhynchos
GAAAGAGTCTCTCAGCACAAATATTACTCACTTCTAAATTCTTTTAAGCTTCGAGTTGTTCAGCAATGAAAGGAGAGAGCAATCTAATCAGAGCAGTATTTGCTACATTTTGAAGTGAGAGCAGTCTCAAAATTCACAGGCTCAATCATTTTCCAATCACAATTAATGTCATGTTAGCTAAGGAGTCATGAGAGAAAAGTAAAGGGATGGGCACTCTGAGACAAGGAAACGTGGTGAAGGCTCACATGCTGCTCACTTTCAAAGCTCCTGAGCTCACATTACTCTATAATCAAAATCCTCCTCTTGAAAAATTGAAGAAACCAGATAGACAATCCCCAGTAAGGTCCACCAAACCTTTTCCACTGTGTCCCCAGCTAAGAATGGTGACATTCACTGGGTTGTTTCTTTCTTTTCCCCAACTTTCCTGGAGCCAGTGGAGGCTGCAGGCAGGGAGGGGGACACAGGCCCTGTGACAAATGGGAGGGGACTCTGTGCCATGCTGGCAATGTCGGGCTGAGCCCCGCTCTGAGCCCTCTCTGAGTGCCCTCTTGGAGCAGGGAGCTGCTCTGCCAGGACCAAAGCCAACCTCTGCAGCGGCACTTCCTGACTTCCAGCAGCACACCTGCCCACCTGGATGGCACATGGTAAAATTCTACTTCAGTGAACTTCAAAAAATACAGAATTTATGGCAAGGTTGACCAGTCTGGTCAGAGGATGGTACATTTCCATCCTCTGGCAATTCCAGCTGCACTACATTTCAGGTGTATTTGCCATTGCCATGGGTGATTGTGCTTACCCATTTTAGAGCTTAAATCGAGGCAGTGCGTTGCTGTTTGCAGAGAGCAGTGTCAGCTGGAGAATCTCTGGGTTTGTTGCTCTGCAAAAGGCAAACGCTGGGAGCATCTCTTCCCCAGCAATCTGGAAGATCTAAAGTGAAATAGGATTCCAACAGTGTATGTGATATTAAAAGGAAGAAAGGTGAAGAGTTAGTTAACAAGAAGCAAACATGAAGTGATGTGGTCACATTTGTCAGCTGTGGTTATAACCCTATCGCTCATGGTTTTCCCATGTAAAATCATTTCAAATTGAAGTTAAACCTTCCGAGCCCTCCAGTTATCCCAGCTGACAGCCCGCAGCCATCGCTGGTTGGCTCACACTGTCATTTCATCAGCAGCTGTCACTTTCTGTAGGTAGAAGGATTTAAAGGATAAGGGAAGAATTATCTCTTGACATCAGTCACAGGTGCTTGGAGGAAACAAGTGGTTTATGGATCCACCAGAGCAGGAGGACCAGTTGTGCCCTCACCTGAGCCTTTGGGGTGGCGAACCCTGGGCAGGAAGAACCTCCTGGACACAGCTTGGCCATGGTGTGTTTTAGAAAACTGGGATTGTTTTCCAAGCAGCTGGCCAGGAAAGGCAGCGAGCTGCTATCCAAGAGAGGCTTGGTCCTCCTGATGTCCATCCCTGCAGGTGACATGGGCTGTGCAAACACAGCAGGGCTGAGAGGAAGGTCAGGCACCACCTCTGACTCCCAAACCTCTGCTCTCCCCCACCCCTCAGCCCAGATGTGCACACGTCACTCCCATTCCTTACCCCATTCCTTACCTGACATGAGGAGCACTGTGAGGTTCCAGAGAGCTCATGAGCTGCTGCCAGGTGTGATTTGTGTTCTGCAGACACACAGGACACGTTTTCCTGAATCAGTGAGGTTCTAGGAACTCAAGGTTCCAGCTGTTAACTATGTTAGGACACTCCCAGTGCCTTCCTGGGAAGCTGGGGCTCAGTTCCCAGTACCAGCCTGGCTCCTGGGCGGGCGTGGGAGCCGCAGCCTCCCGTGGCTGTGCCTGTGGCACCGCGGCACCGCCACCTCCCCGGGGGATTTCCAGCCCTGCTCTGGGCACCTGCTCAGCTCCCCTCCACAGATACCACAGCCACTTAGGCCAGCGTGTCACCCTTCGCACTGGGCACGCCAGGAGGCACACTGAAATATGGAATATCAGGGATTGTAGCTGCCAGCTGGAGCACTTTGGAGACTCTTGCCTGTCCTTGGATATAACAAGTGACACATCTCAGTGCAGAGGAGCCCTTTCATGTGCACACACTGTTCCTGAAATGCATTTAACAGGAATACAACATACATTTAAAAGACTACATTCCCCTTGTGAGGAAAATGCGATTCTGAAAAAAGGAAAAAAAAAATCATTATCAACATTTTCACTAGAAAAACCAATCCTGGAGAAACTGTTTGCTGCCTTTTCAAACCAAAATGTTGTAAAGCGTTTCAGATTAATAAACACCGTCTGCTGTTTCGTTTAGAGGATTCAGTGCCTTTGCAAATAAACACTTGATAGAAATGTTACATCCCATCTTTGTCAATAACCCTTAGAGACCACCTGAACAGCAAAGCCCACAGGGCAGTCTCTGAGAAAAGGTAGTACTGGGAACTTCTGGTTAAAGATATATGGCTTAATATTTAAAAAATAATTCTTCATTATTCAAGTAGATGCAAGATTTTGAAGGTCAGATTAAAGCAACGTTGTGTTTACTGTATTGCTGGAATTATTTCGCTTCCTGGGAATGTCTCTGCCCCGGGATGACTCTGCCCTGTGCTGTGCCCAGACGGGTCCTGGGCACACAAAACTTCTCGTACAATATTGGGCTGAGCAGGAGGAGCACCAGGGGCCAGATTTGTCATGGGTTGGCTCAGTAAAGACCCAAGGGCAGTCGGCTGATTTCAGACACTGTCAGTGTGATCACTTTAGTTGGAGCAATGTCCCTTCCCACTATGAAATTTCTTGGAAACACTTGTTTAAATGAAATTTGCAGAAATCTCAGGAAGAGGGGGTTTGGCTTTTGGATCAGTGCACATGGGTCGAGAAAAGGACTTTATTTATCCTGGACTGTTTCACCATGCTTGTTAATTCCAGCTGCAGCAGATCTGAGGGGCCATGATCCTGACTTTACACAGCTCAGTCCTCATGGTGCAGGGTCTCTGCCCCAGCATCTGTAAGGGAGCAGAGATCTCTGTCCCTCCGTCTCAGCCTGACCTTCTGCAGGTGTCTCTTTGGTGGAGGCTCACACTTGGGCACAGACAATGTCCCAGCAGGAGGGACCTTTCCTACAGGCATTTATTCAAACCTAAAGAACATCCTTTCCCTGCTCCCACTCGATGCCCGTTGGGGTCCCATTTATCATCAGCCTAATGATTTTAGTAATATTGTAAATTAAATTATTTGAGCATAGCTGCTTTGGATCCCCAGGTTTTACTCTAATTAGTGCTAATGTTTTGAATCATCTCTGACTTTAAAGCAAAATTTGGTTTGGGCTTAACAAATGATAATTCCCATGTATCTGCAGGATCTGTTTTCATTTTCAGTGCATTAATTTTCCACCTTCGAATTAGAAATAAAATTTTCTAGCACATCTTAAAGTCATTTTGCATTAGTAAAACTATTTTGCGTTAATGAAATTGAAATGTTGTCATGATGATAATCTTCAAAAGTCTTTATTTTTGTAAGTGTAAGCACTAATGGCTTCCCTTGGACAAGCTCTTTGGGAATGGAAGATCAAAAACATTCCTTTTAAACTGTTGAAACAAAGTGTGTCGCTTGACTGAAATACTTGATTTCAGTATTTTGAAACCAAAATTTTATTGAACTTTATTTGATATTTTAAAACAAACCTGATTTAGATTACAATAGAATTTTCCATTGAAAAATCATTTGACTTTCAAATGTAACTAACATGGAGAAAATAATCAACAGAGAGCTTTGAAGTATCTGAATCCCCTGAATCAGCTGTAGCTGAAGCACAAACAGAGCCCAGCATTTGTCAGCACTTCAGAGGAGTCCTGGCTACACAGAGCAAAGGGACACCTGTCCAAGGGACTGGGCTTCTCCTCACAGGCAAGAGGAATGAGGGAGCATTACCATCCTGATTAACTCCTGTCCTCACCATCAGGAGGCTCCTCCTCTTTGGAATGTGCCAGGATTTCCTTTTCCCAGTGCTGGGGGAAGGCAGCTCTGCAGAAGAGTTGCCCTCAAGGACATGTGAAAGAGAAGAAAATAGTCCAAGAAATTGTGTGCATGACTCAAGTTGGTCCTGTAATGTGTTTGAACACTTTTTAGATCTGAAATCTCTTAATTAATCCCGTTACATTGTAGCACCGTGCTCTGCATGGAATTCAGTCATCCCTAAAATTATTTGCTAAAATAAATGAGTAGAGAAATGACATTATTTGTTAGAATTTTATCTAAAACTGGGCCTTGACATAAGGAGAACCAAATTACAGGTTTTTAACAACAACAGCTCCTGGCATGTACATGAGAGGTGTGTGTGAACAGCAAAACCTTTCTGACAATGTGTGTGCGTGTATTAAACATTGGTACTGCTCCACTTAAAAGGAAACTCACTTTTCTTTACAGAAGGCATTCTGTGGGGTGTCTTTTCCACATGGGATGCCTCAGTCCCATTCAGCTTTGCCGTCCCACACAGGTGTGTGTATAAGAACAATCCGTGTGTGTCCCGCTGCCATCCTCCTGCCTTGCCAGATGTGTGAGGCTCAGGTGCCAGGGAATGAAGGGTTTGTGAGAAAAGCAGTGCTGGGGAGTGCAACAGCACCACTGGCTGCAGTGCCTGCAGCTCACATGTGTCTGCTCCAGGAGTCACTGAGAAACAACCTTCCTGTGGTGCCAGGGCTGGGGGCTCTGTTCAGCACTTGTGTCTGGGCATGATCATGCAGTCACAGTCACTATGGTTGGAGCAGCCCTCTGAGATCAGCGAGGCCAGCCATCAGCCCAGCAGCACCACCATGTCACCCTTAAACCATGTCCCCACATGCCACCTGCACGCGTTCTTTGAACCCTCCCAGGAATGGTGACTCCAGCAGTGCCCTGGGCAGCCGTGCCAGTGCCACACTGTAGGGAAGTGGGGCTGGATGCTCCTTTCCAGCTGCAGGAGTGCCAAATGCACCTCTGAGGCTGGAGCTGTCTCACCACTGAGTTGATGATGTGCATCCCCAGGGTCCTGCGCTGGGGCAGGCAGACCTCTGAAGGAGAGGAAAAACGTTGTTTTCTGGTGTATGTTTCGATGTGCTGCTTGTGTGTGCTGGAACAAGCCTCTCATCAGTGACAGACTGTGACTAAAGCATGGGCAAAACCACTTTCTGTTTGCTTCAGCTGCAAAACAATAACAACTTTCATCAGAGAAAAGGAAGGGCCAGCAGCCTCCTTGTGTGAAACAGACTTTTTATTAGGTCTGAGCCTGAAAATGGCTCTTGTTAAGAAATACTGGTTTATTGCAGCAGGCTGGGAGATGAGATGAGTGAAATACCAAACACACATGCACAAAAAGAATGTGTGATAAATGGGAATGATAAGGTCTTTGGAGCAGGTTCCTGCTCAGGTGCTTGAGGTGCAGCACTGTGTCATATTTGCTGGAGAAGTTCAAGGAAATTGCAGTGTAATCAATTAAAATTGGGGCCGTCGTGCCTGGACAAAGCTGGCTCAAAGCAAAATAAAATAAATAAATTATTTCTTTGCCTTTTGGTCAAGGTTATGTGACTTTGCAAAGAGAGGATGCAGCTGCAGAAAACACTCCATTGCCAGCAGCGAGGAGGAGACACCTTCCTGAGGATTAACCTTACCCCTGAGGATCAGAGGGAGAGGATATTGCCTGGCAGGGAAGGGATTTGCTCCTTGAGAGCAAATCTCTGCCACAAATAATGTGTGGCATTTGGGCACTTGGGGCAGTGGTGGCCTTGGCAGTGCTTGGGGAATGGTTGGACTTGATGGTGTGAAGAGGTTTTTCCAACCTTAGTGGTTCTGTGATTTTTAAGGAAATGAGGGTAAGTGCACACTCCCTGCTGCGATGTGCTCTCTTTGCTGATACTCCAGGAGTGCCACAGCAGTCATTGCCAAGCTGGGTGTTGATAACCAGCCAAGAGTTACTATGACTCTAGCTTCATTCCTTTCCTCTTTCCTTCTTGTGGGAGGGAAGCAAAGGAGAAAGGCTGACCCCGCCTTCCTGTGATCGCAACAGCAGCACTGCCCCTTGCTCTGGAGCAAGGCCTGGGGTGGGCATTGATGACCATTAGCTTGGTCATGTCGGTCCACCAGCGCTCCCCACACAGCACTCAGGTCACATCCTGAGTTCCAAGAAGACATTTCTCATTCTTGGATGTCTCCCTGGAGCTACTGACCCTTGAGCCAGGAAGAGCTGCCTGTCTGTCAGTTTGGTCGGCTTTATGGTACCAAACATTTCCAGCTGAACTCCCAGCAGCATCCAAGATGCACTTGCTCCTTCACTGACAACCCGCCCAGAGACAATTGATGGAAAGGTGATTACAAAGAAAGAAATAAAGAAAAAAAGGGGAAGAGAAAAATACTGATAAGGTTTTTAATCAAACACATAGAGACCAAAAAAAAAAAGACTATAAAAGGCAACACCGTTAACAGTGTTCATCCCTGGACTATTCAGTGCTGTTATTATAGAAAACAGTTGACTTTATTTCTGTTATGATGGTCGGGTCAGTATGAGGAGGGGCTGCTGCAGTTAATTCTCTCTTGCTGCAGTTCTCAGCCTATGTTATCTCAAGCTCTCGAGTTTCCATCTTATGCCTTTATCTTGTCTTGGCAATAGCATTGAATATTGATAAGTAACTAAATGTAGACAGTTTCCCAGGTGACTTCTTCTGGTGAAAACCCAAATTTGCACTTTTTTGGGTGCCATATGGGCCCAATTACCCATTAACTCCCAAGGAGGACAGTTAAATCCAGTATCACATTAAGGTGTGCAATATGTGGGCTGAGATTGTTTTCCTGCTGGCATTTGCTTGCAAGAATTTAAATTTCCTGTCAATCACAAGACAAGCAAGTTATTTTCACTGTGCCATTGAGACCCAACTGTCACAAGGAAAGCATCACAAAAGGCACAAAAATGGCACCTTTTTGATGGCACAACACGATTACCCTGATCTTATATTTTGTTGTGGTTTCTATAGATTATTTTTCTGCCTTTTTTTTCAGAACAAAGTTCTTGCTTTGATGCCTCTCTTTGATAAAGTTATAAAGCTGTGCCAAAGATTTGAAATCTGTCATGGGACTTCTCTCTTCTCGGGAACAAGTTGCAAATGATGTCCCCCATAGTTTTTAAAAAAAGCTGCCTGCCTCTCAATCAGCAAATATTCCTCTGTGACACTGTGAACCTCTCATTTTTTCATCCCTGCTTTTGTCTGAATCCTACTGAAATATTAACAGGGTTCCTTGCAGCTGACATGAGATCCAGAGCCTGCTCAGCACATCCCTGTTGATATTTATTCCAGGGGGACTCCAGGGCAGCAGCCACCACCCACCCAGAGGACAGCAGCTGCACAAACCCTTCCCTGGCACTGGGAGGTTCTCCAAAGCAGCCATTCTCATCCCACTTTAATTGCCATTGCACTGGGAAAAAGTATCATGGAGGTTTGTCTCTCATGAATCAAGAGATTCCTGTTGTTCTCCTGCACATATAGAAGTGGCTCCAAAGGGAGCAGCACCACGACAATCCCTGAGCCTTTGCTTGGAGGCTGATTCCTGCTAAAAAAAATGATCCTCTCCCCCCCAGTGTTTTCCCCAGTGGGATCATGAAGAGCTATGGAAATACGAAACTCCTGTTTTTCACCCGGTATCCAATGTCTGAGTGAGGAGAAAAAGGAGCAGGCAGGCTATGGAATGTTTCACAGAGCACTGAACAGTGAGGCCAAAGCCAAGAGCCCTGTCTGGGGTTCTCTGGGGAATCAAAATTGATAGTGAGATCAGGTATTTCTTAATGCAATTTTTGTTTCCATGAACACAGGAGAAACCAAATGACAAGAGAGCATTTATTTGCTTGCAGCTCCAGCCCTCTTTCAGCCAGCACCCAACTCGGAGAACACAGAGACCTCTGAGGCTTCCATCAAGGCTGCACTCCCAGCACTTGTTCATTTTCCTGTCTGATGCTCAGTGTGTCTTGTCTTTTCCCAGTTTCCTTGCAATACCCCAAATTTATTTCACACGCTCAATAATGGCTCGGCTCCCATTTGAGCTTGCTGTGGGTGGGGCCATGTTTTTACAGCCCTACACTCACAATTTCTGTAAGAAAATGGGAGATTAAAAGGTGTCTTGCATAGTAAAGGCCGAATATCTCATTTCACAGCAGTGACAGGGATTCTTTGCTGTGCCAGGATTGTTCACACAAGCATCCCTGGATGTATCTCCCAGTCTGAGGGGGACCAGCGTGGAATGGTGCAGGACACCACGACACTGGGGCTGGAGGTTTCTGCTCCCACATCTCTCCCACCCACCCGGGCTCAAGGCTCAGTACCAAGGCTGAAGTTGCCATGAACGGCAGGTGGGATAATGGGATAACGCCCCGAGACAGGGGTGAGACGAGGAGTCCTGGCTGCTCCCACTGATCAGGGCCCCTGTGCTGGGGTCAGCAGCCTCATTAAACCCTAAATGACATCTTCACAAACACAAGGAAGAAATTTTTTGTTATTGTTGGGAAATAAAGCACGGACAAAGTGAGTCCTGAAGAACTCTCTCCTCTCCTGCTCGGCACCAGATCACGCTGTTCACATGCGGGGCCCGGGCAGGTGGGACTGCTGCTACTGAGACCCTGGCCCCTCCGAGTCCTGCATGGACTCAAGTGCTCCAGGAAGTATTTTGTGCCTCACTTCATCCCTGCGGTGCTGAATCCTGTGGCACATCTCAGAGACTGCTCTGCTGCTGAGGCAGGGCTGCCCAGCGCCTGCAGGCATCAGCAGGGTGCAGCTGGGAGCACACACCTCTGAAAAGGGAAAGGAAAAAACCTCACTTGGACTTCAACCCTCAGCCCAAATATTGATGGCAAAAGAAACACTCTGTGTCTACCAGAAGCCATGTCAGCTGCAGGAGGATTTATGCTGTGTGTATCAATCTTGCTTGCAGGGAAGGATTATTAATGTTGTGTTTTTAACCATATGCATGTTCCTCTTCAAATAAAAAAAAAGTGAACCTTGAAGTTGCCAGATGAAGACTGCATTTATCATCTTCAGCATGAGCGCCACTAAAATACTCGAGCTCTCAAGCTCTCACATCTGTCAAACACGGGGATCGGAGGGAGCAGCCGGCTTGGTGTTGTAGGATTTGCATAAATCCCAGCACCCATCCAGCTGAAATTCCACATTTTCATAGAGAGACTATTTACAAGTGACAGCACAAGGGGGAATGGCTTCCTACCAACTGAGGGCAGGGTCAGATGGGATACTGGGAAGGAGTTGGTTCCCTGTGGGGAGGACCTGGCACAGGGTGCCCAGAGCAGCTGGGGCTGCCCCTGGATCCCTGGCAGTGCCCAAGGCCAGGCTGGACATTGGGGCTTGGAGCAGCCTGGGACAGTGGGAGGTGTCCCTGCCATGGCAAGGGTGGCACTGGATGGGCTTTGAGGTCCCTGCAAACCCAGGGCAGTCTGGGACTCTGTGATTACAGGTGGAGCCCCTGTGCTGGTACCAGGCCCGGGAAGGGCAGCCCCAGGGATGGCCAGGCCCCAATATGGTGCCCAACAATGCAATTTTATTTTCTCTTCTGGCTCTAAGTTTCCCCTGTGAAAACACCACTTTTCCCTCCTCAAGTGATACATATAGATTACCAATGCTGAGCATTTGAAACTCGATTTCTCACTTCTTTGTGAATTCTGTTAAAATTCCTGTGCTCCCTCACCAACAACGAGCAGGTGGGAAACAAGTGCGGAGGCAGCAGAGAAGTAAAACATGGAGTTGTAATAATTCAGTTGTAAATGTTGGCACTGTGCATGTGGGTGCCAGAACCTTTCTTAAAAATAATTCAGATAAACTACCATTTGCAGCTTTGCAAATCCAGCAGCCCCCTAGGACACAGGTAGATGAATTCTGTGGTGCTGCCAAAGCCAGGTGATTAATAATTAGCCTTTAAACTTCCTCATAATTTTTCCAGCTGCTGACAATGCCTTTTGCATAAAATCTTGCCTCACTCAGTGCATTACAGGTTGTTTTATTCTTAAAAATATGCTTTTGTTAAGCTTCAGCTCAAAAATAATTTTTAAAACCTTGTAACTTAATCAATTTTCCAAATCTGCTCAATCAAATCTACTGACAAAAAAATGGCCAAAACCAACCGTCACTTCTGTTTTCAGAGTGAAATTGGGGGGCGAGGGGGGCATTTCCAGGGCTCGGGAGCTGTGCACAATGCAGACAATAAACCAGCAATAATTGTGCCATCCCACCTGTTCCCATTCAGGTATTGATAAGAACGTTATCAGCCTTTGGAGACACTGATTCATTGTGTTGTGGAGTAGATATGAAAAAAATAAATTCTTGATGGAAGCTGTTAATATGAATTCCCTCCCTGTTACGCGTATTAAAGGAATTTCAGCCCATCAGGAGCTAATCACATTTCATTTTCTCCTATTTTTTTTCACTCATGGTCAACACATACCAGCACAGCTGAGGTGTAGGATAATCAAAGCCTTCTTCATGGTTGAATAAATTTAATACTCTTGCTTCATCAGTGCAGTGTATTAAAAAGTCCCCTGACATATTTAGCTTGATTGTTTAAGGCGTCACTCCGGAGCCACAGCATTACAGATTTCACCTACAATATGGGGGGGCCCTTTGCTTTCATTTGTCTGGAACATGACATAAGGAATTGGATTGAAATAAGTTTCTTTAAAAAACAAAGCCAATTGATGAAGTCATAATACAATCTCCACAACCTAAGTGGAGAAATAAGTGAACATTAATCTGGTGTTTGCAACAGCAGGCAGCACTAATAACACAGGTATTTGGAGCTGTAAATAAGTAATTCAACAATGTAATGTCATACCAAGTAGATATTTGTTTTATAAACAAACAAATTGCAAACAGTTCCACTGTGTTTAAAATACTAACTTGCTTTTCTACGGCATAATTTTGTTACTAAAAGTGCCAGGTCAGCTGCTGTAATTTCTGTGTGACTGGAGTGTGAATCGGGCCTTTCCCCTCCTTCAGCTCGGGAGGGTGCCGGGCCTGTGGAGGAGCCAGGGCTGGGCTGGAGCCGATGAGAGATGAGGATCCATCCCAGCTCCAGGGGCCACCGGGAAGGAGGCTTCTTCACCGGGCATGGAACAGCCTGTGCCACCCACTGAGCTGCTGGACACCTTGAGCCACTTCCAGCACAAAATGTCAGACATTTGGTCGCTGCTGGGCACAGGTTTAGCTGACTTAGAAAACACCGAAGCAAAAGTGCTGATTTTCTAGTTAAAGTTTCTGCATTCAAAGCCAGAATGCAATTGGGGTAAAATGTCTTCAGCAGCACTGGAGACAAAATGCAAGAGCCTAAAGCCAAATGCCTGGCTCTGTGATAAATTCAAATGATGACTCTGTTAAAGGCCAGGTTGCAACTTATATGAAATTCAATTAAAGTAAAAATATGTATTTTCCTGGTCTTGCTAATAGAACAGCTGGTAATGACCCCGCCGATAACTCCAAACTTGCTCTGGGATATATCCAAGGGTGCAGATTTTCCTGTCATTAATAAATCATTTTGTATTCCACTGCACCACCAGAATTGTCTATGTATACCTGTGACTGGAAATAAGAAGATACAGTAATGAAATGTCTCTTAATATTGTTTTTCCAAGAGCAGATTCCCTCTGAGATGGGGACAGAGGTTTGGGATCCAGCTGGCTGCTCTCCAGCAGGGCCCTCAGCAGCAAGACAGTGCCTACTCCATGGGTGGGAGCCCTGGTGACAGAGCAGCCCCAGAGGTTCTCACCACACAAAGCACTCCTAAATGCCAGAAGGGAGGAGAATTCATTTCTTGCCAGTGGAAATCAACAGATAGTGCTCCTGTCCTTGTCCCTCTCATTTCGGTGCAGGAGTGCAGGGTGGGGCAGTCAGGGGGCTCCACCAGGGTCTGGTGTCCAGATCCCTTGAAAACAGCATTAGCTGGGAAGGAGATGTGCAAGTCTCTGGAGCATCTTGTCCTGTGCTCTGAGAGGTTTGTTGGGAAGATGGGGAGGGCATGTCCTGGCCTTGAGTGGCTCAAAGTCTATCCAAACCCATCCACCAATCCCCACTATACAAAGCTGAGTTTAACTTCCGTGCTGGGGACAAAGCCCCCTCTCTGCTTAATGAGGTGGTCTGGAGAGGGGCACAGCCCTTTTCTGCTGGGGCAAAACCAAGCCTAATGAAAAAAAAAACCAAAAATTCTGCTTCATGCCCTGGTATTTTCAGGTCCCCCGAGTTCATTCCAGAAGAGCTTTCTCATAGACAAGCTTGAAAATTTGGGTTCTGCCAACAGCTCCGGTGCTGTGGGGTGCCCTACAGGTACAGAAATGTCAGAGTGTGTCCTCAGTCCCCAGGTGGACAGCAGGACAGGAGATGGGATGCTGGGAGGGCAGCCCCTGCAGTGGTGCTGGGCAGCCTTATCTCCCTGTCCTCCAGGACCTCAGTGCACACCACCTGCCAAAACACACAGAAATGGCCAAAAATCACCTGACATGGCTGACACCAGTGCAAAGTAAAGGATTCACTCTGGAGACGTGCAGGAGGCAGCTCCCACGAGAGGCAGCGCACGTGGCGCCAGCTGGGGGGACACAAACCTTCAGCTGCCAGTTAAAAAGGCTATTAAGTAAAACACTGAGCTGGTAAAAAGATATTTATTGTTAGTATGGAGTCTATTACTATGTCATTAGTAATAATAACACCCAGATAATGAATTGAGCTTTTCTCCTAATGACTTGGGGTGTGGAATCATTCTTTCTAACTTCTGTTCTTCAGAAGACCACACACCAGGCAATTAATATTGTCACTTGCATACCGAAGATCCTAACCCCACTGTGATTAGAACAAATGAATAATTTGCCATTCAGATGTATTGAGAATAAAACTAGGATGTGACTGAGAACTAAATTCCTGAGTTGCGAGCTGTAATAATTAACATCCAGCAGAGAAGCAGGGGAATGGTTTAGAAAGGCCTGATCTGAAGTCTTCTCAAGGGGCTCTGAGAAGCTTAAACCAATCTCCCATAATTCAGATTCCTTCCTGGATCCAAAGAGAGCCTACAGGGGAGCTGGAGAGGGACTCTCCATCAGGCACTAGTGGCAGGACAAGGGGAATGGCTTCCCACCCACTGAGGGCAGGGTTAGGTGGGGTACTGGGAAGAAACTCTTCCCTCTGAGAGGAAGGTCACTGAGGGGAAGCTGTGGCTGCCTGATCCCTGGAAATGTCACATGCCAGCTCAGACAGGGCTTGGAGCAGCCTGGGATAGTGGAAGGTGTCCCTGCCCATGGCAGAGGGTGGAACAAGACAGGCTTTAATGTCCATCCAAACCACTCTAGGACCCTACAGTGAGCTGGCAGAAGGTCAGGGAGATGCTTTTCCCTGAGAACAGCCAGTCCCCCTGGTGCCAGGGGCTGTGTGGCACCGTGAGCCCCAGCCATGCTCTGGTAGCCCCCCAGGCAGCCCCATGGGCAGCCCCCACTCTGTGGCTGCCTGGTTCCCTCCTCCCGGGCATCCCCCTTCTCAGGGACACCTCTGGCTGTTCTTATTCTCCTCCAGTCTCCTAAAGCTGCTCGAACAGATCTGTGCTCTCAGGGGAGCTGAGTAGTGGCTGGTGACATCAGAGTTTGAAGTTAAAACAATAAAAAGGCAACTAGAAATACCTGGGAGAGAGAAAAACACCACCACATAATATTTATCATGGAGAAAATAACTATTACAATCATTATGACAGGAAATGAAGGGTGAGTCAGTAATGCAATTGTGTTTTTGAAATAACAGTACTTGGCTAACATCAGCACTGAGTCTGGAAAATGGGATTGAAATGGATCAAGGGAGACCTGGAACTATAAGGAATATAAAGAATCTGTAAGGAATAAATGGAGATCCACATAACTCAGCACATGCCACACGTTCTGCTGTCACAGACAGAGGGAATGAGCCAGTTGTGATGGGCAGAGGGGCACTCAGCTCCTGTATATCCACCACTTTGGGTGTAAACTTCTCTGGTTTGTATTCTCAAGATGTGTTTCAGAACCTCCTGTTCCATTCCCCTTCCAGGCTGGCTCTGCCTCACAGGAGGGCTCCTCCCTCAGCCTGGCAGAGAGTGGGGATGTGCATTTCCTGAACATTAGTTTGCAAATGGAGCCTGAAGTGTTGGTTCTGTCCCATAAACCCCTAAATAGACCAAAGAGATTTAGGTGAGGAGTGTTCCTGCTCGGCCCTGCAGGGAAGGCAGGGGTGCCTCCTGCATCCCTCAGGGAGAGGGGTGGCAGTGGGTGATGAGCCAAGTTCCTCTTTCCGTCGTTATTTTATTACTTTGGGGGGTTTATGGTATTTGCTGGGGAACCTGCAGTCCTTGGTGAGTATATTTAATATAAAAGAATCTGAACTTCTCCAGTGTGGCTGGCATAGCAGGGAGTGCCTCTCTCCCCACGCTGTTCCCTGTCCCCAGCAGTCAGGACATCTGTCCCATCTGAAATACTTTTCACAGAACCACAGAAAGTGCTGAGTTGGAATGGATTTCATGTGAGCGAGGGCAGGCACGGGCTGTTTCAGCTCTGGTTTTGGCTTTCTCTAATCACGTCTCTGGAGCTGTACTGGTTTCAGGCCGTGACCGAGAGCCCTTCAGGTGCCATGTCCATGGCAGGCAGCGGGGCGCGGGCCCGAGGCTCGAGCACGGCCTGGTGCTGCTGGGGGCTCTTCCCTGGCCCTGCTCTGCCCTTGGCCCCACCCTGCAGTGCCAGTGCTGCTCCTCACTGCCAGCTCGGCACTGGCACAGAATTCCTCCTTGTCGCACAGTCCCACCCCAGGAGAGTGGGAGCTGCCTCGTCCCTGCAGCTCCAGTTCTCGCAGTGGAACAGAGCCCACCGACAGCCCCGGCTCACACGCAGGCTTAGCTCTCCACAGGGTGCACACGCACACGTTTTAGCTTTATTGCATCTTTAAAAATCATTTTCCATTCCAACCTCTCTATTCCTATGTCCCAAGACCATTTCCCCTTGCTTTGGCTTCAGGAAATCCCTTTCTCTGCTCTGTCTGGACCCGTGGCTCAGCCTTCCCGGGTCCTGCACTGCTGTCACCTCTGGGCTCCTCATCACAGCATCAGATCAGGGTGACCGGGACAGCTGAGGTGCTTTGGGAGCCCTTCTGGTGGTTTTGATGTCACCATTCACGGTGACATTCTGCAAACACACCGAGAGGACCAGCCAAGGGATGCTGCTGTCCCCTCCCCTCATCCAAACAGCCAGGCTGGACAGGGCTTGGAGCAACCTGCTCTAGTGGGAGGTGTATGAGATGAGCCGTAAGATTCCTTCCAGCCCAAACCAGTCTGGGATTCTGCAGTTCCATGGACAACTCCACACAGCTGAGACAGCATCTTTCTTCTGCTCTGTAATGCTGCTCCTTTCTCTGCGACTTAATTCTTCCTGCCTCAGTTGGGAAGAAGTCCTACTTCCAACTGAAGTTTATTTATGTTAATTCTGGGGTTTGGAATGTTTAAAAAGAGCAATTCCTTGTAGCCTTTGCCTGGTGCTTGCCAACAGGGCACCTTCAGCCTCAGATCTCTGTTTATCACACTCTGACTTATCTCTTCAAGGCAAAATAAATAGTTACTGAAGTACATCTTTATGACACTGGAAAGACTTGGTGTTTGTGCAGTTACAATCAGCCCCACAAATGTTACAAGTGAGATTTTGTAAATATCATTCAGCTTCTCAAATGTTTTAAAAAGAAAATGAAGAGCTGCTGAATATTGACAAAGAGAGAAGGAAAGCAAACCAAGAAAGGGGTTAAACTGGGGAGTTCTGCCTGGCTCTGGCCACCTCATCCAGCAATGGAGCTGCTGTACTGGGACCAGGCTGGAGCTGGGGCCAGCACTGATGGCTCAGAACACAAAAACTCATGCTTTATTCCTATATTTGCACTAAAAATTTTACAGTTTACAACCAGTCAGAATTGTTCTTCCCCCCCCCCCCCACTAACATTAGATTGATTGATTTATTGCCTGGTTTGCTTTTTATTTCTTTTTTAATTTTCACTCTGATGTCTGAAGATGGGAAAAGGCTGAGCTGTGAACTCCTCTGCCTCTGCTTTGTAAGGAAGGGAGGTTCCCAGGATGGCACAACACACACAGACAAGGAAATAGAGAATATTGTGGAATTTGCACATTTGCCATGTTTCTGTGGCCCTTTAACAACATCATTTGCACAAGCACAATTTGACTGTGAGGAAATCTCAGGCTCTGAGCAAGTTGGTCTATTGGAAGGTGTCCCTGCCCATGGTGGGGGGTTGGAGCCAGATGAGCTTTAAGGTCCTTTCCAGCCCAAACCATTCCATGACTCTGTGACTCTGTGATCTTAAATCCCTTTGACTGTGAGCCATGCAGCCCTGTTCCCCTGAGGTTTGGACAGGCTGCAGGAACACAGGAGCACAGCCTGAACTTCGCAGTGAGGACACACTTATCACACACCACATTCCTTCTGGAAATGGATTTGTGTTGTGACATTTTCTGTTCTTGCTACAATTTTTGTCACTGCGAGAAGGTATCTGGGATTGCATTGTCTCATTTTCACATTGCCATCCCATACTCTGTTGACCTTTTTAATATTCAGTATTTTGAATGGTTGACCATTGCACTCCTCCTCTTCCCATTAAAAGGGGAGCCCAACCTCTTGCAAAGGACTGGGGTGACCAGGCAATTGAAATGAAAAATTCTGAAAAGGTCAGATGAGTGCAGCACTCCACATTTTTCACAAAACATAGGAGCTATTGAAATTCGTGTGCCTCCTCTCTGTGACAAAGGCTGTTCCAGCAGCAAAAATAAAAATAGGTACAACATCAATCTAGTGTTCTGCTAACAGCAGTGCTGGAAAAACGGTGGGGCTGTATAATTTCTCCCATTGTTATTATGGTTTGTAGCTTCTGCTCCTCTTTGGATGGATTATTGCAGAAATGTAGCAGAAAGCTTAATTTCCATTTGATTCAGGAATCTATTTGTGGTGCTGCTCAGGCTCTCAGCATTTCAGAGAGACTCCTCAACTGTCTTGATAAAAAGGTAAAACTCATTCAAATAAGAAACATACGTTTCTTTCCTGCTTCTTCAGCAACTTTAGAAACATTTTCAGCCTCATGTCTGCCTCAACACTACAGTTATCAACAGTCACCTGCTGCTCACTGTCCCCTGTATAAACAGCCCATTAAAGCCCAGGTTGGCACCCTCAGTCCTGCTGCTGTGCAGGAGAGGAGAGGGAAGGCTGGGAGTAACAGAGATTCTAAAAGCATTGGGATTTAATTTTGAGGCTTTATTTGGCACATTTCTTCCTCCCATGACCAAATATCTTTTTTGGGAGGGTTGTTTTCAATTCCTTTATTTATCATTATTTAATGGCATATCAGGGCTATTAATATTCTGCTCTCAGGGATTTAAAAGTAAAATATAAAATCATAGAATAATTAGGGTTGGAAGGGACCTTAAAGACTATCTACATAATCAAAAGACCTTAAAGATCATCTGGATTATCGATCCAGAGCTAATTCCGAGTGTGCTGTCCATGTTCTGTGGCATGGCCTGTCAGCCCCAGCTTGTTTCTAGTAGATGGCCACATCACATAATTTTTACCAGAGCTGCTTGAAACAAGGTTTGCTGATGCCTCTTCCAGTTTAAAGGGAAGGAGTTTTAAGGTTGTGCCATTTCCCTGTAGAGGGCTGGCTATGCTGAGTACACAGAGACTCTTGGGGACAGGGTCAGTGGTGGCCTTGGCAGTGCTGGGGGAATGGCTGGGATCAATGGTCTCTGAGGGCTTTTCCAATCTCAGCACTTCTGTAATTGCATGATTCTATAGGACACACATTTTCGAAGATACAGTTCATTTTCACAGGCCTAGAAAACAAATTCCACTGGTGATGCCAATGCCTGCAGGTGAGCAGAGCGAAGATCCCACAGGTGAGAGCTGTGCCCAGCACAGCGACCTCGGTGTGCACCACCTCTGCCTTAGACCCACGCTGGGGAGATTGGTCTTATTTCCATTCATGTTTTCCTAATTAAACAAATCTCAGTCTTCCCTGGATTCCAGTGGAAATGGACCTCAGTAACATCTTCAAAGCTCAGACCTGTGCCGCAGGAGCAGCGCTGCCAGTCACGGGTGGGGACAGTCCCTGGGGAATGCTGTGCCCATTGCAGAGCAGGGACAGCCCTGTCCCAGGGCACTGCAGTGCTGCCAGCACCCACAGCACGTGTGGGAGCAGCCAAACCAGCTGGGAATGAGGCACCCGGGTTTGTGTCTGGAGGAATTGCTGCTGTTGCTGGGCACCAATTAAGCCCTATTTGAGTTACTTTGCAGTTTTCCTACATAAACCCAGCACCCCTGTATAGTCCTGGCTGGAAAAACCTGCACATTTACCACCTACTTTGTGCCAAGATCACAGAAGTGCCCAAGCTGAAGAACAGCGGAGTTAAAAGAGTCACTGGAGCATGTTAATCAGTTAAAATGCTTTTGTGCTGCAAGAAGCAATGTACACTGCCTGCACCTGAGTGATTCAGTACACAAACCTCCACGACATCTTTTTAAGCTTCATTTTCACTTTATTATTTAAGGACCTTCAGCATTTCCATTTAGTCACCCTTTACCATGTTACAAGAAAATTATTTTTCTCTTTTCCTTTCAGGGGCCTCAATGCAGGCTCTTTTTCTCCAGCAGAGATGATTTCAGAAGTCAGTTTTATCCTCAGCTCACAGGGTCTAAGTTGAAGAGCTTTGCCAGCTGGCACAGGGACTGTGGGGTCTGCGAGGTACAGAAAACAGACCCTGGCTAATTCTTGCAGGGCAGCATCAGTTGCTGGGATGATTCCCGAAGCTGCTGCACCCTTGGCTCCTGCAACCCACACCAGAGGGTACCTCCCTAGCAAGGGGCAAAGACACCGTGTTATTCCCTGGGCATGGCGAGATGCTGCCAGCCACTCTGCTGAGCCCCTGCCCCATCCCGAGGAGAGGCGCTGGGCTCCCTGCCCCTGCTGGCCCTGGCACACAGCGGTGCCCAGCAGCAGTTACTGCTGCAGGCAGAAGCACGGCAGTCTGAAACAGTTCGTTCCATAATCATACTTCCCATCACAGCAGCTCGATTAGCATAAGGAAATGGAGAAGAAATGAAAATGCGGAGGGGAATTTTCCAAGAAACAGATTTTCCCTTCCATTAGGAATTAAAGAACAATAAAAGAGCCCGTGACAGCAGCTCTGCCTCACCCCTGTGCACAGTTCCTGTGTGGTAACAGCGCTCACAGGACTCAGTGAGACATTCCATCTTCTTCCTTGGCAAGGGCAAATTTCTTAATAGGTTGGAAGCTTGAGCCCCAACAACAGATAAAACAGACTAACCATGTTTTTCTTTGACACCTTTTCCAATTATATTTTTAAATCTTCTTTGGATTCATTACATCCTGTAATCCTGCCAATTTGCATCATTTACTGCCATGCCTTCCCCTTGGAGGCAATACACCCTCGCACATTCACCACTGTCAAAGGTACAGAAATCAGAAACATTCAGATCATCTCTCCAGAATGGTTTACGAGGCATTTCCTCCTCCCATTTATTTTTGTTGTGTGCGATGAAGAGTGACCAGGAAGAAACATCAATAAAATCTCATTGTACAAAAGCATCTCCACGCAGTTGTAATAATTTACTCCGTGGGCTGTGTTGTACTCACACCCTGCCCCATTATGGGAAATTGCCTCTGCTTTGATGTAGGCACTCAATAAATGTGCAGTAAATCAGGGACCCGAGAAGGCCATGGGCTGTACCTCGCATGGCACAGGGCGGTTAATAAAGATCACTCAGTCCTAATTGCAGACGACTTCTCACAGCTCCAGAACCACTGCTCCAGATATGCTGCCTGGGAGATAGGAAAAACAGGGGGTTATTTTGTCATTTTGTTTTATTTTGCCGTTCAGACAGGGCAATTAATGACTGCAAACAGCTATGTTAATTTAGTGTTGGTGGCTACTACCGGCCCTAACTCTTTAAGGTTAAAATGAAATTAAACACCTTAATAGATTGGAAAGAAAAAATTTAAATGCTATTGACAACCTGCAAGTTCCCCAATGCCAAACACAAATTATGGGCATGACCTCTTTCTCTTTTTATTAATTGAATGCTGAGCTTAAAGCACAGTCCTGGTAAACATTTCCAAAGCCACTCCAGTGCCAGTTCTGAACAAGATGTGTAGAGGTAAAAGCCAAGAAATCAAGTGGCCACTGCACCTTTTGGGCTCCATGTGGTTCATGCCAATTCCATGTTCAGTGTTTAATGGCAGCAAGGTCACAATTCATGCATTTATTAATGTATCTGTTAAGCAGCTGGAGTGTGGCAGGCAATCATAGACCAGATGAGATACTTACTCTTTGCTTTGGAGATAGGGAAGAAAACACTTTATTTCACTCCTGTGGTTGATCCCCATCATTTCCACCCAAAATCACAACATATTTCTGGATGGTCCTCATACAAAAGACGGATTTTTGCCCTGTGTGCAAGGGAACACCACCTCTGTCTCCAGGATTTTGAGGGAAAGCTTTCAAGCAGATGGGAATTCTCTTTTTCCCCCAATAACTTTCTAGAACAAGGGTTTTGTAGAAGCAAGGAGTTAGACAACTTCTAATTGCCTCAAAAGTCATTAAAAATTACAATACTTCCTTGTGCTTATTTTCACTTGCTGATTGATTTCTGCCTTTTAAGATGACGAATCTTGACATTTCAAAAAGAATACTCATAAGAGTTAAGATGATGAATCACAGAAGCTGAATTTTGTAGTTGTAAAATAGCTGTCCAAGGGCAACACTCACCCATAACCATGGAAGGAACATTTAAAATCACAGAGTGGTTTGGGTTGGGAGGAACCTTAAAGATCATCCAGTGCCACCCCTGCCATGGGCAGGGACACCTCCCACTGTCCCAGGCTGCTCCAAACGCCGTCCAACCCAGCCTTGAGCATTTCCAGGGATGGGGGTGGATGGCAGGGTGTTCTAACATACCCCTCCTGGGAATGTACCTGGAGA
This sequence comes from Corvus brachyrhynchos, assembly GCF_000691975.1. NCBI lineage: Eukaryota > Metazoa > Chordata > Aves > Passeriformes > Corvidae > Corvus > Corvus brachyrhynchos. The sequence goes on from NW_008235978.1 coordinate 393,736, forward strand.
TTCCTCCCTGGAGCAGGGACACCCCTCAAGGTCACTCCTTGAGGCTGAGCAAAAGAGATTTACCCTCAGACATGGGCGTAACTTCAATATCTACTTGATAATTATTAAGCTGCCTTTGAAATTACTGATTTAATAAGTAGTGCACTATAATTGTAGTTATAACTACCTATATTGTGTAGCAGATAATTCTGATTAAGGTCCTTTATTCTAATCATTATAATCATCAATTGAAATAACTAATTCATTTTGCATATATCTGGTTTGCCATACTAAATCCTGCAGGACAGATTTGTAGAGAGGTTCAATTGCACTTGTATAATCCTTTAAATAAACTATCGACCAAGCCTGGGACTAGAATTAGATCCAGCCAGACTCATACTCCTCTCTGAGAAGGAGTTTAGGAAGCAGGGGGTCCTTTCTGCACCTTGGGGCTAAACAGGAGAGCATCTCTGACAAACTTGGTATGAAGTCTCTCTTCTCTTGACAGTGCTGCTTGACTCCAGGGACCTCTCAACCCCAGCTTTGCCCCTTCTCACAGAGTGGTGGATGGTGAAAACAGCTCCCAGCCTGGCTGCATCCATGCCTCCTGTGACCCAAAACCTGGCTACTCGTATTTGTAGGAAAGAAACATCCCTACAGAAAAAAATGCACTTCTGCTTGAAACAATGAGAGCCAAAGCGGTGATTTCTTTCACAAAATGAAGGCAAAACCTGAGTTTGTTTTCCTCCCCTGAGGGCAGCACAGGCTGGTGAGTCGCAGCTGACACCTCAGGCTCTGCAGGGTCAAACAGGCTTCCCAAAAATACCCTTGTTCCCTGGAGCGGTGAGCCTCAGGAGAGCTCAGGTGGCTGTCCATGGGCATTGCAATTTCCTTCCTGCAGCTAGAGTTTATCCTGGACTTCCTGGGAAAAGGCAGAGTGGGACAGGCTGTGTTTGTCAGGGCACGGTGTGCTGGGCTGTAGCGGGGAGCCGCTGCTGTAACTCTGCTCTGTGGGTGCATGAGCACAGACCCAGCTTGTCTGGGAGCACCGCACAGGACAGCGCTGCTTTCTCAGTCCTCTCCAGGACCTTTATCCCTCCTGCCCCTGTCCCCAGTGTCCCAGCCCAGACCCTGCCCACTGTGTACCCTGTGTGGTGATGGAAAGGTGGACCAGAACCACCCCCCAGGACAGGGCTGGACCAGAACCACCTCCCTAGGACAAGGTCAGAGCACAAATTTCGGTAGAGCGGACGGGGTGACCAACAGGCGACAGACAAGATTATCACAAGCAGCTCAGTCAGCACAGCCAGTCAATAAAAACCACCCAACTCTCCAAACCGAAGAACAGCCACACAAGCACGGCCTTGGGGGCACCTCATTTTTAATCATCTGAGCTCCTTCCCATCTCTCCCTTTGCCTCAGCCACGTCCCATTCTGGCAGCCAGGCGCTCCTGCCGTTCCTGGAAGCCATTGTTCCAGTGAGCACACAGCCCCTTTCCTCATCCTCCCCGAGCGGGGAACTGGAAATGTAGATAATTATAGGAAAAGGTTTTCAAACACACGGTTCCTAACTGACACATGCTCAGCTCTTGATGTGTTCTGTGCCTGTTCTCATTAAATTTTATACACAGCAAACCCGAACAAAAAGCTTGTGCAGTGTTAGGGAACAATGATTCCTTTTTGCCAGTAAAGAGGAGATTTATGGGGAAAATCACTTAAATCTGACAGTCACTGACATCAGTTCTTAGTTCATGAAAAGTGAGTGGGACCTGATGGATCCTCTTCTTTTCATCAGAAAGCTGCTGTTTTTCTTGTCTTGGCTGAGAGTGGGAAGTGAATAATGAGCATGTTGCTGATTAAAAAATCCCTTACTTTCAACTTTAGCCAAAATTCTTTGCACTTATGACATGAATCATTAAAAAAATTCTGATTACACACCCCAAAACATTTCATTAAAGAACATTTTTTCAAGCACCTTTTCTGGAAAAAAATTTTAAAAATCTTTTCTGTGAGTGCAGCGGCCACAGCAGGGAGGCACAAAAGAGGCTGATTTTGAAAAGGCGCCCAAGGGAGGTGAAAGCTCCACCCTGGCACATCCCCAGCGCACGCAGGCAGAGCGGTGCCTACACACAGCACCAGAGTTTGTCCAAAGAGCCCCTCGCTCGTGCTTCACACACCGTGGTGCAGCATCCTCCAGCCTGCCCAGAGCAAAACCCCTTGGCACAATGCAGAGGCAGCTGGAGGGCCAGGGCCCTGAGCGAGGAAGGACAGGGCGCTGAGCCAGGGAATTGCCTCTAACCACCCTTCTCCTGCAGAACAGAGCACCTGAGGACTGCATTCCCGATTCCACCCTGGTGAGCAGCACCATGCAGCTTCCTGGCACTGAGAGCTTTGTTTCACCTCCTTCTGAAGCTCTGCTGAGAGCCCTGACAGGAGCAGCAACCACAGACAACAGCTCCACCCCAGACCACCCTCTCCTCACAAATCAGTGGGGGAACAGACACACGGACCTGCTGCTTTCTAGTGATCCCTCCAGCCTGGTCCCAATTAAATAAAGGTCAGCTCCAGAGGCCAGACAGGTGGAGCTTGGATGGGGAGACAGATGAAAGCACGCTGCTTTCAGCACAGCAATTCCTCCCCATTTATTTCTGGCTGGCTTCTGAGCAATTTACTCGGAGCATGGACAGAAAGACAGCCAGGTCCAAATGGAACTGTTGGAACAGCAGCAGGAGAGGCTGATGCTGCTGGGTTGTGCTCTCCGACTGCATTCCTAGAAATGTTTTTTTGCAGGGGGAGCTCCATTTCTTTCCTATTATATGACAAAATGGGCCAAATGAGTTGGATTTTTGTTAAATGGTGTAATAAAAATAAATTTCTCCACTGTATTCCTGCATACATTTATTTGGTATGAACTCAAAACACTACCCCAGTTTTATAGGTGAAAACCACCTAAAACCACTTCAGAAAGGTTGTGTTCAGGGTGGAGAGTCCAAGCTGGGCACTCCAGACTTCCAGGGTCCCATGGAGTATGAGCATTACCTTGAAAAGTCAAATCCAGCCCCTGCCTCCAGAGAAGACAGCAAGGAGGAAGGTGCACTTATGGTCCTGAATCCACCCTCCTGAACTCCCTCACAGCACCCACCAGGACAGGGAGGATCTCCTGCCCCTCCTGCCTCAGGACAGGCCCCTCTGCTCTGTTCCCATTACCTCAAGAGCAGAGCTCTCACCGCTCCAAGCGCCACCAGCAACAGGGCGATAATTGGTATTTTCCTTCGGTTTTACATGAGAAGCTTTTCAATAATTTTGTGCAGTATTTCAGTTCAACCAGGAGAGGGAATGTATAATTTATTTTGTTGCTTGATAGAATTAGTTGTTCTTAGCTTGCTGTGCCAGTACAAACCGTGAATGCAATATTTTCTAGTGTCCTTTTTCCTTGAGATTAGTAAATTTAATTTGAAATTCTGTATTCACAAGTAGTGCACTGGCTGAAGGCAAGCTGTAGAACAGATGACAAAGGTTATTACATATTTTAAATTATATTTTAAATATGTTTAATAGCTGTGGAGAAAGGACTTTTATGAAAATGGAAATTGGCAGATTAAAGAATGAGTTTCATGAAGTTGTTTTAAAAACACATGAAGTTAGTTTTCCTATCAGCCCTTAAAGGGCCAAGGTCTGCTTCTTCAGACCAAAATCCTAACTTGGGCTGGGATTTCACTGAATTCACAATCATATTCTATACACTGATTCCAAACGCAGATATAAAACTTACGATAATTACTGATGGTCAGCAGTTCTCAAATACAGCTTTAAGTGTTCTTTTTCTTGTCACCAACCTTTAAGTTGCTTTCAAAACATGGGTGATGTTTTTCTGGCTCTGTTCAACCCAAAATTTAGGCTTTTCAGAGCTAAACTCTGCCTTGGTCTCAATACAGTGATGTAAACAGGCAAAACCACCTCCACACTGGGAATTTGCAGCCTGATCATCCAGTCCTCAGCAAGTGGGAGTTTCCTGCGAGTATGAATAAGAGTAGGACTGAGCCTGGGGGGGGTTGCTGTATATATAATGGAGCCCACCCACTCCTCCTCAGGCTTCTGCTGCTCCTGAAAAGAACAAATTGAAGTAAAAGATGATGTTTGCTGCTGAAGTCGGCAGGTGCAACTGAAAACACAAAGGAATAGGATGTGACTCAGGAGGCAACTTGCTGGTTCTCACCTTATTTTCAAAACACTTCACTCTCACATTTGAGAATAAACGATAGCAGGGAATAAATGCCCAGAGAAACTGTCAGCTTCCCGCACAGAGGTGATCCAGTAACACACACCCTGCCAGGGTGCAGCACCCGCCACCAGCCCCAGCGCCAACCCCTGCATTCAGCTCTGAGCCCACCACCAACCTCCCCATCACCCGTGCCCTCACACAGGGCTTTGTCCTTCATCACCATCAGTCTGACACCCAAAATTATAGGTGTCACCGACTTAGAGCCTGTGAGAGAAGAAATGTGCAATTTTAGGGCAGAACATGTGGGGTCCCCTGGCTGTTAGAAACTGCTCTGTAAAGCCTCCTAGTATTTAATTATGCAAATGACTCCAATGACTGTGTGTTTTGTAGCATACTATGTCCTCTCTTCTTGGGATAAGCAGTGGAAGAAGTGGAAAGTTTCAATCTAATCTCAAACAACTGGCTTACCCTCCTCAAATTGAAAAGCTTTTAAATTTTAAGAGGATGGAATCCAAAGGAAAGCACTGGTTCAGTCTGGAAAGCCATCCTAACTAGCTGAACCTAAAGAACAGTCGCAAAAGTGCGTCCCACAGAGTCTGTAACCTTATAAATTGTCTATTGGGATTTACATAAATTTCCATTTTCTTCGTCAACTTTATAGTACATGTTAATCTTAAATTATAGTTTCTTTTCTAGCATTGTCTGAGCCAAATGCTGCTATCAATTGATTCATATAATTACCACTTTCCTCTCTAATTATTTGTGGGAGTAAGGTACAGCAGGAAGGGTACTTTTAAGTGATAATGCAAAACATTTCCTACTTGTCTGCACCTAATTCATAAAAAGGTCATACGAAGGTTTTACAGCTGAACTCAATTAAGATTAAAATTCACACAAGTAGCTCTTCTAAGCGAATCCACTGATGTTTCCATCTTTAACATCTGGAAATCCATTTGCACCAGGCTGGAGACAGCTCTGTCGGCTCTGGCAGAAGGAGGAGGTGTCCCTCTGCTCTCAGTCCTGCAATGGGCAGGGCCAGATCCTTGTCCCCTCACAGGGACCACTCCTCCCCACACACAGGAAGGCTCTAGGGGGATCTCATCACCCTGACCCCCACAGAAACCAAGAGGTGTTGAGCAGGTGTCCAATCCAACCCCATCCAGCCTGGCACCTCAGCTTGCCACAGGCTGCTTCTCCTCTCTACAGACATTTCCAGCAATATCAGAAGCAAAATTGCCCAAAGTTACAGCCAGTTATGAGTTATGCTGATGATGATTATTTTAAAATTAGCTTGTTAGAGGCCCAAAACCTCATGATCAAGAGAGAAAATTTCCAGCTAGGAGGAATACAAGACAATGCTATCTTCTAATACTGATTATTTTCCAATTTCAATAGGTAAGAAAAGCTTCAGACATCACCACAAAATCCCTGGCAGGAAAGACTTTGAAGGAGGATCAGATCCAGATAGCCTGAATTTCAAACCTCTAAAGGCCTGGCATGAAAAGCCATAAAAAGAAGTATTTTTAATATGTTTTACAATCCCAGGCAGATGTCAGTAGTGCAACAGCCCCAGAATCAAACCGGCATTTCAGATGGTCCAGCCAAATGACCCAAATCAGTTGGCATCAAACTTAGACAGTGTGTGCAATGCTGCTACATAATCAAATTCAAAGTGCTAAAAAGGTAAAAATACACTTAATGCTGATCAGCACCACTTTTGAGGTTAAACAGCCCTGATTACATTTGATATTCTATGTCTGGACGGAAAAAAAAACCTGGAGAACTGGCAAATACTTAATTTTATTATGAAATTGCTTTGGGTGAGGATCTTTATAAATGAGATCCCAAAAAATAGGTGAGGGCAGTGAGTATGATTGAGGGAGAGGAAGGTTATTACCAAGGTTCCCCAGTGCCCCAGGTTTGATGCTATTTGAAGTTTCCATTAAGAGCCTGAGAGTGGAAACAAGCACTGAGAGAGCTCCCTTGGGGCAGGACCGCACCGAGGGGACACAGCCACCCACCAGGGCCCATGGGCTGAGGGACACAGCCACCCACCAGCCCCATGGGCTGAGGGACACAGCCACCCACCAGAGCCCCCATGGGCTGGGGGACACAGCCACCCACCAGCGCCCACATG
>NW_008235978.1:400233-409277 GCF_000691975.1 Corvus brachyrhynchos
CCCCCCAGCCCCAAGGGGCTGAGGCACCCAGCCCCCCACCAGCCCCATGGGCTGAGGGACACAGCCACCCACCAGAGCCCCCATGGGCTGGGGGACACAGCCACACACCAGCCCCCATGGGCTGCCACACCAGCACTGCTCGCAGCCCGTTGGTGGTGGTGTTGCAGTAGCAGCTTGGATTTGCACATGGAGGTTTTCCCTGGACAACAGTCATTTGATTCCTGTGGCTGATTTGCTTTTTGCATTAGCCAGCTGAGGGTGGGCACAGAGGAGATATACTGCAGCAAAAGATAATGCTTGTCTGCTTGGATCACCTTCAAAAGTTGAAGTTAAAAAAAAAACAACTCCACAAACTTGGATTGGAATTCACATTTATTCATCTCATTTTTAATATGAATATTTTTCTCTGGTGTATTACAAAAAGCCTCCTTACACATATCTTATTTCACAGTCCCCTAAAATTCCCATGTATCCTGGACAGAAGTTCTGACTTGCTTTAATCCTTCAAAATAAAACAGAATTTAAGATGGTCTGAAATGCTTAGGCAAGTCTGCTGAAAAGGATAACACAACGTTTTTGTGAGACCTTACGAGAGCATCAGCACAGAGATGGCAGACGTTTGTTGTTGCTGGCTTTCTCTCAAGTGTAACAGTGGACTCCCGAGCCAACCAGTAAGAAGATACATCCAATGCTGTGTATTTTCTTTGGTCTGTCTACTGACAAAGTGGTTTTTTTAGTCAAGTATCCAGGTCGTCTTTAAGCACTGACAAGTTATTTCCATCAGTCCCTGTTTCCTGACTCCTGCAAAGCCAGAAAATGCAGATCTCTGACAAACACTGCCAAAACACGCTGAAGCCTGAGAACCCCTGGTGTTTCAGAGTGAACTCACATCTCACCTCCACACAAATCCAGAGTGGGTTGGTTATTGAGGACTGCAGGTCGCAGGTCTGGAGTGCTCAGCAGACTGAACAGGTTGTCTCCTCTGTCTGTTGTTGACTTCACGGAGGTCAAACACAACAAACCTCCTAATATCCTCCGGGACACCTGGGCTGGCTATTCTTGATCACCCCCTGCCTACCTTGTCCTCCGTTAATCAGCAGGAGGAGGAGGTGGTCACAGTCTGGCCACACTTGGTCTGTGCAGTGCTCAAGTGACAAATTATTGCTGAGCTAATACCTGACACATCCAAGTTGCAGAAGGTGGATCCAGACATTGTCCCCCTCTTAATGACGCAGTTTGTTCCATCCAGGACTCACCGTACGCAGTTTCTCACCCCAACATTTCGCCAGGTATCAGCTTTTCATTTCCTCCAGAATCACTCCTGGCCACTGCAGCCCAGTCTCAGGAAACACAAGAAGCATGCAATTAAATTCTCGTTTGTGGCCTTGTTCCAGCTCCTGCCTCTAATTTATTACCACCCTGGAGTCCTGCACAGGCTTCGCTCTCCGGACGCCCACCTTCTGCCTGTCCCTCCGGTTTACGGGGGAGCAGCAGCTGCCCAAAGCCTCCCCTATTGCTCTGCCATCTGCTCAGAAAGATTTGGTCTGCAAACATGGGAATAACACTCTATGCCTTTGTTTCAAGTTGCAGGAAAACAACCAGCTCCTTTCAAAGCCTAAATAATGGATTTCAATTTAGGTCTGATATAGAGGCAAGGTTGGCCAGCTCTCATGGAGAGTTGTTCTACCCCACTACAGAGACATTTCACCTCTGAAGCCCCCTGACCACATCTCGTAGCAATGGAGACAGGACGAGACCCTGGTACCGTGCCCCAGAATGGGATGAGCACCCTGTGCATTTCCTTGCCCACTCAGAGCCATGCATGGGTTTGTCCACACACAGAAGAGTCATCCCAGCCTTGTTTGAAAGCAATCCCTAAAAGAGGGGGATTCAGACCATGCAACCACAAGCCCACAGCAAAGGATTTTAGCCCCCGTGATTAGAATGAGCAAACTGGACACAATCAGAGCCCTCAGGAACAGCAGTTTCACTGAAATCCAGCCAGACCCTGTGGGATGGCAGCCCCAGAGCAGCGCTGAGGCCACAGCAGCCCTGTACCCAGTGATGCTCCTGGGACCCACCCAGGTGTTCGGGCCCCAGCACAGCTGCGAGTCTGCTTGCTGTGAGGTCAGGGAATAGAGGACAACCTGGATCTTGGTAGGAAGGGCTCATGGGATCTACCCCAGCCACACCCTAAACAAAACAAGGCCCTTGAAATTTTAGCTTTATTTCAGACAGCACAGTATATCAGATCAGGGAATAAAAAATCTTAGTTTTAAACTTTTCCAAACAAAGAAAAAATTTACCAACTTCAGAACCTGACTGTGGTTCTTTCCTTTCCCATCATTTCACAGCTACAGATGGCATTTAAGCTGCTTTTGGATTTCCTCTCTTGGACAAGAGCTGCAGAAGCAGCTCCACTAGTGGGTTCCTCCACCCACATCCCACCAGCTCTGGCTCAGAGATGAAGTTCAACAAACACATACTACACACCAAAGTCATGCAAGCTGCAGTGTGGAAATTCAAATCAGCACTAGCAGAATGCCGTCAGCCTTGTTGCAGGACTAACTCCTTCCCAAGCCTAAAGAGCCTCGGTTTCGATAATCTAAGCCCCATACAACTCCTCAAGTACCATATTAATCTCATAAATCATTTTCCACATCCCAGGTTTCTGGATGCATAGAAACATTTGTTATCATCCTGTTTTGCTGGCCTCCCCCATCATTCCTGTAACACCCAGCCCTGAGCACTCTCTCCTCCCAGCATTGCATGGGAGTGCTCAGCGCATGCCATGAAATATTAAAGGAGAGCGCCACGATGATTTCAGGGATCTAGAAAGCCCCATCAGTAACGAGGCAGCATCAGACCTGCTTTCTCAGCCTGAGCCCTGCCGAGCTCCATCCTGGCTCTTACAGAGAAGCCTGATGGAGTGAGTCGGCTTTTCCTAGTAATTACTGGGAGGTTTTGTGTTCCAGTAAGCACAGCTGATCTCTGCAGACACACGCATGCTTTAATGCAGAAGGACATTTGGGAACGGTTGTTATTGCTCCACCATGCAACAAATTCCTTGAGAAGCAAACCAAGGTTTTCTGTTTACACATCTGTACAAGATGCTGCTTGGAGAGGGAAGGGCTGATGTGCTCAGGCTCAGGAGAGGGCTGTGCCCTCACTGACCCACTGGGCACCCTCAGAGTGTGATTTGTTTACAAGGGAAAACGCAGCGCTTGGCCCTTCCTCAGAGTAGGGGCTAGAGCCACCCTTGTTCTTGGGACAGACTCTCCAGCAGCCCCACTGACCCGCTCCAAACCTCCATGTTCCCAGTTTTCTTACAGGTTCCTGGGAGCACAGAAGCTGCACACTCTACAAACAAAGCTGGGCAAAGACAAGAGCTGAGGGATGAGGGCTGCATGGGAGCCAGTAGATCCCACCAGCGGCGTGCCACAGCAGGACCCCTCGCTGCTTGCAAGGGAGGGGCTGCCCAGGGCACTGCAAGGAAGAGAGGGACACACTTTCCCTGAAGGTGACCCACATGGCCTGGGAGGACAGGCCAGCCTTGGTGCTAAACCATTTCTGTGCCACTGCAGACCAGGCAAGTGACCAAAGCGCTGGTCCGCGAAGATCCCATGCTTGCTGCAGGGACCTGCTCTTCCTCCTTCCCTTGTCCTGCTGAGACCATCTCCAGTCCTGCCAGTACAGAGCTCTCTGGAAGCTGAAGCTCTGCTGTGGTTCTAACAGAGAGCTCTGCTAGTGCCACAGAGGTCGTGGCACTAGACACACACCACATCTGCCCAGGACAAGCAGCAGCAGCAGTGCAAGAAGAAAGACAGGGAGAACCTTTGCGGGTGAACTCAAAACACCCTCACAGTATCTGAACGAAAAATAACTTAATTCCATTTGAACTGCGGCCATGCACCCCCTGAGTCCCAGGTCCCCATGTGTTGCCTGCATGCCCATGCAGAGGCCCCACAGCTCCCGCTGCCCAGTACCTCCTCCCACACCCCTTTACAGCCTCCTGGAGGAAATGCTGACCCCACAGCTGGGCCCACAGAGAGAGCAGAGCTCCACGGAGCAGCCCTTCCCCTGCCTGGAGCTCCTGCCCTGTCCGTGGCCGGCTGTGGCACTGCTGCCTCCCCTCCACGGAGGTGAGGGTGACATTTGCTGGTCCGGGTGGTTTTCAAGCACATTGCTCCTCACCCACCCCCGGGCAGGTACAGAGTCTGTGTCCTCACAGCACAGGTAAACCCTCCACTTGGAGAAAGTGTCCTGGGCCTGAAGGTTTTGCCTCTCCACTGCAAATAATGAGGCAAAGTGTTTTGTCCCTGTGTTGCATTTTAATTGCATTTTAATTCAGTTTTTATAAAGCACTATTAAAACACAGAGTTGCATTACTTATTTCTGAGATGCTAGCAAGTGCTTCCTTCAGTCCTTTCTCCAAAGGGAACTTTTATAAACTTCCAGATTTCCATGTTTCTGTCCAACTGGAAGAGGCAGAGGCAGTGCTGCTTCTGAGGGTGCTCCTCTGCCAGCTCCGAGTCGCTGCTGTCTCATTCCCATTCTCCTCCAGCTGTGCCGTTCATAAAGGTGCAGATATGACATTATTTCACAGAAATTCATTGGGTAACTGAACATTGCAAATAAAGGTGTGTATTTGACTTTCAAAACCAGTTCCAGACATACTGTGTTCCTATACAGCCTATCTTCCTTTTTCATATTGATGTCTTTCCTTTTGCATTTCCTGTTTGAATTATTGCTGTGCCTGAGACATGATTTACATTTAGTATAGCTCAGAACAACAAAATGTAACATTATGTTATACAAGGCTAATCTTTCCTTATACAAACCTAATTCCAAGGAGCAGTGTGCACTCGCTGATCCAATATGATCTAGGAAGGCAGGTTGTTAGATTTAAACAAGTCCCAGGTAGGAATTTGTTACAGGTGACAGTCCCTGAGCTGTTAGACATACACTTGAAACGCACTCCTAATGACAGCATTATGATCATGAAATGATGGTTAAGTAGTAGCTGACATTCTGTGACTGTGCTTTATGTTCCCTGGGATAGCAGGGCTTTAATCATAGGGAAAACTCGAAAGAATTTCACCGACTTTCACCTGTTGCTTGTGCTGCCACGTGCTGAAAAAAAGAGCTACATGAGGAGATGATATTATATAAATAAATTGAGAAAAGACAGAATCACAGAATGGGGTAACAGGATCATACTGACCTCCTCTCCTGAGGATTCCCCTCATCTGAGGGAGAGGGGAAGGGTGCTCAGCAGATTAGCAGCACCTTCGTGTCTTGTGCGAGGAGAGCAGCATCCACCCAGGGCCTTTGAGGCTCCCACCGGCTCCCTGGCCAGAGGGATCCATCAGGCCAGACTGGGATGCTGGAGGGCAATTTTTGCCTCAAACCTTGCAGGTGCTGCTCCACAGCCTCCTTTGACAGGGTTCTATGGCTTTGAGCTACACAAGAATTGGTTCTTTTTGTAGGAAAGCTGAAAAACCAGTACACGGGAAACTTCTGCCAGGTTTCCCTTACCAAGATCTTCTTTTTCCTCCCTCAGCAATGTGGCTGGGAATGGGAAATGGAGGGAACTTGCCTTTATTTATGAAAAGAGCCAGTTCCCCAGTCTGGTGGTTTTCTCAGCATTAAATTAACCGCACACATCAGACTGTCCTCTGCCATTGCTGCCCTGCCATCCCACGTGTGCGTGGGGGAGCAAGGAGGGGACGCCCTGCACCCCAGCTCACAACTCTGCGAACTCTGTGCCCTGGCAATCTCGCCCAGGATCTGGCATCAACAGGACTTTCCCATCATACATTCCAAAATTGCAGTGTCAGGATGACAAAGCACCGACAGCGGAGAGCCAGGCCACGGCTCGCCTGCCCTTCAGCATTAAAATGGATGAAATGAAAGTCAATTTTTCAGCTTCCAAACAGTCTGTGGTAGGGGAAAACATCTCCACTCTATTTGACTCCTCTTATCTCCTTTTCATTCCCTCCCTGGCTGGAGGATTTGCCATCTCCTGCTCTCTCTGGGGCTCACAGGGAGCAGCCGGGGGTGCAGTGCTGCTGGGGCATGCAGCACGGCACGTGTCAGGATGGGGAGCATCCTCCAGCCCCAGTACCTGTGCCTGTGTTTCCCACCACAGTGCTGCTCTCTGTGAGGAGGAAAGGAGGCAGATACTCACTAATTGTGGTGACTTCTCCCTGAACTCCTCGTGTGTGTGGTCAGAGCCCCCATGGCCATCACACAGCCGATGTGCTGGTGGTGACAGTGCCCGTTTGCACTGGAGAGGCCCTGATCAGGGAGGGCAGGGCAGGGCTGTGCAAATATTTCATAGAATCACGGAATCACATTGTTGTTAAGGTTGGAAAAGCCCTCTGAGATCATTGACTCCAACCATCAACCCAGCCCCACACCATGCTCACTGTTAAATCGTGCTCTCAAGCACCACATCCACAGGTTTTTGAACACTTCAGGGATGGTGACTCCACCACTGCCCTGGGCAGCCTGTGACGGTGCTTTACTACCTTTTCCATGAAAAAATATTTCTTAATATGTGACCTAAACCTCCTCTGGTGCAACTTGCAGCTGTTCAGTAAGATGCAACCTCTCTCAGGAGGGGTTAACTGTCTAAAAGGTTTCTGCCCTGCCTGGCATGGAGGATGGCCTCTGCAGGGACACTGGGCACCTCTCCAGGTGGAGCTGAGTGGTTTGTGATAGATTGTTTTTATGGTTGAATTATGGTTGGCTGGGAAAGTACAGCAAAAGAAAGGAAAGAACTTCATGCCTGAAGGCACTTTCAGCAATGTATGAAATAAAAAATGTATTTTAAAGCATGAGGAAGAAAACAAAAATGCAGTCACATACAGAAGCAGGCACAAGTGTTTCTGTAAGTAAAATGAGCAGTGATGCCAGTGGTAGCTTAGGGACACAAAATGGGCAGCACAGGTGCAGAGCAGCGCATCACCTCAGCTGCTGAAGATGTTCCTTGTCTGCCAGAGCTGACAGAAATCCATGTTCTTCTCTAAACAAGCCTTTTTCTCCCCAAGGAGCCCTTGGCCCTGAACCCCCAACACATGCAGGCCCTACTGCTGTCCCAAGGAGCAGCCAGAATTCTGACACTTCTAAATGCTGCAGCATTCAACATCCCAGGGCAGTGCAGACAGGCACCAACCTGTCACAGCTGAGGACAGGGAACTTCCAAATGGAGAGAAATGGCGATGCAAGAGGAAGCTTTTGGTAAAGTCCAAAAGGTGGGTGCCTGTCCAATACCCTGCTGTGCTGACATCCCAGCTCTTTACTCACATCCCTGAAATATATCCATCACTAGCCCTGAAATATTAGGAGAATAGTAACAGGTGACTTGAAAACCCTTTGAAATATGGCAAAAGTACCTACAGTGTATGGCTGGTGATTATGTGGAGTCACCGGGGGCTTGTTCCATCATCAGACCTCTGCTCGGTTTGGTTCATGATCTCCTTTACGATGCTATCAAGTTGGAAATGTTTTGCATCAAGCAATCATCTTTCAAGGCCTTACTTTTACTGAAAATTAGTTCATTGGAGGTGCAGAGCAGTCCAGTAAGTGCCCATTTGAAAGCAGAAGTGAGAAGGTGCTGCCAGAGTTGGAAGTAACCTCTGGCATTTCTGCCTGTGCAGTCCTGAAGGTGCAGCTCCCCCAGCCAGGGCTGTGCAAGCCAAACCCTCACAGTCAAGGTTAAAAGTCCCCACAGGAAAAGGAGTCCTGACAGATGACACCTACCACCAGCCACAGTGACTCCTTGGAAAGGGGTAACCAAAGTAGTAACGATGCTCGAGGCCAGTCATAGAATATCCCGACTTGGAAGGGACCCACAAGGACCATCAAGTCCAACTCCAGTGTTTGTGTGCCACAGATAATTTTAATTCAGTTGTATTTTCTAGATTTCTGCTATTTCTGATGGATTTCAAGCAAGCATTTATAAATAAGCAGTAAAACCCCAATTTTTTTAAAATCAAAGACATTTTTTGCTTGTGCAGTTAATAAAATGTTGTGTCAAATTGATACATATTAGCAAGCCCAAATATTTAAGAGAATACATTTTTGTTTATGTTAAAAGATTTTGTCCACTGAAAAAGCACTTAACAGAAATATTTTAATCAGAGCTTTAAAATATCAGATGTCTTCAATGAAAGGTCAGGCCTCCAGAGCAGAGCAAACAGCTCAAGAGGGTTAATTAGCAACAAAAGACTAAACAAAAGGAGTCTGGAAGATGTCTCTGAAGGAGACAAAGCTCTAAAGATACATTAAAGGCCTTTGAAAAGCAGAATGGGCTTTTTCCACAGCAAAATCTTTGATACGCAAAGATGAACTTCCAGCTCCTGCAGTACTGCACCTTGTTTTATGTAAAGATGGGGTCGTGCTTATTAACCACTTATTTGGCTATGCTTTTTAGCAGGTTCCATGGAGAGGCACCTGAACTGGCTTGGCAAGGTGTGGGAAACAGTGCTGCTGGTGGGGTGTGGGGCAGGGTGCTGGGGTGTGCTGGGATGTGCTGGGCTGTGCTGGGATGTGGTGCCGGTGGTGGGTGTGGGGTTGGGTGCTGGGGTGTGGGGTTGGGTGCTGGGATGTGCTGGGCTGTGCTGGGCTGTGCTGGGATGTGCTGGGATGTGGTGCCGGTGGTGGGTGTGGGGTTGGGTGCTGGGGTGTGGGGTTGGGTGCTGGGATGTGCTGGGCTGTGCTGGGCTGTGCTGGGATGTGCTGGGATGTGGTGCCGGTGGTGGGTGCGGGGTCGGCAGCATGGCAGCAGAGCCACAAGGAGCCTCTCGCAGCCCTGGGACAGGCACTGCCCCACCACAGAGCGCTGCCAGGGCCGTGGGGCTCCCTGCTCCAGGAGTCCCAGAGGAAGAGAAGCAGTCCTGGGGAGCTGCCATGGCTGCACAGCACGAGCTCTCTGTGGCAGAGGGGGGTGCTCTGTCCCCCACCCAGGCACGGGTCAGGACCGTCCCCCCGGCAGAGCTGACCCCTTTACTCCGAGCTCGCCAGACCCCAACCACGAC
>NW_008235978.1:409411-413928 GCF_000691975.1 Corvus brachyrhynchos
CTTTCCCGGCGTGGTCCGTGAAACGGGCGCGGGGCGGCGGCAGCGCCTGAGCAGCGGCGTGGCAGAGGGGGGGACACTCCGCTTTGAAGCCAGAACAAACCTGCCACAGATGCCTCACGCTCCACATCCTTTCATTCCGTACATCCAATTAACCTCTCCTCGCCAAGGAGAGAGGACACTCTCCTTTGATTGGCAGTGCTTGTCCTGGTGCCGGTGGCTGGGGTTCAGAAACGCGGCTGGAAAATCAGGCTTTATTAAAACATCCTTTAGCACTTGAAATGGATTCCAGTGGTGTATGGCTAAGGCAGGAGATAATTCAGCATTTGTTACTTACTGACAGAATACAGAATTAGAATTTATAGTGCAAGTCCTAGTGTCAGAAAGCCTAATGTACCAGCAATTGAATTTCGGTGTGGTTTTGTAGCCTCACATCAGCTGCTCCTTTAGTGGGAGGGGTGGGAATAATGCTGCACGACTCCGTGATACACTTACACCACAGAGTTAAACCTGAGTACAGACAGAGCAGCAATTTGATGTATTTGTGGTGTGTGTGTGTGTGATGAGCATTTTGTCCTCACCAGCATTCACTGACTGGCATCCTTTGGAGGAGAAGCATATTTTTGGAGTTATTTTTTCCTTAATGAGTGCTCAGGCTTTTCCAGCCTGAATCAGCATCTCCAGCTCTCAGTGTATTTTATCTGTGTATCTATAGCCCTACTTAGCTGAAGCAGCACAAAGATGGGGATACACCCATAATGGTCAAGAAGAAGTGGCCTCAAGTTGTGCCAGGGGTGGTTTAGGTTGGACATTAGGAACAATTCCTTCCCTGAAAGGGTTGTCAGACCCTGGAATGGGCTGCCCAGGGCCATGGAAAGGGAGCAGCAAGTTGTTATGTGAGGGCAGTGACTGATCACTCGGCAGGAGAAAAACTCATGGCACAAATGATTCCATCTTTTTTTAAAACTTCAAACACTTCTGCCACAGCTTCTATAGGAATCCGTTCTCTCCCTAGATGCCACCGGGATGTCTGGATGCCAGCAGGTGGCACGGTCGGGCACGCTCGGGTGCTCGACCTCTGACACCTGAGCCCACCCGAGCCTGCCCCTGGCCCGCCCGGAGCAGGGGGAGCGGGGCTGGAGAAGGAGCCTTGAACTCCGAGCTGGGCACAGCTCTGTGCTGGCTGCTGGAAGGTCTAACACGAATCGTATCTGGGGCGATAATTAGTCAGGGTACCCCCAACTGCCTGATGAATGTACATGTTCTCCAGGCCTCCACGCTGCAGTGAGTCTGTCTCCGAGCCCCACACTATCGATGCTGTAGATGCTGTTTCCTGCCCTCCTGGGAAAGCTCTGTGTTTGGGGAATCTAATCCTTATCCAGCTGTTTTGAGAACAGAGTCTCAGTGAGCAGAATTATCTTAATGGCTTCAGAGCCCACAGTAGTTTGTGGAAAATCAGGAGTTCCTTTCTCCCCTCCCTTGAAGAGAGGACTCCACCAGATTATCAGAAGGATGGGCAAAACAAACTTGGATAACCAGCTGTGGAGGAGGAGGAGTGTGAAATGAGCAGTGGAAGCCCATCAGATAGCTGAGGGAAGGCGAGCACTGGAGATAAAGGGAGAAGCACCTATTTAGGTGTGTACAATGATTTCCTCGCCTCAGAAACAGGCCGGGTCCATTTATCTGCTAGAGCAATACCTGGGTACATTGTCACGGCAACTCGTCAGAGGAGAGAAAATAATTGCAGGAGATAATTCTTTACCTTGAGGGGAAAGAGGTGCCGAGGGCCTGCAGCAGGTTTAGCTCAGTGATGCACTGGGCCCGTGCAGTTGGATGCCGAGGGAGGGAAGGCAGAGGGAAAAGCCCCAGGAAAAGCTGGTGATCCTGCAGGTCGGTGTCCACCCGCATGGCTGGGCTCCAGCGGGACACTGGGAGGCTCCAGGACAGTGTTCCGAGGGAGGTGTTTGCCACATGTGCAGCCCAAGTGGTGCCAGAGGGATCTCAGGGTCAAGGCAAAGGGTAGAACTGGTGGGCAAAGATGCAAGGAGCGGCAGTGGGAACAGAGAAAAACACAACGCACGGGGATGTGCGGAACTGGTGGTGAGGATGCAGCTTTAATCAGGCAAGGCTTCGGTGCCACATGCCTTTGCCAGGCTGGAGCTGCAGAGCCGGGGAGCAGCGTGTGAACAGGAGCCCCTGAGTAATTAGGAACAGAACAAAAGCAGACGCCAAGAGGGAGCTGAACGAGCCTGCGGCTGGACTCTCATTGACACAGACGCACCACCCCAGCAGCGCGCCCGGGGCAAAACCCCTTCGGTGGGATGGGACGGGGCAAGGCACAGGAGCCTGGCACAGCCACCGTGGCCAACCCGCACTGCCGGGGGCAGAGACACCTGGCAGCCCCTTTGGGGCCGTGGCACGGCCGTGCGTGGACACGGCAGGTGAGATGCAGCCAACCAACGTCGTCTCAGCTGGGCTGCCTTCCTCCTCGTCATCCCCACAGGTGAGGACGTGTGCTGTCTGTGCAGTAAGGATATTGGTATCAATATTCATGTTCTGGTTTAATTTTAAACCCCAGGAAGGCTACAGAAAGTGTTGGTAATGTAATTCAGGGTAGGAAATGGGTATGAATAGGAACACACACTCCCTTGGGACTTTTCTAATCTCCTCAAGCAAATAAACAGATGAACTTCACGTGCAGAAAAAAATTTCCTGCATTAAAAATAAAACCCTTGAGGTGTAGCTGGAAAAACTGCACTGGGGCAGGCAAAATATTCTGCAATGGTGATAGCGGGGACTGTTCCCTTGGGAAGGGGTTCAGAGGGATCCCCCATCCCTGGAGGTGTCCAAGACCAGGTTAAACGGGGCTCAGAGCAACCTGGGATAGTGGAAGGTGTCTCTGCCCATGGCAGGGGGTTGAAAAAGAGGGGTTGAAAAAGATGGGCTTCAAGGTCCCTCCAAGCCCAAACCATTCTGTGATTCCGTGAAATCAAAGAGGCAGTGGAAGGTCTCACTGGTCCCATATGCTGGGGAGGTACTGTGAGCCAGCCCTTCTACAAGGTGCTCCACCAATCCCTGGTACTCCTGGTTCCTTCACCGTGTCTGGGCTGGCCTGGCACCCCCAGCACTGTCCCTGTCCCAGCACCCCCAGCCCCTGGGGTTCCCCACCATGGCTCCACCTCTGGCAAGGCCTGGTGCAGAGGGCTTGTGCTGAGCATTCCCTGGCAGGAGCAGTGCTGGAAACTGCCAGGAAAATGGAGCATTTCCCTGCTGTCCAAGAGGAGGTGGAAAACATCCCGGTTCCATGCTGCTCCTCCCGCGGGGATCAGGACGGGAGGCGCTGCCATGGCCCAGCCTGTGCTGCTGCCGCAGCCCCTTGTCCCAGGTGGCTCTGCCAGCCGTGGGGGCCCTGACGTGGGCTCAGACGTGGCCCAGGCAAGGAGCTGCTCTATCAACACGACATGGGCACCACGGGAACAGGAGAGCCTGGTCAGGGCACTGGCTCCCAAGGGACAAGGCAGCAGCGAAAGGCAGACAGCCCTCCCTTCCATCTGCCTGCTCCTAACCATCCTCTCCTCAGTGCCTCTCCCTCTATCTGCCTGCTCCTAACCATCCTCTCCTCAGTGCCTCTCCCTCTATCTGCCTGCTCCTAACCATCCTCTCCTCAGTGCCTCTCCCTCTATCTGCCTGCTCCTAACCATCCTCTCCTCAGTGCCTCTCATTACGGCGCCGATGAGACACAGCAGGGCTGAGCACTGACGAGCACGTGGCAATCATGGCTCAGGAGAATTATAACAACGAGCTGCTTTTTTCTCCTCCGGTGCTGGAAGGTGCGTGTGTCTGATTTTGCCTCGTGGAGCATGTACGTGCCAACGGGGCTCCTTTCCCCAAAGCAATAATGAAGAAACTCCCCTTCTGCCTGTACTTCTTCCTCCTTCACATTTGTGCTCACTTCCCACGAGGCACAAATACTTGTTATGACAGTGGTGACTCAGATGTGTCCAAACCTGTCCTTTGCCTTCAGATTCCTCGTCATTCATTAGTGGTGGCTGCAGATTTGCCTTTGGAGTCCTCTGCTCTTCTTTTATTCTTTATATTTAATGAGGCACAAAGAATTGTGCAATAAAAGCTCATCAAAGCTGTCATTTATCTATGTTTGACTGTCTTTGTTATATATTAGCAATAAATGTCCTAAAGCTTCCTGTATATGGAGACATTTCTCCTCATTATTTCATGCTGTTTTCTCTGGTAATTCATTCACATACTTCTTTTTTCCAGTCTTCCTTCTCTGGTTCCTGACTAAGAGAGGGACTGTGGGAGTTCTGCAACATCTTGAAGTGGAACCCATAGCTTCCTCCAACCTTTCCTTGAGGGTGTAGCATGGAAAGGGAGCTGCGTTTTTCCTGTGCTTTGTGCAGCCCTTACACCAGGACAAAAGGATGGAGCAGGCTGGGCTGGAGCACCCTGTGTCTTGGAGCAGCCTGGCCCAAGGAGCAGCCACCGCGAACAAGCCGTGTCCA
>NW_008235978.1:413939-425801 GCF_000691975.1 Corvus brachyrhynchos
CTTACACCAGGACAAAAGGATGTAGCAGGCTGGGCTGGAGCACCCTGTGTCTTGGAGCAGCCTTGCCCAAGGAGCAGCCACAGCGACCAGGCCGTGTCACAGCCCGGGTCCCGTGGGCAGCAGGGCTGGGAGTGCTCCTCTGCCCCAGTGCCCTGCTCCCACAGCAGGGCTGGGAGTGCTCCTCTGCTCCCACAGCAGGGCTGGGAGTGCTCCTCTGCTCCCACAGCAGGGCTGGGAGTGTTCCTCCGCCCCAGTGCCCTGCTCCCACAGCAGGCACCGCGGCGCTGGCTGTGGGAACAGCAGCAGCAGTGATGGAGATAAGGAGGAAAGCCAGAGACACTTTTTCTCTGTTATCTTCTTCATAAAGGCAATGTCCAGTCTTCTGGCACAGAGGGAGGAAAAAGCCAGTAGGAGCTGTGTGGGACAGACAATGCCAGGGAGACTTCTTCACAGGGCTGGAAGGGAGCAGCACGCTCCAAAAGGAGATGTCTCCTGCCCTGGTTAGGGAAGGAGTTCTGTGGAAGAAATCATAAGATCATAAAATGGCCTGGGTTGGTTTGGAAGGGACCTTAAAGATCATCTCATTCTACCCCCCACCATGGCAGGGACACCTCCCACTGTCCCAGGCTGCTCCCAGCCCCAATGTCCAGCCTGGACTTGGGCACTGCCAGGGATCCAGGGCCAGCCACAGCTGCTCTGGGCACCCTGTACTCAGTGTTTATTTTTATCACAGCAAATGAGGAGCCCCATAACTCCATGCAGCTGCCACACCAGAGCTGGCAGGACAGAGCAGGGCTGAGCTGTCCCAGGGCAGCAGCCAAAGCCTGGCTCCTGGCCGGGCCGTGTCTCCTGGGACAGGACAGCACTTGGTCCCTGGAACAGAAAGCATGGGTGTCCCAGCCTCCTCCCACCAGACACCTCGAGATGGAGACACCAACACTCCTGAAGAGTTTCTCTTCAAGTTTAGGAGAATAATAAAAATGCATAAGTAAGGAGGAAACATAAACAGAGAAAATAATTAGCTAATTACAACCTGCTTTAGCAGAACATTTTTAATTATTAAAATAATTAGCGAGATTAAATTCAAAACAAAAACTCTATAAATTCAACCTGAACTTGTCCTTGAAGCTCTCAAGTGCCTGAGCCGAATGCATTTACCTGGAGATACTTCCATTAGCACAACAGAATTCATTAAAACTTTTTTTTTGAACCTTCCAGTTTATTTCATTTGACATTCCTGAATATTTTTAACATTTCTGTCTTAAACTGGATATTTGAGAATACCTCAGTGGGGTTCTGAACAAAAAAATTAGTTAATATATTTTTTTTCTGCTCACCTCCTCTATTTGTTTACTGCATTTTGCATAGAAATGACTCCTGTATCCAAGCACCCGATTCATTTCCTGTTTCCCAACTGTAGTTCTTGAGAAAGGTTTTTAAAAAACATTTCATCAGTCTGGGTCATTCATCTCCATTAGCATTACATCTCTGTTAGTGTCCCAAATCGCTCAGAAATTCCTGTTCCCCGCTGCCATGCTGGGGATGTCTTTCTGACATTAAAACACTCAGCAATGCAAATAATCTAATCCTCAGCTTTCCGAGCATTTATTCCCTTGCAGGACCTGGCTGCTGTGCTAATTGTGTGTGGATGTCCTGCACACACAGGGACCCAGACCTGCTTCGAGAGGAGCAGCACGGTCTGGGGCAGCTGAGCACTGCCAGCTCCCTCCCCTCGTGCTGCCTGGGGGTGCCCCAGCGCACCCCAGGTCTGCACACACGGCAGAATTTCACTGATGGTTTGGGTTGGAAAAGCCCTCTGAGCCCATCAGATCCACCCATTCCCCAGCACAGCCGAGGCCACCACTGCCCCACGTCCCCAGTGCCACCTCCACACGGCTGTTGAACCCCTCCAGGGACGGGGACTCCACCACAGCCCTTTCCATGGAGTTTTCCCTGTATCCAACCTAAACCTCTCCTGGCACATCTTGAGGCTGTTTCCTCTTGTCCTATCACTGGTTACCAGGGAGAAGAGCCCAATACCTGCCTGGCTACAACCTCCTGTTCAGCTGTTTGAGGGTGCTGATGGACTTGTTGGTACAACTTTTTTTCACCAGAGAATGAAATTTCCAAGAAAATTTCATGTCAGGTCTGACACTGGAGCTGGAGCTGTCCCCCAGGACCATGCTGCAGGATCAAGTCCTGGATAATTTTCTCTCTCTTGTTAACCTTTAGCAGTTTTCCCCTAAAGAAGATTTCCAGCCTTGTCCCTCATTTTCCTATATCCTTTTATTGGAACCCCTGTGGTAGTTCCTGAGTTTCTGACTCTCTGGCACCTCAGAAATATGTTGATGGGAATAAGCCAGAAATGTCTGGTGGAAATGAAGAGAAGGGTTTGTTTCAGGCCATGGAGAAATGCAGGTCTGGAGCCAAGAAGTGTCAGGTTGGCAGGGGAGAGGAGGGGCTGTCGTGTATCTCTGTTCAGCCCCTGCTGTCGGTGCCTCTCGGGCAGGAATCCGGGGGCTCCCTCTGCCCACGCCACCTCCACTGCCATCCCAGCTTCCAGCTGCCCCCTCCACCCCCAGCCTGGATGGGCACTGGGCCTGTTCCACATCGCCGATGCCGATGAGCAAACTGCAATTTGTTTAAAACTCCATTACCAGGACAGGACATGGCACCAAACAATAAATAAAAATGTGATGGTATCTCACCAATTCACGTCCCTTCATTCATCACCGTGTGAGACTGAGGCTGATAACACCGGTGTGTTTGATACTCAGCCATCAGTCACTTCTTTGTGTGCCCTCATACATCTCAGATTAATTGACAAGATATTTATCGCTTGGACTTGTATGAATAAACATAATTCCCAAATACTGAGGCTTATTCTTGAGCATTCCTTTTTGATTCAGAGGTAATTGCAGAGAGGAGAAGAGTTCAGAACTGCTTCGTGAAGCTGGAGATCAGGCCAGCAACAGAGCATGTTCCCTCTTTTTCCCCTCAGGAGTTTCAGACCTATTTGTCGAT
The DNA here is from genome assembly GCF_000691975.1 of Corvus brachyrhynchos. Taxonomy (NCBI): domain Eukaryota; kingdom Metazoa; phylum Chordata; class Aves; order Passeriformes; family Corvidae; genus Corvus; species Corvus brachyrhynchos. The sequence goes on from NW_008235978.1 coordinate 416,964, forward strand.
GAGCTGCTTCCATCATTATGTAACTCTGTCACTTCCTGAGTTTTCAGAGCCCATTAGGCAGGGTTATAAAACTGAACAGAAAAATGAGGATGATCGTAAGAGACGAGTCCCTCTTTGGTGCTGGCACTAACCTGTGGCACCAAAACCCTTTTTGGGATCACTCCACTGGCAAGAATGTGCTCCCAGTTCTGTTGCCAGTTTGCAGGAAGCCTCGGTACATTCTTGCCTTAAAATTACACCCACAACTACATTTCTGTGCTGCTGACTTGAAACCAAAATGGCAAATCCACAGGGGACATACAAGTCACATCAGCCCTCCCAGCTTCAGGTGTGTTGTACTGGAAATGAGCACAATTCCGTAATTGCTGTTTCTCGGTTAAATTTGATCAGCAAAGTCTCAGTCAAGGCAGACAGACATGGGCAGAGAAGTGTGTGAGGCACAGGTCTGAGAGGAGGACGTGCCAGAACTCAGGATTCAAAAAGGAGCTTGAGCAGATGGTTGGTCTGTGCAACCATCACCCTTCATCCTTCTCACCTGTCGCATCTCAGGTGTCATTGTCCATCAGCCTCTCCATACATTGCATTAGACTGAATTAAGGTTAAATTACTCTTCTGCAGATTTAAAATTTGGATGAAAGCTAATCTTGCTCTCGGATGACAGATGAAGGTAAGTTTGGACTAAGCCTTTCCCCAAAGGCCACGGGAGAGCCTCAGTGAGTGCCCTGGGAGTGGTGACCAGTGCCAGTACCTGGGGCAAGTGCTGCCACTTTCCTCTGCCCTGCGGCAGCTCCTGGTGCTGGGCGTGGTTAATTGGGTACATAATGAGTCTCATCTTGTTCCTAGTGGAGTCAATAGTAGGTCTGGGACCAACATGTCACACTGCTTTTCCTGTTTTAATTTACATTGATACTTTGCTTCATTTAAAGGCGGCTCCTTACTTCAAGTGACTCTTGATCAAGGGTGAGTCCTCTGTGCTGGTGCCGCTGCATGCACAAACAGCCCCATATTTCTTCATTATCTGCCTTGGGAAGCTCCTTGCATGGAGATCTCGCTGCTGGTGAAAAGAGCTGAGCTTTTCTCATTGCTCCCAAAGAGTTTCATCTCAGTCAGACAGAGACCCATAACTGCCTGTTGCAGGAAAAGAAGTTGCAATATTAAAAGCTGTCACTGCTGTAAATTGAGCAAAGATGAATAAGAAGCAGCAGTATTAAAAAGTGTCACTGCTGTAAGTACAGCAGAGATGGATAATTGGAAGGAGGTATAGCCCAGTGCAGAAGGTATGTTACACACACGCCAGCCATCAGTAACTCCCAGGCGTTGCCTTATCTGGGATGTCTGTGAAGGTGGGGGAGAACATATGAGATGATGGATGTGTTCCTAATGCTGTTACAGTCTTATCAGTTAAAAGAAACTTGAGATGGAAAGTTTGCAATTCCAGGCCAGACCTTGCAAGGTGTTGTCTCTCTGTCGGGGGCTGGTGGGAGCTGGATGTGCCTCAGAATCCAGTTTTCTGTTCAAATTCTCTGCATGTTCATGGAGATTTTTTCTTCCTATTGTATCAACAGCCATCTCATATCTTTTAGAGAAAACACAGGTACACTGTAAAAAGCCAGCAGAGTGCAGTTTGAAACTGAAGATGAAACTACATTAGTACCTGCACGGTGTGTGCACATATGTGCAAAGCAGAGAAAGAACCAGAAAGAAAGGCAGTGAATAAAAAACACCTCTGAGAGTGAGGTGACAGCTTGGATTTTAAGTGGAACTTTTGGAACAGTCTTTGTGCTCCTCAGGAAGTCAGGAGTGAGCCTCCATCTCTGGTGTCTGCACCTAAGCCAGGGAGGAAGGTGGCACAGATGTCTTGTATGAAAAATGCCCTTTTTTCAAGCAGGTAGAATATGGAGGGGAAATAACCCAAACCAAAAACGGGAAGAGAAAGTAAAGCTCAGGGTATTAGAGCAATGTGTTAAAAATGTCCTTTGTCTGTCATGGCTTTCTCACTTCTTGTTGAAAAGCTCCACCTGGCACCAACCCGTGTGGGGCCTTGGCAGGACACCCGCACCGACCTCCTATGGGCACAGCACACTGAGCCTCAGGAGGGTTTGCCTGCTGCAGCCAGAGGAGAGAGGGCCAACAGAACCCATGAAAGAGCCCCAAAAAGGCCTGGAGAAGTTAAATGAGGAGAAGAGACCTGGAGTCACTGACAGAATTAACCAAGCCCCTGGTGAGGGGTGAACAAATCTCATCCCAGGCTTCAGCTGCTCTGACTTTGTGGTGACCCACCCCAGGGCAGGGTGACCCATGCTGTGACAGAGTGACCCACCCCAGGGCAGGGTGACCCACCCCAGGGCAGGGTGACCCATGCCATGACAGAGTGACCCACCCCAGGGCAGGGTGACCCACCCCAGGGCAGAGTGACCCACCCCAGGGCAGGGTGACCCACCCCAGGGCAGGCAGACTCATGGCTGCGAATGCCTCTTGTCCCCGAGGGTGAGGGACATCAGCTGCTCTGGGGACATGGCTGGGCGCAGTGGGTGTCCCTCGGTGCCAACATGGGCTCCCTGTAGTCCTCATGCATCTTCTAAAGCAAGAAAGGGATGAGTCAGAAATCGCTGCAGAACAGTTTACTACCCAAGTAATTAAATCTGTTGACTCACACAACTAAACCCTCAATTTACCAAACATGACATGATTTCCATATTACCCGAGAAGTTGTGCCACATCCCAAATCATTTGGTGGTGCAGCAAGAGTGCACAGATGCTCCTCAGAGTTCTTTCAAAGCTTCTAGCATGAGAATAAGCAAACAAACAGGACCCGACAAAGCTGGCTGTGCTACAGGCAGGGTGTCACGGGAAGCACCAGCTCTCTGGGCTGCAGCGGAACAGGCAGAGCAGGCAGAGCTGCCTCGAGACCAGAGGTGTCGGCTCTGTAAAAGCATCAATTCTGGACGCACGCTCCGATTTCTCACCGTGTTGCATAAAATGAACCTCTCCCCTCTGCAGGTAGCCAACTTCTCAGAGATAAACTTCCACCTGCCAGAGAAGCAGAGCCCATGACGGTGCCAGAGCAGATGTGTTACGGGCTCTCCCAGCACCAGCTCATTCCTAACGAGACATGCTTGAGTGTGTTTTGGAGCATTCCCGTCCCTGCTGGTTGCCAGCTCGTGACTCTTCATGTTGGGAGTGGGAGAATGCTGTCCATAAATCAACCTCCAGTACCCAAACACAGTCCCAGCACTCCAGCTGCGGGGTGTGCCAGGGAAGGGTGCCTGAGGGAACACCACATGATGGACACCAGGCAGCAGTGGGCACAGATCCTCAACTACAGCTGGAGCCCTGTCCAAGCTAAACCTCCCCTGGCACTACTTGAGCCATTCCCTCTCCTCCTGTCCCTGTTCCCTGCGAGCAGAGCCCAACCCCCCCGGCTGCCCCCTCCTGTCAGGGACTTGTGCAGAGCCACAAGGTCCCCCCTGAGCCTCCTTTGCTCCAGCCTGAGCCCCTTTCCCAGCTTCCTCAGCCAAGCAGGAATCTCCCACTCCAGGAGTCTCTGCAGGTACATTTTTGTGTGCAGGAGAAGCAGCCTTGAAAAATGTTTTCCAGCAAGAGTTCTGCTGTCTGGCATAGGAGAGTCAAAGATTAAGATCAAGAGAAAATCACATCATGAATAATTTAGTCCCTAAATTTAGCATCTGACTCTGCAGAGGCTATTGGAAGGAAAGATGCATTCCCTGGTATTTATCCCGTGCACAGATGCACTGGAAAAAAATCTCAGAATATTCAGCTATCGGCTTGATTGTGAATTGTCCCAATTACAGCGGTCAGAGCCCACCCACACTGCTGCCCTGTCCAGCTCCTGTGCCAGGGCATCGCTCAGACACACGGCTTGGGAAGGAACGTCAGGGAATGACTCAGCCCCTTCAGCCTCATTGGGGTCATGCATGGACGAGCAGCTGGGGAGTGAAACATGGACCTGTAGCCCTTCCCCGTGTTCCCCCTGTGCCCGTGGGAGCATCACGGAGGCAGAGTGGGCAGCAGGAGCCTCCGCTCCCATTCCAGGATGGGAGTGGGGAGCACTGGGGCATCCAGCTGGCAGGGGAACAGCGAGAAGGGGGGACACAGCGAGGGAAGCACCAGTTTGCTGGGAATGGGGCAATGGGGCGGCTCCAAACTGCTCCGTGGGACTGTGACTGGGGAGGGGTCTGTCACAGTTTGGCTGTGATCCCCACAGCAGAGAGAGAATCACCACAGCATCCATCCAAGGTCTGAAAAAGAGGAAACAACCGCTGGAGCGTGGAGTCGTTCGCTTTAGAACGACTTCGCAGGCTCAGAGGCCACTTGTGAATTAACTGAAGAGAACAAAAACTCATCCATCTGCAGGGATGGAGACGTGACACTGACCTGCAGCAACGCCTGCCCAGACCCCAGTAATGCCTGCTGGCCCCCTGCTCGTGCCCAGGCTGCCCTGGCTGTGCTGGCAGCACAGGAACATGAGGACAAAGCAGGGGATTTGACATCACATCAGCACATCGGGTGTCCCCTGTGCCATGACCATGGCCCACCCTCCCACGGCCATTACAGAAATCTCCTGGAACTGCAATCTGCTTATTTGTTCAAAAACAACAAAATGCTATCAAAGTTGCACAAATTCATCATGAAATTGATTAAACAGTGTAAGCAACTCAGTGTTTGGGAATATTAGAAATATATTAAAAAGAAAATTAAAGCACTACAGGATTAGGACTCTTCTGTTTGAGTTGAAGTTTGCTATAATTCCATTAAAATTCACAGTTCCACACTGATTAGAGGCAGTGCTGTTCATCTTGCTCTGCTTTTGTTTTTCTAAGTGCAGTGGCAAAGTGTTGACAATGAGGTTCAGCTTTGTCATGGGGCTTCTGACAAAGGCTCCAGGTTTATATGTCAGGAGGGCACACTCCATTTGCTGGGTCCCTCTCCTTCATTCTCCTCTGAGCAGCTTTTCTCCCACAGTCTTATTTTTGTGGGTCTGAATTCCCAACCATCATTAATTCTTCTTCTGTGGAGCACAGGAGTCTTTGTTATGCTTTATTGATAAAGTGTTCTCTATTTGGTTTCATTATTGCTATGTATTGATAGTTTGTCTTCACCAAAAAAGGAAAAATCCAATCCGTGGCAGTAAAACTGTATTAGGGCTATAAAAAATATTCAATTACAATGTTGAGTGCAAGGGGGACAGTACCCTGGGCATTTTGTTTGAAGGCCAGGTTGGTCTGTATTTGCCTGGTTTGTTCCCACAGGTCCTGGCTGTGCACTGAACATCCCTTGCAGTGGAGTGGGACCGGGGCTGGGCTGTGTGGGGCTGCTCCCCTCGTGGGGGTCCCACCCTGAGCCCAGGCTGCACAGGCAGTGCTGCTCGGGGCTGGGGGCCCTGCCCTGGGCTGCTGCCTGCTCCCTGTGCTGCAGAATGAACTCAGGCAGGAGCAGATCAGCGGATTAATGCTGGTGAATTACCGCTGGCATTTCCCAGCCCTGCAGAAGGTGGGGAATCAAACCAGGCCATGGGAACGGTGCTGTGGCTGTTGAGCAGCACGCAGCAGCCATGGACCACTGGGAATTCATGAGAAAAGTAAATGCAATAAATTTTCAGGGCTATCTGAGTCAGACTATTACCTGGTCTGAGTGGATACCCGTAAGTCTTGGTGCCCACAACAACGCAGTTCTGCAAAAGGGAAAATATAGCTGATATTTCTATCTCTCCCTCATTCATTTAAATCCATATTCCCTCAGATTTTTCAGTGTGCGTTAATAAAGCTGAAAGGGTTCATCTTGAACAGTGGCAGAAGTGTTGCATCTCCTGGTGAAAGCCCTGGGGAGGGCAGGGGCCAGCAGGGCAGCTGGGCACGGCTGTGCCAGGGGCGGGCACGGTGCCCGACTGCCCAACCCACCCCAGCCCCGGGCAGCCCCTGCCGGGATCCGCAGCCTCCCCTGCTCCAAACCAGCACCTGAACTGCTCCTTTCTCCTCCTGGTGCAGGAGGCGCATCTGCTCACACAAATGTGTTCCAGCAACAGCAGCAATCAGTGGTTACATGTATAGATGTAGATATATATAAAAATAAATGTTTAATTCTGTTTTGTTGTTCACAAAGATGGGGCAAAATACACCTTGTTTTAACAGGGAAACTATGCTTTGACACAAATTATGAGAATTCTGACTTTCACAAAATTATTTCAGAGACAGCAGCCGTGATAAAATCGTGTGTGGTGAATGAATTTAATTTCTCTGACTTCTGACTTTTTCCTTAGGGAAAGGTCTGAGCCACACAATTAATCACTTTTGAAGCCAAAGCACCACCTAAGCTGCAGTGAAGAGGCTGGGACTTGTCTTTGTGCCCTGGTTTGTGCTCATCCTTAGGGATGGAGCCCAAAAGGCAGGGAGAGAGTGCTTGGAGCTCACCCGGGATGGGGCAGGATCGGAGCCAGCAGGGCTTGGAGCTCACCCGGGATGGGGCAGGATCGGAGCCAGCAGTGCTTGGAGCTCACCCGGGATGGGGCAGGAGCGGAGGCAGCAGCTTCGTGCCCGCAGCAGATGGACACTGCTCATCCCTCTGCCAGCTCAAGTTCTCCAGCACCTCAGGACGGGGGTGTGGTAAAGCCTGTAGAAATGCCTTTTCCTTTATCTAACTTATGTATTCAGCTCGTAATTCCATATCAAAAGGCTACAGGAGGCCAACTGTAACATTTAATTATTATTTCCCATCTGCTTTTTAGCACCACTTTAATTACAAATGGTTAATTTAGTCACGGGGTAAATCGATCACAGATAGGGAGTGGCCAGAGCTTGGACAGCCGAAAAACCATGCCAGGGTCTCTTCCCAAGAGAGGGGGACAGCCTGACGGGGATCTGCCCGTGGCTCTCACCTGTGCTCCATGCAGCAGCGCTTTGCAACAGGGGTCGGGGCAAGATGGGACACCTGGACAACAGGAAAAGCCGTTCGAGATAAAATGAGCCTCCCCAAGCCCTTGGGAGGACTTGTGGGAAATCCAAGCAGGGTTTGCACAACTTGCTGAGTGTTTGTGCCCCCTGAGAGCTGCTCCAGCCCGCGGGGCTGGCGGATGCTCCTGGCTGAGCTGTCTCCAGGCAAAGCGGCTGCAAAAGTGACTTGAGTCAAAGTGAAATTCAAAAGCTGTTTACAGCTCCAGCATCCTTGGGTTTTGCTTCCTTCTCACTCCCTCTGAAATATTTCCTTTTGATATTTTAATTTCTTTTGGGCTGACTTTAAGGAAGAACGTTGGGTTGAAACAGATGGTTGTCAGCAAACCCATGCCTGCAAAGCACAATTGAGAATTAGCTACAAAAACCCAAAACTTGGCACCAGCCGAATCCTCTTGATATAATTGTCAAAAGAAATCTGGCTTAGAAAAAATTTTTGAATAATATTTTCAAAATTCAAATGACTGAAACTTTAAACAAACAAAATACAGTTTATTTGAGTGTATGCAAGTGGTAATGACAAACCCCCAAAGGTCATTCCCAAAAGACCACATGTGACCCACAAAACTCCTGCTTGAGGCTCTTTCACCCTGGGTCAGCTGCTGAACAGCAGGCTGTGGTGTCCAAGCAGCTGCCTTCCACAGGAAAATTTTCAACTCCATCATCCATTTTCTCCATGGCTGTGGTCAGCCCACTTCCCTGGCACCGGCACAGCAGTGCCACCAGGATCTGGCTGGCTGCCTTGAGGACATCAAACTGGCCAGGGGGGTGCAGCCTGAGCAATCCCCCTTTACCCTTCAACACAAAAATGCTCATTGGTAGCTTTATTAAAAGCCTCTCTCCTGTTCGTATTTTTCAGGGAGAATTTGTTTACTTTGGCAGGAATCTCCTGTGTGGCCCTGTGAACCAGGCTTGTTGAGAAGACCAAAAGTCTGTAAATTGCTGATACCCCTGGAAGAGCAGCAGTGTGTCCCAGGTTGAACCTTTGCTCTCTTGATCTTCAGCCATTATCATTTCTTTATGGATGAGGAGATTGTTTCACATGGATCCAGTGTGAATTTATTCCAGGCTGAGAAAATAATTACTGATAAAAAGCGTGAGCACAGGAAAAAAAAAGAAAAGAAAAAAGAATTTTCTCTTCTGGGTTCCCTTTGCCATTTGAATAGAATATTTTATTTACAAACAAACAAACAAAAAAAAAAAAACACTAAAAAAGATCGGACAGCAAAACCATCGGCCCCCAAGAGAGCTGTGAGGGAGGGAGAAATGGGCACAACATCACCGATACACATGGCCAAAGCTGGCATGGAAGGACGTCAGGTCCGGACCTTGTGGGAGAGGGGAGAAGCTGGGAGCAGGGAGCAAGGGCATCATTCCTGCCCCTCAGCGCTGCTGCCCACCGCTGCCAGAGGACGCCGAGTGACCGATAACGAGCTGCGCTCAGCAGACCAGATGTAGATGCCTTCTTGAAAGATTCATGGTATGTATCTGTGACACAGCCATTAAGGTTATTCTTGGGTAAATCACTCCAATCACCACCTAATTGTCACCGCTCCCTGTGTTTGACAGCGTTCCTAATTTGGAGCTCACAATGCCCTCCATTGTCCCCGCTGCCTAATTGGAGACAGAGGCCATTCATCACGCGGTGACACGGGTGTGGAACGAGGTCGAGGTAATCCATCACTGCTCGGCTCCTCGCAGGGACCTCCACGGCGCCAGCAGACGGGCTGGGCAGCGCACACGGACTGGGCAGCGCTCATGGGCTGGGCAGCGCACATGGACTGGGCAGCGCTCATGGGCTGGGCAGTGCTCATGGGCTGGGCAGTGCTCATGGGCTGGGCAGCGCGCAGGGACTGGGCAGCGTCCACTGCGT
>NW_008235978.1:426012-434807 GCF_000691975.1 Corvus brachyrhynchos
GGCAGTGCACACGGGCTGGGCAGCGCTCATGGGCTGGGCAGTGCACACAGAATGGAGCACCTGTGGATAGTGGTGAAGCTGCCCTGCTGCCCCTCAGACATCCCTGGAGGACTTCCCTGTGCCTGATGGCTTCATTTCCCCTTAAATATCACCCAGCAGCACCCAGTGTTCTTCCGGAGTTGCACCTTCTCCATCGTATTTCCAGGTGCTGAGGTCAAACTCACAGGTTTGTAGTTTCCTGGGTCTTCCTCACACCTTTCTTGTAAATTTTCACTCCCACTGTGTTCCTGGACATCACCTCCCTCCTGCTGGCACATTTCTCATCGTTCCCACACCTATGCCGAGGGCTGGGCTCCCCACGAGCCCCCCATGGCTGCTCCATGTGGCTGAGCCACCATCAGCGCCCGCTGACGTTGTCCTCCGCAAGGCAGGATTGCGTCAAGGAGAGATCCCTATGGCAACTTGCTAGGAACATGCCCCAGACTGATGACTTCCTCAGTCTGATTACATTTTTCGATCATTTAACTGTTTTTAATCCATTTAATTTCTGAGGCGTTACTGGGTATAAGGCAGTTTTTCAAAGTTCCTAGGGCAGTGAGTCAAATTATTTTAGGAAAACTGTTTTCAGCCAGCAAAGTTATCATCTCCCATGGCAAATGTCTGTAAAGCTTCTGCACCATAAAACCACTTTGTTTGGCATTAATTGCACTACGGAACTGAAGAATTCATTACTGAAGATTTCTCACACGAGTTTTTCCATTATTATTTCTGGGCCTGACAACTGGTCATTGGTTATAAGAACTTTTTAAGCACAGACAGTAATGTAATTTCTCCTCCTTAGGAACGACCTATTGTTCCAGGGTTTGTTAAAAAGTATTTTTAATGGCTTGGAGTATTCAACTAAGTTAATTTAATTCCCCTACGTACGAGCCATCCAGTCATGTCACTGCAAGTGCTTCTGAGCACTACTGGCCCTGCGCAGGTAAGGCAGGACTTTGATTGTCACTGAGACCTGCAGATAATTTCCTCCCTTGTTTTTAATTTTACCAACTGGCATCGTCAGCATCTTCAGCTCCCATGTTCTTCTCTGTTCCCTAAGGGCCTGTGGGCATCCCTTGGTGTCCATCGTGCTGTCCATGCCTCCACTGCTGTTTCTGTTGGGCACAAGGGCAGCATTTCCAGCCCTTTCCTCCTCATTTCTCATGGCTGTTCAGCACGTGGTGCCAAGTGCCCTCCTGTATTGCCCTCTCTTGCCACTCCCTTCTCTTTCTCCCAAACCTTCCAGAAGCCACGTTTTTTTTCAGCAGTGTGATTGCTGAAGCTTTCTTGCAATTTCCAAAAGCACAGAATTGTCATCTGTGTTCTGAGGCTCTTCCTCTTCTCATGAGTCTTGAAGCCTTAATTCTCCGTGCTCAGCTGTGTTGTGTCTCAGCCATGGCTGAGCATATGCGCCGTGTTTACCCCTCCGCATCGCCGCTGTTCCCGGCGGGAGAGGGGCTGGAGCAGCACCTCAGCGCAGCACCTTGGCAATGCCTTTTCCTGGGAAGGTGATTGAGTATATCTGAGGATAATATCCCAGAGAGCAAACAAAAACGCAGAAAAAAGAAAAACCATTTTCTCTGGAAAACAATATGAATTTTTCATTAAAAGCTGCACTCAGGCTGTCTGATGAGTGCCACGAGGTTATTCTGGCTGGAAAACACCCAGTTGCCGCCTGCGAACCTCTTCTGTCTCTTTTGACATCTTTGACTTAAAAACTTCCCTATTCCTTTCCAGCAGCTTCTCTTCAGCATCACCTCTCCTGGCAGCCAGACCAGAGACCAGGTAACAAGCTGGCAGCTCTCCAGATGTGATTCCCATCAGTCCCGCTCTGCCAGACTCTCAGGTGGAGACAGCAGTGTAACATGGAGCCAGATCCCGGGCAATCCCACACCCCACATCCCACCACGATGTTTACATGGCTTGAGTTACACCTCAGTTACCAGTCACTGCAGAACAGCTCATAGCTGGATTAGGCTGGCAGATGGAACAGGAAAAAAGGAGGTCACTGGACTGATTTATCCCCTCCCTTGGCAGGTGTGTAGAATCACAAGCTGGTTAGGGTCAGGATGCACCTTAAATCCCATCCCATTCCAACCCCCTGCCAGGGGCAGGGACACCTTCCACTAGACCAGGTTTCTCAAAACCCCACCCAGCCTGGCCTTGAGCAGTGCCAGGGATATTAAATACTAATTAGTGCAATAAAGAATTTATAACTTAATTGTCTGAATAATAATATTATAATAAAAGCTTTAATAATTAATGCTGAACTGGAGAAACTTTCCTTGATCATTGCCTTTCTTCAGTCCAGCAGCACAACAGCTCCCCTTGCAGAGAAGGGGGAACAGGTAGGAAATCCATAAGGGATCTACATGTCCACCATTGCACAACCTACCAAATGATATCCCATATATAAATATAACATTAGGCATTGCATCACAGACCCATAATCAGGAAATTCAGGAATTTCCATGGCTATTTAGGCTTGATTTTCCAGGGATCAGCTGATCTGCAGAGCAGCCTTTCCCTGCTGAGCACAAACACACTCTGTGACTAAACTGCCCTCACAGCAGGCTGAAACACTAGCAATGGTGTCATGCAAATGTCCTTGATCTTTTGCTATAAATTCAAAATTCTTTAAACCTAGGTCCATAAAATCTCTAGAAATGAGTTGTTATGGCAGAAAGAAACTGATGTGATTTTGTGAAGAAAACCTCTGAAAAGGGCAATCTGAGGGACAGCTGATGACAGAGGTGTCTGAACTGACAGAACTTGATTAAATTTGGCCTTGAGATAGAAACTGAGTTCAGTCCTGAGTCTCCCAGAACACTGGGAGGGGACAGTCTGATGGGGATCAAAAGCCAGAGCAAATCTTGTCACAGCCCCTGTGAAGTGAAACCAATGAGTTTTACACAGCAGCGCTTCAGGGCTTTTATGTGTGTAAAATCTCACAACACGGCCCTGATGTCTTCTTCTTCTCCATTTAGGTTTCATGATTCTCTTTTGGAAATACATGTTGAAATAAGAGCAAAAAACCCACAAGCAGTGCTGTAATATGGACCAGGTGGCCAGAAATCCCCCATGTGTAAATCATGAGTCAGTGTTTCCTTCTGCACTCAAAGAAAAATTATCTTTGCTGGACCATCCCTGCAGCCCCACTGGGTCTGTAGCTCTGCCTTCCCCCAGTGAAAATTAGGAGAATGAGGTATGACTCTGACAGACGTTCAGGCTTAATGATTAAATGCTTGAAAATACAGAAAATTAAATATATTTGAAGAAATAAGGCACAAAAAAAAAAAACCCACTTGAAGAAAAATTATCATTTCCCAATTCATTAATATTAATACTGGAACTTCAAATGGGAGATCCTCCTCAAGGCTTGAAGCATGAAGCTACTGCAGCCCTGCAGCTGCTCAGGAGAGGCTAAAGCTGGTGAAAATGGCCCCACTGGGAAGAGCAGCTATCTCAGCTGGATCTTGGAGCAACACCTGAAACAGTTACAATATTGCAAGAAACACCTGAAAACACTTCCAGTAATTTGCTCACAGCCAGGAAGATGCATATATGTGTATATTATAGAAGTGTCCAGCCCCCCTTTGAAGGCCAGTGGTGAACACAGTGGGTTTGTGTGGGTGCAGTGGAAAGAAGAAATGGAGCTGATCCACTCAAGTCCTGTTGCCTCTGCCCGAGGTTTGTATGCTTTGGTGCAGCCCAGCTACCCTTTATTCTATACCATATACAGAATCACAGAATCACAGACTGGTTTGGGTTGGGAGGCACCTTAAATATCATCAGACACCTTCCACTGCCCCAGGCTGCTCCCAGCCCCAATGTCCAGCCTGGCCTTGGACACTGCCAGGGATCCAGGGGCAGCCCCAGCTGCTCTGGGAATTCCATCCCAGCCCTTCCCCACCCTCCCAGGGAACAATTCCTTCCCAATATCTGTGGCAGTCCCGTAAGCTCTGCTCGGAGCGAGGCTTTCTGGCTCACCCTCCTTGCAGATGTCCCTCCCCCTTCCAAAATTAGTGGCAGATTGCAAATATTTTGCAATCTAATCTGCTCTAAATGCAGAGTACTAAACTGAAAGATAATGTCAAAAGCCCACGTTTCATTGGCTTTACAAAGGGAGAGGGCACCACGCTCAGAATTCATTCCCTCCTTTCTGTGTGTCCCTTCTCGCTCTCACGGGCAGGGACACTCCCGTGCTGGTGCTGGCCCTTCTCCCACAGGAGATGCCCTGGCAGCAGGCACCCACAGGGGATGGAGCCTGGTGGGAGCAGCTCAGCCCAGCCCCAATGCTCAGGAATGCAGGGACCCAGCTGGGGATGAGGTGGAATCGCGCAGGGGGCTGAGGCCGGAGGAGGTGTGGCAGGAGCTCCCGAGGGGGGCAGGCACTGCCCAAGGGCCAGCACGGGGGCTTTTCCCCACAGACCCCCCCCCAGGCACAGAACATTGCTAAAGCATCGATATCAGCCTGTGAACACATCAAATAAATATTCCAGTGTGTTTGTGCCATCAGATGGATAACCCGGCAGTGTTTGGGTTTGGCTTTAAAAGCCAATGACACCCTCTGCATTCCCTTGGCAACTGAGGCGCTGCAGAGAAACTCCTTTTACATTTAACAACTTTAAATGTGTTGACACACATCAAATCCTGATCTGGGGTAGGCTTAAGTGACACATGTCATCTGACTGGAGGGTTTATGTGTTTGCCAGTGTGAACACAAAAAGGCTCAGCATGTCTGAGGAGAAGCAGAAATCAGATCGGTGACAACAAAATTTGCTTGCAGATAATTAATCACATTTGTAAATAAGTGAGGCCATATTTGCATCCCTTTTGTTTCTTCTTCTTATGATCTATAGGTCAACTCTTGCTGTGAAAATATTAACAGCGAGCAGATTTCCAGTCACACGCCCCAGTACTGACTGAAGATGTATTTTGGTGCTCAGACAGACGTGTTTATGCTAGAAGGGCTCCCAGCCCCAGCAGCGGGGCCCGGCGAGCAGAGCAGGCCAAGGGTCTCCCACGAGGGTCAGGCTGCAGAGCCAGAGCCGTAAATAACCAGAGCAAGCTGTTTGCTGCACTGAGGAGGGAAGCAAACGCTTCAAATAAATACCTAGGAGCCTTAAGCTGCAGGAGGGTAGATTCAGATGGGATCTTGGGAAGGAATTGTTCCCTGGGAGGGTGGGCAGGCCCTGGCACAGGGTGCCCAGAGCAGCTGGGGCTGCCCCTGGATCCCTGGCAGTGCCCAAGGCCGGGCTGGACATTGGGGCTGGGAGCAGCCTGGGACAGTGGAAGGGGTCCCTGCCAGGGCACGGGGGGCACTGGATGGGCTTTGAGGTCCCTCCCAACCCAAACCAGTCTGTGGTTCTGTGGTTCTGTGATTCTATGGTTCATACATACCTGGATGTTTGTCTCTGGTTTACTGGTAGGACATTACATTTTCCTGGCAACACTTGCCTTGCAGTACCCAGAATGTCATCACTTCAGCTGTGGCCAAAGTATGGGGCAGAAACAGGGGAGACCTGTCCACTAGGAGTGTCCTGGGAATTAACATTCCCAGCATCCCAAGCACCCCTCACTGCCCACAGTGCAAGGATGATGCTGCAGCTTTAGTGTGTCCAACTTGACACACACACGAAGGGGGTGTGTGCATGTGGGGAAACCTATTCCCAAATTCTTGAAGCCATTTCTGAATCAGAGATATGGGATCCTGCATCTTCTCTGTGCAGGTTCTTTATAGCTAGGATACAACCTCTTTCTTGAATCCAGCTAATGAACCCTGGCCTCAAAAGCCAATATCTGTTTTCCCTGGAACTATTGATTGCAACTCGAGTATAATTCTTCCATATAGCTTCTTGTTAAAATAAAAGCAAGCTATTTAAGTGCCTATCAACAAAAGATGCAATTTTAGTTAAGTCTCTTTGGGTTCTTAAATGTATTGCCATTATCAGAGGGAGAAAGAATTACGAGACAGATAAGAACACTCAAATCTTGTCATCTTACACATTACACAGTGGGTTTTTTTCTCACTTACAAAACCTCCAGGAAACGCCGGGATTCAATGGCTCGGGAACGCCCGGATGCAGACGCACAAATACACCTGGTTAACCTTGTTCCCAACACAGCTAACTGAGTTTCAAGAGGGAGCAGCACAAATGAGGGACAGAGAAGCAGCAGCATTTAGAAAATCCGTGGGATCAAGCATCCATTATTTGCATGTGCTCCAGAGGAGACCCCAGCCCGTTTATGGCCTTTCCCGCCGCCGATCATGGCATGCACGGAGGGATGCGAGCCCCTGCGCGCGTGGCTTTTAACATTCATCACACACCAACGTTTTCCATAAACCTGTTGAGAGCACGCTGAAGTTTCATTCTCCCCGTAATTGTTTGGAAACAGATTTGATACTTATTGCACATTTTTCTGCACTTCCAAAGGCACAGAAGGCGCTCTGCAGCCGGCGGGCTGCGTACACCGGTGTTTATGCAGTTGATTAATGAGATGAATTTTCTTTGTGGGATGCTTTCAGGAGCGTTTGCACAGGGCTGTGTAATTCTCTCATTTGTGAAGCTTCTGCAAGTGGCAGAAGGGAGCTGAGGAGGAGCAGGGAGATGTGGGAGACATGATCCAGGCAGCTCTCCAGGCCAAGCCCCACCCAGGTGTGGTGTCAGAGAAACGAGTCCCTACTGCAGGTTCAGAGGCACCAAGGTCACCCCAGCGCTGCTGTGCTGCTTTGGGGTGTTTTAGGCTGTACAGACAAGCCCCCTGTGTGCCCCTCACCCCTCCACGCTGTGCCCCATGGAGCTGTGGGTGCAGCAGACCGCTGCCACCAGCTGCCTTCAGCATCTGTGGCAACAGCTCCTCACTTGGCTTCCAAGGGGTCTCCATGGTCAAAACTGGGCCAAGCATTGTGATAGACACAGATGTGACTTTTGACAGGCCATGGGCAGCGGACCAGGAGGAGTGACACAGGCTCTGCGGACCTGGGCTGAAGGGACCAGGCTCTCTGGGGAAGGGCTGTTCCAGCGCCCCTCGGGGCTGTCAGGGGACACTGGGCATCCAGCGCTCCAGCCATCACTGTGTCCTGCTCACACCTGCCCTCTCCCACCTCCTCATGGTGTCCAGCACCTCTGTTGCTCCCTGGCCTTGTGTCCATGGTGGGCATAGCAGGCATGGGCAGGACGTGATCCCCCGGGAAGCCTCCGACAGCTCTTCTGCTCCTCTGGGACATTGCTAGAGCCTGCAGGAGCAAAGAGCTTTCTGAAATTCTACTATTTAGGTTTGTTCAAACTGGAAAAAAGATGGAAATCAAAAAACAACCTGAATATGACCCTGAAGTTTCTGGGATTTGCATTAAAATCCTCCCCCCATCCCACCCTTGAACTGGATTCCCAGGCTGCTCCAAGCACCTGCTGTGCTATAATGTGGCAGCAGAGTTTTCAATCCATTTTTTGCTGCCTGTTTTGCAGAATGTGTTTCTGCAGGATTCAGTTTACAAGCCAAACTTTGGCAAGATCATTTTTATATTTCTTTCGCATCTCCACCAATCTGAAGTAAATAATTCTGACTTGCTTAATTCTTAATTCAGTGTTTTGTAAGAGAAGCCATTTGACCTCATCAGTTTTGCAGTCTCAGAATGATGGGAAGTAGAAGGTTACAGAGAACTTTTCTTGCTGCTCTCTGTGACCATCAGTCAGAAAGAGCAGAAGGTGATGTGTTAAGACACCCTGACTCAGGCTGAGATTTAATTGCCCTCTTGTACTTTCCCTGGGAAAGCAGACTTGCACCGGCACAAAAGGTCACCAGAAGAGTCACAACCTGCAGGATCTCCACTCCAGTTTCCAGCAAAATACCAAAATAAACAAGTGAACCAACTGTATGTTCCTGCAAGGAAACAAAGGGAAAACAAAAAGTCAACATTGATTTGTAAGATACTTTGTGTCAATTCACTCTCATGTGTTTCCAGGGCACAGTGGGGGATCTTGTGGAGAGGAGTAGCTGTGCCCTGAGCAAGGTGTTCTCCTACCTGAGCTGGGCAAACACCACCCAGGTGATGCCCTGGTGCCAGAGATGGGAAAGCCCTCAGAGACCTTTCCTGGAGAATAATGAGCAAAAACCAAACAGGGGAACAGATGGGCAGAGCTTTGCAGCCATGCAGCAACTTCAGCATCATTAGAGGCTTTGTTTAAAACCTGCAGACTGTGGGGTGGTGTGTGGAAAGCACCTCACCCTCTGCAGGTGGGGCCTTTCTGGGAAGCACTCCCCAGCATGGAGTCGCCTGAAGCTGATTAATCCTTACTGGAACACAAGAACAGGTACCTGCATGAAGGATGGGGTAAAGGGCTCTTTATCAAATTAAAAGGTTTGGATTATATTTTAAATTGATTGTAAGCTTTAGAGATTTTTGTTCCAGTAAAAGTATTGATCAGTGGGGGATTTGCATATTCCTCTTTCACAGTACGAGGTGGTTCTGCCACCAGCAGTTATTGCAGGGCTGGTTAAGTAAAACAGGAAAAGATTAAAGGCTGCAGGAACATTTTTTCACATTGCCAAAAAAAAATATTTTTTTCTAGGATAAAGTTAAAACTCTTTAATGTACATTTTATTTTTCAATAGATTCAACCAGCAATGGATACAGGCTTTGCTGCAACATCTCCTTACCTTTAATGACTTGCCAGGTTTTCAGCATCAACATGAGAAGAAAAACAATGGAACAGCTTCAGTCTGATTTTTAGCTCCTTTTAAGTAATTCTCAG
>NW_008235978.1:435045-454617 GCF_000691975.1 Corvus brachyrhynchos
GTATCCACGTCTGAAATCACAGTCCTGTGCTCGGAGGTGGGAGAGAAGCCTTCCTGATGCCAGTGGCAGAAAGCAGAGTCAATATTTAGACATTTCAGATGGCTTTTATTTTTAATTCCAGTAACTCCAACTGGCCTCCCATTGCTAACTACCTCTTGCAGCAGCAAAGGTAAAGCAAGTTCTTGGGCCTTGGTGATTAAATGTGACCTCAGAGAGCTGCATTGGCAAGAAGTGATTGCACGGGCCGGGGGGCGTGGGGAGCAGCACCCCTGGGCAGGGGCCAGGGCTGGGGGCAGTGTGGGGAGCCCTGATCCCACTGTTTCCCCCAGCTCCCTGCTCCCTCCCGTCCTTTCCTGACACACGGCTGCCCCACCATCCAGTCCCAGCCACAGTGCTCCTCACCCAGATCCTGCCTCCTGGCACAAGAAATGGTGCCTGGAAAGGATGTTCTCCCCTATCCCAAAACCCTGGGAGCCTCTCCTGGGAGCGGAAAGTCTGTGAACAGCAGCCGAGGGCAATCTCAGCATCGGTCCTCCATCCCACCAGGTCAGCAAAAAGCCAGACCCACCAACTACTTGCTGCCTTCTGCCCCAAGCTGGGGGAGCCCCTGGGGATGTTGGGCTGGTCCCACAGCGTGGGGAGTGCCAGGGAGGACTTCAGCACAGCTGAGGAACCCCTCCCTGCCCTCCTGAGTGCTTGTTTCCTATCCACAGGCATCTGCGGTCTGCAGGGCAGCACCCAGCACAGAGAGGGTTGGATGAGGGGACACAGGCTCAGGGTCACTTCCCATTTCTGGCCACACACAGTTCTTCTGGCTGATTATTTGCACTTGGATTTTCCACTGTAAGAGGTCAAGCCATGCTGCCCACTCCTGCAATTGAGTAAGGAACAATTCCGAAAAGCTTTGCTTTTTACAGTGCACAGACACAGCAATTTAAAATTAAAAAACAAAAAAGGTCAAAATACACCCCCATCCCACCCCACATCAGGGGATTTAGGGCAAGAGCCAAGAAGGAGAACTATGAATTTCAAGTCCGATTTCAAGTGCCTAGGATCAAAACCACATAACTGGTGGGCATTTACCCTTCCCCCAGGTTTAGATACGAGAATGGGGAGCACGAGCACTTTCCTGGCTTCCCAGCCGCGGCAGAACAAAGGCAGCGCAGTCCCGCAGTCCCAGCCCCGGCGCCCAGGGAGCCGCACACCAAAGCGGCTGCAAATCCTCTCATGCCCGGAGATCAAGCAGGAGAAGTTCACAACAGGATTCTGGGCATGTAGAGCGACGCTCACGGTCACGGCAGCGCCGTTAGTAAATTTGATGTGGCAGATGGGATATCTTCCACCAGGAAAGAGAATATGATCTTTAGAAGATGAGTCCGTGGTACAAGTCCTCAGGAGCATCGCAGGGACGAGACCACTGCAGCTCCCGCCGCCTCCCTGTCTCAGGAGGGATTGTTCTGAAAATACTTCAATCATGAATGGTTTCTTTATTGTCTGCACGAGCTCCCCAGCAGGACCAAATCTGTGCCTATTTCTGTGAGGACAAGCAGAGTCGTATTCCTTACAATTACCGTACATGGAATTTCTCAGCCAGGGATCTGGGAACTGCGGTGATTCCAGGTACTCGCCCAGGATCCTTCAGGGACAGTTTGCTTCGTGGCCTTCTCCCTGAACACCCTCTTAGTTGGCCTGTGGTCCCAGAAAGCATCCCCCACAAGGGGATACAAGTCACACCCCTCCAAAATGGTTTATCTTCAACTGAAATTCTGGTTCTGCTCATCTTTAGAAGCTTTTCCTCACATATCACACATTTGCAAAACAATCTGCTCCAGCACTGGGATCTCAGGTTCAGCTCAGAACTCACTTTTGTTAGAGCTATGGTGACTTGCTGCTGTTTACGTTTTTGCCAAGCCAAGATAAGGCCCCAAGTTTGCAGCAAGGCTGTGATATGAAATCAGAGCACGGTGTTGTTGCATGGCTGCTCCTCAAAGGTGAGCTTCAGTCCCTGTGAAAAGCCTGCACGAGGCACGGGACGGTGGCAGGGCTGCCTGTGCCTCACATAGCAGACTGTCCCGCAGTGGGTCGGCAGGAAGGGGACAGCATCCTGCAGCAGGGGCCCTGGGGAATGCTTGGAGGTGGCACACCAGGTGCCAGGTGCAGGGTGGCACTGAGGACACATCCCTGGGGGGGCTGCTAGCCACCAGCACCACCGCAGCTCTGGGGCACAGCATCACTAGCACCCTGTCCCTGCCCCAGGGGACTCAAATCAGGACCACAGGGATTAGGGGATGCTCCAGGAGGATGAAAGCAGGACCACGGAGATTCCAGGTGCTCATGTGACCACCATGGCCATGAGCAATGCTGATACCAGCAGAAAGCCCAAAACTGGCCCCAAGAATCGAGGTGCCTCAAGAAGTGCCAGCACAGGGGGACAATCACTGTCCAGGTCCTGTGGCCCCACTGTTTTTTGTACTATTTGCACTTTGCCAAGACCTCCCCAGGGGTACAAACACCAGAGCTGCTTTTCTTGGTCCATCTTAAAGAGTATTTCAAGACAACAATAAATAAATTCATAGGCTTGAAATGCATGTTAGTAACTGATCATTTTGAAACAATACACTGAAAAAGGCATATTTCCTCCTGGAATGTTTTTCTAAATTCCATTTGCTATTGTAAATAATAGACCTGCAATCTGTGAGCCCAGACATTACAGGAGTACTGAAGTGCTGGATACTTCATAATGGAAAATGCTTTGGGGTATGTATTTTATCATTCTTTATGTATTTTGTTTTGAACATGAATAGTTCATAAGTGCACATTAAATCCACAAAGTATCTCAGCTATATCGACACCTCCTCACCGGTAATAGTCTCCCTGAGCACATGGCAGGGGTTTTGTCAGGTAACTATGGTGATATGCAAGGGTGGGATTCTTCAGTGGGTTTAGGTTTTTAGGGGGGCTTGGGCCAGGGGGGGCTAGGCTGGACAATGTCCTTTTTTATGTATGTTGGAGTGCTGGTTAACATAAAATATTTTTTTGCTAAGATAAAATAAAAAATAAGAGTAACAGTTGATAGACACTGTGCACAAAAAGCCAGATCAGCCTGACAAACAGCTGCAGCACTTTATATTTGTCTTCATGTATATGCATTTGTCTTTACAGAGTATTTCTGCACAATCTGCCATCACCAAGGTCAAAATTTGGAACCCAAAAATAACATATATGAATGTAGACTAGAATGAGGTCAGAGTGGATCTGCCAAGGCAGCTCTTGAGCGTGAATATTTAAGTCCCATCCCTGAGAGGAAGGTGTTCTCCTGCTGCTCTCCTGCACTTTGCAGTTTAGCTTTGTACAAGAGCACAAATTTTAGATAAATGTTCTCCAGCAGACCCATCTCGCAGCCCTGAGTGGCTCATTTCTTGTGCAGCCTTTGGGGCCTGCACAGGCTGAACTGCTGAAAATGAGACATCCCTCTGATAACAGTGATCATCCTCCTAAGCGACGCCTACTCCGTCTCCATGCCTCGGCGGGGAGAGCAGCCGGGCAGGAGGTGGCTGTGGAGGAGGGACACATCGACGTGTTCCCGTAAGACGGTTTCCCAAATGTAGATGTGATGTGCCTTAACTTCATTATCAGCTGCAGCGAGGTGGAGAGGTCACTGCAGCAGCTGAGCCACTTTATTGAACACGTCTGTCATGGTCAGGAGCCGCTCCGAGGGCCTGGCCCCCTTCCCTCCCGCCCACAGGCACGGTGAGCGCCGAGACATCCAGGTGGTGGCACAGACACAGCTCTGTGCAACCAGCAAAACAAACAGCAACGAGCTGCTGCTCGGGGTTGTACTGCAACAGCAACACAACCTCTGCTCGGGGTTGTAATGCAACTACACAGCCACTGCTCAGGGTTGTAATGCAACTACACAGCCACTGCTCAGGGTTGTAATGCAACAGCAACACAACCTCTGCTGAGGTGCAGTATCCTCACCGAGCACGCACACAATGCCTCTGAGAGGAACATCCCTGCCAATTCCATGCTTGGTGTTTATTCCCTTCTCCCCAGCACTCCCCATCTTGGCTCTCCGCAGCCCAGCACCTGCTCGAGGACACTGTGGATTGTGTCAGATGAAGGCACCAAGCCCTGTTTCAGAACATTGTGCACGCAGGTGCTCACAGAAATAGCAATGGGCATCCAAACAGCATTTAGCCAAGCAGAAAGGCCAAGCCAGCACTAAGTAAAATGATTTTTATTTTTAAATTTAATATGTATCAGACCAGTTTTTAAAAGACTTACAGAGTTTTCTTTCTCCATGTTGCAATGTCACTGATATCCAAAAGTCTGTTTAGATCTTACTACTCCTGTAACACCTGCCACCAAACTGATGGCAACTGATCTGGAGAAGAGGATGTGCCACATAATTTGAACCTCCTTCTAAGACTGTCCCACCCACTGTGGGTGACAATAGTGGGGAAAAGGAAACCAGTGAAAAACCCTTTTATAGCCCAAATCCAGGAACTTCTCTCGGGTAGAGGTAGGGATGCACCCAACCACCTGCCCTGGGCTGGGCTGAGCATGCTCCAGACCGAGTTTGGGTTGGGTTGATCTGGTGGAAATTATTCAGGACAAGGCTGATGCTGGCCAGAGCTGATACCAGGGTGCCCCAGAAGCCGGAAGGTTCCCTGGTACCTCCAGTGCACGTTGGGGTGACAGTGCAGCTGCCAGAGGGAGGTGCTGGGGCTGGAGCAGAGCCTGGGGCTGAGACTGAGATTGGAGCAGGGTCTGGGGCTGAGGCTGGTGCTGGGACTAGACTGCCCCAGGGAGCAGTGAGGTTCTACAGAGCTCCATGGGGCTCTGCAGACACAGCAAACACAGAAGAAAAGAAAGGCCTGTGATCACAGGAATAATTGCCGAGGAATATCAGACGGGGTTTGTTTGCAGAGTGTTCTCTGAGTCTCACAATAAAAAGACATAAAAGGACAGTAATTGGCCACTAGGGATAGAGTTAATGGTAAATACTCTAATAAAAAAAAAACCAGGCTGCACTGCAAGTAGATCACTTATCATGGGGTTTCTCCAATAGAAAGACTTTCCCCCACACCTCTGCACTTTTCCGCTTGATTTGCCAGTGACTTCTGCAATTACAGGATCTAAACAAATCAGGAAAGAGCCTTTTGTTGGTCTGAATTAGAAAATGGGTCTGTCTACGTGGAGAACTGCAATCATTTTAAATTGCCTTCTCTGGAGCTTGGCATTCCGGGCTTTGGGGCTGGGGGCACATTTGGCTCGGATTGTTATCTTATATTTTGACTCAGCTGAACACAGAAATCCATGCCTGGGAACTGAAGCTCTAACGCTCTGGTATTCACTGGGATTTCATTAAAAATAGGTTTGGGCATCGGCGACGACAGCGCTTGTGCAGCACCACGGGACAACCTGGTCCTGCTCTGCATTAGAGCCTCAGAATGGAGGGAAAGGGTGAGTCAAAATAAAAACGGTTCGAGTGTCTACAATGTGTAACTGCAGGGGACATCCTCTACTAGGGCTGGCCCCTGTGCAGAGCCAAGCAAGGTCAGCCGTGACCCCCTGGCCATGCCCTTCAGGCAGATCCCCCAAGGTGTCAGGTCTGTAGGGTGAGATCACATGGGGCAGGGAGCAGAGAGGGGCAGTGTCCATTCTCACACTCTTGGAAGGAAAAATTAAGTTTTCTTATATTTTTAATTTTCACAGAGGAAAGATAAATGCTTTTTACACTACTTTGACCTGGAGCTGTGGTCTTTTACAGTCTCATAGATAACGTCAAGGTTAAGAAAATTATCTGGACACCCAAGGACCACAACACTGCCCTCACTCAAGCAGAGCTCACATTAGTGATTCCTGATAACTAAGACATCAGTGAGTATGAAGCAAAAGGACATGGTGTTACGTCCTAATTACACATTCAGTCTTAGGATAATGCAGAGGGGTGGAACAAGATGCTCTTTAAGGTCTCTTCCAACCCAAACCATTCTGTGATTCCATGATTTTCATCTCATGGTACTTTGGCAATCAAAGCCCAAAAGGTCAAGATCTCTTCTTATTTCTGTTCTTGCTTCATATGCAAGCAGATATTTTCATAAATTCATGAAATTATAGGCCTGTAGGTCATAAAAAACCTTTTTAAAAATTCTTGTTAATTACAATGTCTTTAGATTGAAATGAACAGTACATAAGAAAACACTCTGTGTGCAATTAACCACCAGGATTCAGGTCATTGTATTTCTCCATTTCTGCCTTCAGAACCAAGGACCAAGAGCACTTTCAGGCTACTGCAGAAAGAGCTCAAAGAGACATCTGGGCTGGTAAACACCACCTTGCTGAGCACACGGAAAGTGTCCCTGCTCATTCTGGACACTCTCAGAATCTGTAGTTTATCTGATGGCATTTCTTGAACCAAAAGAAGGTAAAGTCATGGAGGCAAAAACCTCAGTGGCAATCCCTCCCTTAGCTGCCCTTCCTGCTGGACACTTCCCTCTATATCTAATTAGCTCTCCAACAGGCAAGGGCCAAGAGCTTGTGTAGAAAATTAAATCCTTTTGCTTGTTAATAATCCTTGCATAAATACCAAAATCCATTAAATTAATTTCTTTGTTAAAATTAAGTAAAACCAAGATATTCACAACTGCACACCAGTAACCTCCTAAGTTAGTGTGGAACACAAGAATAAAAAGGTCTGGAAAGTTCCTCTGGAAACACTATTGGACATGATTTCTGCCTCACACATGGATGGGATAGCTGGAAAGAAGTCACAGCCACGTTTGCATGTTTGGAAAGCACTGCCCAAAAGATCTTCTGTTATGTTTAATTGAGGAGTTGTTGAAAGTATAAAAAATATTTGTAACATTCAGGGAATTAAAAATGTAATAGAGCTGAACTGACGTGCTATCAATGACCTCCTTATCTCTCACCAGAAAAATCACAGCACCTGCCTGTCTTACAAAAGAGTGAATTTCCAAACTGCTGGAGGACTTGTTCCTGCACACATGGCTCTGCGTGGCTTTGGCCACTGGCTCTGCTGCTGGTCACTCACATCTCTGCAGCAAGGTGGCAGGAACCCACATCAAAATAGGGAGATAAAAGATCAATAAATATTTAAATTAAATGACATGCTAATCAAAGGCAGGAAGACTTGTGACATTTACCCAGGCAAACCTGGGGAACTCAGGGAAGCAATCACTTACGTTCCTGATTATCTTCAAGAGCTCTCGCATGTCCCAGCGGGCTGGGAAAGGAACAGGAGTATTTATTTTTAAAAAGGGGGGCCAGGGGAATTGGAAACCAGTCAATCCACATTACGTGCCTACAAAGAGAGTGAATCAAAGCATCGAACAGGTGATTTGTTAACAGCCAGAGGTAGTAAATAGAGCTGGCTGCAGTGATTCTCAGTTTCACTCAGATTTGGGGGTTTTACTGCTGGTGTCAGTCTGGAATGATGGGTAGGCTTACCCAGAAGAATAAGACAGAGAGCAATAACATAAATATTGGCAACTGCCTATTTGCTGCAGGCAGTGCACTTACCAGAGCTGACTGAAGTGTTATTGCAGTCAGGTCTTCCTTTCATTTCTTTGGGACTTTCATAAGTTTCGCACATTTGGGTGATTTTTACAATCTTCTGTGTTTGTTCATCATGGCATGAATCTGTTTTACAAGTGCCTTTTGGGGAAATGGGCTTTGTACAAACATTTTGCATCAACGTACCCCAAGGAATAAATGAAATTTTTAAAAATATTTCTGTGCTGGTCACCCACACTTGTCCTGGCTCACTGAGGACCCAGGCTGGAAAAACTCTTTTAGCCCTTTCAGCCCAAGTTTAGTTTGAGATCTTGCTCAAGTGTTAGGAAGCCCTGGAGCTGTCAGAGCTGGGTCACTGTCGGTGTCTCTAATGTACTCTCTTCTGACAAAGCCTTTTCCCATTGGATCTTCACCTGTATGTAAAGGCATACACCTTCCCTCTGGCATGAAAGGGAAGGAATGAGCTGGCTTTGGCTTTTGACTCCTCAAACAACAAAATTCATTTTTGTGATGCTGCTGCACTCAGAGTGGTACCTGTTTTCTCTTGGACCCCTCTGTGGAGTTGGCAGGGATAATAAAATACCTTAGTCTGGTGTAGCCAAAATTGTTTAAATATCATATTTGAAATTTTCCTGTTTTGAAAATATCAGCATATCAGCGATTGACTGAAAGATTCTGGAAATTTAAATAGACTATAAAAATAACCTGTTCTACGTACTTCAAGTTCCTCAAATAGTGTCTTGGGTCCTCTCAAACCTCAGTTTTTCCTCTCCTTCCCCCTTGCAGTGCTCTCTCTCTCCACTATGGGCTTCCAGGGGAGGAAGGTTGATTTCATTTTTTCAGAGTTAAATTATTCAGCAAGATCTGAAGATCTGCTGCTGTCATGTCATCCCCTCCGTGGTGCATCACCCCTGAGCGCCGGGCACCGCGCCCCAGAGGCTGTAGGTAGGTCACAGCAGAGCCCACCTAGCCGGGGCACGGCTCTGCCCCGTGAGATGCCCGGATCTCAGCTTGCACATTTCATTATAGACCAGCCCAACAACATTATTTTAAAAGGCCCTCTATCAGTTTGGAACTCCTAAACCAGATGAGCTCAGATAATACTGCACCAGCAATATTTTACTCCAGTACTGTGCTCTTAGGCCTCTACTCCTCTTCAGGCCAAGGAAGCAAGAGGAGCCAAGGAGGAAAAGTAAAAACATTAGGAAAGTAAAAATTTGAAGTGCCTCATATGGAAAAATACTGAGAGATAAGCTGCATTTATAACCTTTCAAATGTCAGCTCAGGTGCGCAAGTGATACAAAGAAGGATGCTTGGAACGCATCCCTTTGAAGTGTGTCCATCTCGTGCAGGATCCATATGGTCCTGAGGCAGATCAGCACCTAATGCAAACCTACAGCCCTTTTGGATCTGCTCAGACAGGAGGTTCCTTACTTTTAATTAAAGTACAAATAAAATTTTATTCTTCTTTCTAAATTATTTCCTGTTCCTCTGAAGTGCTAGATTTTACTGTGATCTGAACCAGAATTTTCCTGAATAAAACTGGAGAAAATAAGAATTTGCATTTAATTAAAGAAGGCCCAGTTAGGTCACTTGGAAGATACACACGTGCAAATTTAAATGCTTGGAGTTGTACTTGGGTCCTGTGAAAGCACATTAACTACAAAGGCTGGTCGGGCTCATCTGTGGCAGCTCCCCACAGTTTCTGGGCAGGAACGTTTTCTGCAGGAGTCTGGCAGGTGCCCTGGACAGGAGAGGCTCACAGAGCCGGTGTAGTGGTCCCCTCATCCTGCTCCCCGCAGTGGGACCCCTCTGTGCCCTGAGGGGACTCGTGTCCCCATCCTCAGGGGCAGAGCAGGCCCTGAGCTGCTCCCTCCCTGCTCCAGCCCAGCTCCCGCCCTCCTCCTTTCCCGGTGTTTTAGCAGTGGCTGCCAGTCCATTTCACTAAGGAGCCAGGATTTGTAACGCTCCAGGAGCAGCATTTTAAGAATCAACAGGTTGCATTTTCCACCCTACTTATAGACACAGGTTGCATAAAATGATGACTGAAAATGAGCTATAAAGTTCCCTGTGTGTTGCTAACAAGTGCATGTCCTACAGCAGACATTCTGACACATGATTGCAGATACTTTTTTAGCAAGCAAGGACCTCGGCCGGAAAGCAGAAAGCGCTGTGCAACACTGGTACCAAGTGACTTTGCGTAACAACGATTTGAATTATTTCTGCAAGGCAACATTTTGGAGAAGAAGATGGCTGGTAGATCAGCATGATGAGGTTATCTATGTGGGACCAGCTGTGTCTGCTCCTTATTTTGACTGCGGCATCTTTGTTGCTGGGGTGGAGGGGCCTCGGTGCAGTAATGGTTGGTGATGAGCAGGGCAGGAGCACCGGGCACTGTGTGAGCACTGTCAGGGTGCTGAGCACAGAGCCACAATGAGAGCAATGCTGCTCTCGTGGTGCCAGTTTGCAATCACAACCTCTGCCACTGAACTAAACGCTTCCGTACCACTTCTTTCATCCTCATTGTTTCCCACGAGGCAGCTGGATTGTGGCCCAGCAGAGAGGGACAGGAGGGGTTAAAGGCAGCCCCAAACCCTACACTGTAGTATATTTAATGCTGTCCCTTTACATCATTTTAATATGAATTTTATATGTGGTTATCCAAAAGTACATGTATTACAACCCTGAAAGCTCTTTATTTTAAGCAATCATATAATTACTGGCTGTTTTCAAATTGCTCTGCTCTCCTCTAATCTTGTTTTCGTAATGAAATTTACTTAAGTCTAATATAGGCATAATGTAGAGTAATGTATCTTCTGCACCTCAGAATGGATGTTGGAAGTGTAAATTCATTACTTCTCCTTCAGCAGATCTCCTTTTTATCTCTCTTCTATAGACATTACAGTCATATTTTTCTCCTGAATACACTGATGAGGATCCAAAACTAATTTTCACCAAAATGAGAACTCCTTAAAAACATGTTCTTATCATATCGTGCAGGCTCTCTCAGCTCCACCAGTGTTCTTCACTTTAACCCCAGCTTTCATTTCTAAGTGGGTTTTCTTTTCCTCCCAGCATTCCTCTCCATCTGCAGGACCAAGTCTTCTCCCTCCCCTGTGCCCAGCCCCTCCAAGGAGTGGATTCCTTCGGCGAGCAGAGGGGGGTTCATTTGCACAGGTCCATCCTGGGGCAAGAGGAAGGACACAAAAGCATTGATCCAGGAAAAATCTGGAACTTAGCAGCAGCAGAAGCCCTGACTTCAAGTGTCTCCCTGCTCCTGATCCTGCTTCAAGACAAAGTAAAATCAAACATTTAAGGTCAATTTCTACTGCTTGGGCAGGCAGATACATCATTCCCTAGTCAGTGGTACACACTCATTCATCACTTCAGTCATTCACCAGAGCTGACAGAACCTTTGATGTCAGGTCTGCAATTGGTAATTGGGCTTAATCACTTTCAAAGACACCTTTTCACATGGCAGAAAGCCTGAATTCTGAAAGAGAACCACCAAAACCTCCAAAAACCCAGCCCTAAAATAATTGCCACTTCAATTTAGATTGCTGCAATTGTATTCTTGCCTACCCAGCTCTTTTTGCATTGTGGTATGGAAAAATAAAGAAAGATGAATTTCAATCATGCTGTTGCCTTGAAAGCTATTATCACAAGATTGATTAACTGAGGCTACTTTGTTTGAACAATAGGTTGTGGAGAGAGAAAAAATACATTTTCCCTCAGTCTTAATCCATGAAACAGTGATTAGACATCTATTTCTCAATTGGCATGGTCGAAATCAATACATGTTTTCCAAAGATGTGCGCAATTTGCTTTAAGAACTTGTCCTTGCATGGTCTTCAAGTACTACGAGTTGTTTGGTAATTATTCGTTTCTAGATTTTGATAGATTCTGCTTTCTTGTCCATGACTTCACACTGCTGGAACTTTTGCCAACTTGCCAAGTGGTTCCTGATGTACAACACTGGGCAGTTAAAGAGAAGTGGAGATGTCTCTGCATTCACCAGCTGGGCTGGGCTTCAATAAGAAGAGGGATGATGCGTGCAGGGTAACAACTCCAGCCCACATCCAGATGCAGCTGTAGGTGGCAAGGCACGTGTCAGGCTTTAGTGTTGCATCCTTCTTGCAGATGGGACGCCTGGGTCCTGCCCTCTGCTCAGCCCTTTGCTGCCGCTCTCATGACAGCGCAGAGGGACAGAGTTTGCCTATAGACCCTTTGTGCTGTACCTCCTCCTCAACCTGACCCCTCCCACTGAGCCTTCAGGGGATGGGCACTTGGTTGTGAATCCTCTGCAGCAAGAAGCTTCTGCCCTTGAACACTGGGAGAGTGATTAGAAAGGTAAACTAAACAAATCAGCTACTTCGGGGCACAGAGGTTTCATGGAAGCATTAGGCAGACAGGGTGAAATAAAAGACCTTTCCCTATGTATCTCCTTTCCCCATACAAATACCCTCAGGGTTGTTCTGAAAATTCTCTTCTTTTGAATTTCTGTCCCAGTTTCTTCTAGCAAGTTCAAAAGTGCCCTGAGACCACCTGCTATATCCATCCGTAACCAATTTGATATCATGAATCATTGAATCACGTAATATAATGTAATAATGAGCAGGTTGGATGGCAGCTTTATGAGCTGATGCTCTCTTAAATAAGTTCATGCTGAAACAGAATCCTTCAGCCAATTTTTTCCACTTCCCCTGCTGTTCAGGGGCAAACTAGGAAAACTAAGGAAAAAATCAGAGCTGAGAGCAGCACCGCTACGTGTCTGAAACCTGCTTGGCCATCTGAAGAGATATTAAAGGAATACAGATATCTGAGCACATTTCGCTGAAGAAGGCAGCCTTAATTTTAGCTGGCTGGCAGATGGGGTTTCTCATTAGCCTGTCTTTTCATCTTATTTCATGCAATTAAGTAGGCTTGGGAGGGACCCTACGGGACTGGACTTCTTCCAAAGGCTTGCACAGCCCAGGCTGCATGGCTCCCCGCTCCACAGCCGGCTGCCCTGTCCTGTGGAGCTGTTTTCCTTGTCACACACAGAGCCAAAGGAAGGCTTTTCTGTGTGAATCAGGTCTGCAGAGCTCCAGTGCTGCATGGAGCAGCCTATCATCCCACAACAGCACTTCCCCAACGCTGAGACAAACATCGGACCTGGGAGGGATGCTGGTGGAGATCCAAGAGGAACTCAATGTGTCCTGTCCTTCTTCAGCTCTTTCTAGAGCATCAGAGACCCTGCCAGAAGAGAGGGGTTCTCCATCAGGGTCTTCCCAAGAGGGGCAGGGACAGCTCGATCCAGTAGGAACATCTCAGTAGATTCATATTTCCTCTACATAGCTGCAATTTATAAATGATCTGTTCAACATCCTCCCTCTGACTTTGCTCTTACAGCCCAGGGAGATGCTCTAATGGTGCCACCACACTGGACAGTGACACTCTGGCCCTCCACAGCACCCACCCACGGGACGAGAGAGGGGATGGGAACAGCCCTTGGGACGTGGGTCAGTGGTAGACTCGGCAGTGCTGGGTTAGCAGCTGGACTCGATGATCTTAGAGGGCTTTTCCAACCCAAACGATTCTGTCATTCTGTGAACCCATCCTGGGGTGCACCACGGCAGAGCCCCTTCAGCTCCCAGCACAGCCCTAGGAAGGAGCAGCTACAGGTGGCCACACACCCCAGGGAGGTACCTAGGCAGGGGTCACTCCCTGGCTGCCAGCATCCCACCCTGCCCCTTCATCCACCTCACTCCCAAGCCCCCTCAGCATCACCTCCTCTGCTGCGCTGCTCGGAGACATCAGGCACAGCCATCGTGTCACCCTCCCATGTCAGGGCCCATCCTGAAAGCCTTTATGGGAGCTGTTTCAGCATTCAGAGGGACCATTGGTCTGAGAAAAACCTGCTCCCCAGGATTTATAGGACAGGCCCCATATTTTGCAGTCCATTCCTTCAGCATTATTTCTTTGTTCCCATAGAAACGGGGGGGCTTTAAAGAGTAGTCTGAAGCTGAGATAATGAAAATAAATCCAAACAAAACCCTGTCAAACCTCTGCACACATGTGTTGGGGGAAGAAAATAAAATCCTTGACTCCTTTTTCTGTATTCTGTAAAACATTGTAATTTAGTTGGGTAAAAAACCCCAAACTCTCTCATGGATGTGATCCTTCTGCATTGTTTGCTTTTGTTCAAAGGCAATTTCAGAAAAATGCTTAGCAACATATATGGAAGGAAGCTGCTAAATCTTAGTATTAATTCTAAAACCCCCTTTTCTTATTAAGTCACATGAGATAGCTCTTACTTTGTTTCCAGCAAAAGGTAATTTGGGCTTTATTTTATTTAGAATGTTGCCCACCGTGCTGGAGAGGCGAGATTTCTTAATTGCTTTGTTGCAAAAACAATTTATGTGGGGGCTTTTAATGAGTTTAATTTTCTTTAAAGTTTTCCATGTATAAATGTGGCAGCATTTTGAAATCAAATAAATTATCTACCTAGCTGCCTCAGTGCTCCCGTCATTACACTGAGCACTTGAAGCTGTTCCACGAGGCTTATTGTACAGAAATTATCTGTACAGAGATGAGATGAAGTTGGCAGTTAGAAAAAACAATAAGCAAGAGAGAAAAGGAGGGAGATTACTACCTCTATCCTTGAAGCTGTCCTCCTACTACGGAGCTGGAGCTGCATCCAAACGTGGGGAGTTGCTACACAAAGACAGGGTTTTGAGAAGATGGGAAAATGTCTGATCAGAGAGTCACAGACGGGCATGGGTCGGAAAGGACCTCAAAGCCCACCCGGTGCCACCCCTGCCATGGCAGGGACACCTCCCACTGTCCCAGGCTGCTCCAAGCCCCAATGTCCAGCCTGGCCTTGGGCACTGCCAGGGATCCAGGGGCAGCCCCAGCTGCTCTGGGCACCCTGTGCCAGGGCCTGCCCACCCTCCCAGGGAAGAATTTCCCTCTAATCCCTAATCTTCCTCCCCTCCTTTAGTTCAGGACTGTTGCCCTTGGGTGGATTAAAGTGCTGTGCACAGAGCACATGCTAACACACACCACAGGGTAAGGAGTGCATCTGAAGAAGCAGTGGCTTAACAGCAAGCCAGAAGGCAGAGTTCTCTCTCTGCATCAATAAACACCCCAAGACTTCATGAAGCTGAATTCTATTCCAAACCCATCAACAGCCTCACACCTGGGTGCTCAGGATGCCGTGTCTTGGAGAGGCACTTGCCTGAACAGACAACTTATTAATTTCATCAAGCCCTGCAATGCTCACAGCAGGTACCTGCATGGCCTCCTTGAGAAGGGAGCCAAACCGAGGGCAGTTTTGCCACTTCCCGTGGGTCTCACCGTTTAAAAATTTTGCTTGTCAGCATCCGTAGGTGTCTCTGGCTTTCTAATGACACATGGAGCCGATGCTGTAGCTGCACACATCACATCTTGTGCCGTATTTCAGGGAGGCAATAGTTTATAAGATGCTGATGGAGCTCTTCTGTTTCAACAGTCAACTCCCCATGCAGCTCAGGGACCAGCCAGCCTGAGGTCCCTGCCAACCTCAGCCAGTCTGAGATATTGTGATACACCATCCCATCTTGTACCCCAAATTCTCAGGGCCCCAAGATGACAACAAATAGACCATAGTGACCCCAAGCCACCTCCATGCCTTCTCTATCCAAAGCCTCGGAGCTCCCTCCAGCCCAGGATGGGGCCCTTGGTCCTGCCTGAACTCCATCTCACCTCCCAGCCCAACCTGGGACCTTCCCTGTTACCTCTCTGGCCATTTCAGTACTCAGAACCATCTGGTCCCACAGGAGCAACTACAGCAAAGGGTCTGAATAGGTCACAGCTGGATGAAATTCCAGAGAAGCTTCAGGAAGAACAAGTGATCCAAACTGAAATCACAAAATGTGTCTAAATTTCCTCACGTGGCTGTTGACCACAAGCTCTCAGAGGTGAGAGAACCGACCATGAAATCCTGCACTGTTCTTGTTAGTAAGCTGCAGGCACTCATAGTTAATTTACATGATATATAAGATTTAACAATAAAGAATTCATGAAGCAGGAGTTGAATATCTCAGCTGCCAAGCAAATGGGAGCATTTCCTCCACCACAGGCTGATGATTAATTTTACTCAGGTACCTGGACATCAGATTAAAAGTCCTGTTTATCATCTAGACAGGAGATGGTTCCACCTCTCTTGCCTTGAAGAGG
This sequence comes from Corvus brachyrhynchos, assembly GCF_000691975.1. Lineage (NCBI taxonomy): Eukaryota > Metazoa > Chordata > Aves > Passeriformes > Corvidae > Corvus > Corvus brachyrhynchos. Next base: position 450,787 of record NW_008235978.1, read on the forward strand.
GCTGCCATTTCTGAAACTTGAGTGAGATCCATAACGAATGTTTCAGGAAGAGCATTAGAATGAACCTGCCAGGTCAGCTCTATGAGATAGGGAGGGAGGGAGCTGTAGGTTATGTAATTATATATTTATCCTGTAGCCTAAGGTGTAAGTTCATAATGACCCTTTTGCAATCCCATAACAGTGTAAAATCTTAAAAGCAGTATCCAGAAAGAACAGAGGAAATACGCAGCGCTCTGTAAAATATTGTTTGGGAAAAAAAATTCAGATGACTTCTTGTTGGAAAGGGACAGGGAAAGGGGAATTTAAATTGTATTCATTATACCAAGCCACAGTTCCTGCCCCAGCTTCCCCAGAGCCATCCCCAGCCAGACAAGGAGGATGCCACGAACGCTGAGGTGTGTGGCTCACACCCGTCCTTCATTCCTTAGCCAGACACAGCAATCCACGGAGCACATGAGGCCTTTGGACAAGTGACTCCCAACAGGATGGAGGGACCCTACACGTTGGCTGTGGAGGAGATGTTCTGAGGAGGAAAGCAGATAAAAGGGACAGCTTTTCATCTCTCCAGTGCAGCCAAACATTTCACTGGTAAAGCAGCAGAAACAGGGCACTCCTCTTGTGCCTTCCCAGGTGCTCCTACACACCAGCATCAGCCCAGATCTTCCCGGGAACAAGGGGGCTGTGGCTGCTGACACCTCACATCCTCCTGGATGTGCCACCTCCATGAGACGACAACTCCAAGAGTAATGTGACAGTGACAGCTAATTAGTGGTGTATGACCATGATGGTGTCATCCCTGAAAGCGCCACTGTCCAAAATGATGGATTAACATGGTGACTCTTGTATGGGAAACATCTAAACAATGACAGCTTGGTAGCTGAGCAGGTCACTGCTGGTTAGACACGCTGGTGCTCATTATGTTCAGCAGTACCTCGCTGCTCAGGAACAGTCAGGTTCATTGTATCATCCATAATAAGTAAAGTTCAAAAGCCACTGAGTTCATGGGCAGCCAGGACAGCCATGGGCATCGCCAGGCATTTAACTTGTCAGATTGTTGCCCTCAAAGTGTGTTCTCTGTATAGCAATGTTGCAGCCTGAGAAATGCCATTTCCTAAGTGTCTGTTTCCAGATGAGATGTTATTACTTATTTATAAGCACACAACAAGTGCCTGGAAATTAAGAGATATTCACAAAAATTAGATCTCTGGTGACCATCAACTGCATGATGTTGCCAGAGCATCTTCTGTATGTTGTGTTTGCTCTTAGTGTGGGTAGTGAGAACAATTTGGATTCATTTCTTACAAATTTTTTTGTGATTAATCTGAATTTCCTTTCAGTCCAAATAATTCTGCTTTTGAACATGCACTGAGTGATCAGGCAGGGGCTCTGCCTGGCAGCAAGACCTGTTTTTTTGCCCACGCACCAAAGCCCCACATATTCAAGGTGCAAAGCCCCGTGGGTTCAAGGTTCATCCGCCCGTGCACATGTAAGGAATGTTTTGCAGAGAAACTCCTCTGCCTCTCCCCACTGCAGGGCATGGGGGCAGTGGGGCCACCAAGGCCACTCCTCAGTGTCATCTCTATAGCTGCCTGAGGAGCACCACAGCCTCCTCCACCCCTCCAGCCTCTGACAAGCAAGAGGTCTTTGGAATCAAACTCCAAATGCAGACAAACTAACAATTTCATTTTTCCCTTTCCCAGCCTGGCTGAGCAGGGAGGAATGCCAGGGAAGGGCCAAGACACAGCCTGGAGCATTCCTAGTCCCAAGCCAGCCATGTCCTGGCAGGCAGTGGGCACCATTCCCCCGGCCCCACGGCCTCTCCAGCCCTCCCCAGAGCGCACTGCTGACAGCAGGCAGCCCCATCGCTCTCCTGAAGAGCAAAGCCTTTTTTATCTCTTCCTTTGTGAGCTAATAATGTTTTTTTAATTGAAACATGTTCAGCTTCTCCTTTCTTCTTGTTTCAAGTGATTTCTGCCTCTGCCAGCAAAATAAGAGCCTGTGTTGCTGGGTGTCTTTTTTTTTTTTTTTTTTTTTTTTTTTTCAGAAAATGCAAGGGGTTTTTTTTCTTCCTCTTTTTTTTTTGCAAGATTTCAACTCTTTGACTTTGGAAGAGAAATCATTGTGGAGAAAGTATTTCTTGAAATGATGACAGAAGCAAAATTATATTCCTTTGTAGAAAACAGGGACATTTGAAGACAGGCTTTACATCTTTGTTCTTTGTTCTGGGAAGTGAGAATTCGCAGGGTCCTGGACCATTAATCCTTCCCCATTCTTGGTTTTTGAAGATGAACATTGCAAAGAATGAGGCATTGTGCTTGAAAGGTCTTTTCAGAAAATACCTTTTCCTTCCACAATATGTTCCAGCTCTCTGATAATTTGCAGAATAACTTGGCAATTTGTGTCTTCTCCTCATAAATATTTATTTTCCCAGGACACCCTGGTGTGATTGGGCTCCCAAGGTGCCTGTCGTGAGCAGCCCCCTCCCCCATGTTCCCAGCACAGCGGGTTTGGCAGCTGCCCTGAGCACTGACGCCCACAGGGCTCTTTCCCAAAGACGTGGCTGTACCAAAACAGCCACAGCAGGGCTGGTGGCAGCCTGGAGGCCAAGGCACCGGGGCTCTCCTGCTCCCTCTACATGCCCAGGCTCCTGTGGGTGAAACCAGTTCCCCTCTGTTTGGGTTAGGACATCTTCTCATAGAATCCTAGACTGGTTTGGGTTGGAAGGGATCTCAAAGCCCGTCCCATTCCAACCCCCTTCCGTAGGCAGGGACACCTTCCACTGTCTCACGCTGCTCTAAGTCCCATCCAGCCTGGCCTTGGGCACTGCCAGGGATCCAGGGGCAGCCCCAGCTGCTCTGGGCACCCTGTGCCAGGGCCTGCCCACCCTCACAGGGAACAATTTCTTCCCAACATCCAATTAAAATCCACCCTCCTTTGGCTTAGAGCCATTTTTCTAGGTAAATATTAGTCCTCTTGCTTCATTAATGAGGGGAGATGCCAAAGCCACAGACGAGCGTTACCCACAGAAGGAAGGTACATGGACCATGAGCCCCACGTGCACCTGGCTGAAGGGGCTGTTCTGCAGGTGATGGGGGTGCTGGTACTGGGGCAGGGCACTGCCACCGTTCACTCTCTGTCATTACAAACAAGCAAAAAGCATGGCCAGCACGGGGAAAACTGGCAGGTTGTGTTGCCCAGCCAGTGCTCTCCCATGTTGTATGTTATTGCTCCAAGTACATTAACACCAGACTGTGACACATGTGGAGGTGTGAATCCGAGGACCACTCGGTGCTGTGAAGTTTCCCACTTTATCGGTTACAGAAGCAGCTCTGCCAACTTGGGGCTGTGAAACTCGGCGTTCAATACGCTCACAATTTCTCAGCTCTTAAGTGGTGTGGGGCGGCCGCAGCGAGGGGGTGGGAGCAGATCCGGTGGGGCCCTCGCTCTGCCTGGGTCTGTGGCAGGGGGGATGTTCATGTGCATCATACAATTACAGAATGGCCAGGTGGGAACAGACCTTAAAGACCATTCAATTCCAACCTCCTGCCACGGGCAGGGACACCTTCCACTAGACCAGGCTGCTCCAAGCCCTGTCCAACCTGGCTTTGAACACTTTCAGGGAACACTTGAACACTTCCACAGATGGTCTGGGCAGCCTGTCGCAGCCACTGCTGTGCCCTGCAGTGCCCCGGTGCCATCGGCACAGCTGCAGGGAGGTGAACCTGCTCCTGGGCTTCCCCAGGCCGGGCTCCCGGGGCTCCCGGGGCTCCCGGGGCTGGGCCGGGCAGAGCAGAGCCCGGCGCTGGCCGCGGTGCTTGGGCCGCAGACCGG
>NW_008235978.1:454975-462481 GCF_000691975.1 Corvus brachyrhynchos
GGCGGGCACCATCCCCTCGGGCTCCTCTGCAAGCACACACAAAAATCTGAAAAAACAGTCCACACAGCCGAGGTGCTGCCCAAACCTGACTTCAATCCGGAAGCAAAACACCATCCCAAATTTGCAAGAGTTTGAATGAAAATGGTTCTAAATAAAGGCAGACCCCCAGATACTTGGAGTATGACATCCTACAGGAACTGCTGAGGCTGCTGGATCCTGCACAAAGATTGTTTTACGATAATACGGCGAGGTCGGGGAGCTCAGCACGACCCCCAGCTCTGGCTGAGCACTGATAATTCCAGGAGCAAAGCTCCCAATCTCCTCACACGGCCGCTGCGATCGCTGAGCCCTGAGAGGAGGCGTCAGGCAGAGCACGGGCAGGAGCAGGGACAGGCGGGATGCAAAGGGCTGCTGCAAACCAGGACTCTCCCCTCTCCCATTCCCAGGGAAGGGAAATATGTAAAGTCAGGACTTCAATATTCCAACATGAATTAACTTATTTATTTTTTACATTCTGGGCATTTAATTTCAGCATCTTATCTCGTTGTAATTGAATTAGTATGTGGGATGCGAAACCGAAGTTGCAGCGTGTTTTAAAGTCTCAGGATGGGGAGGATATGAACATCTGGTGGATACTGGGGACAGGACCTCCCTTGCCCAACAGTCACCCAAGGAAGGAAGGAAGAAAGGAGTCCTTCAGAGGTGCTCTGCAAAGCACAAACACATCCATGATTGTGAACAGCACACATAGCTGTGTCCTGGGAAGGACACATCACAGTTATGGGCTAATTACACCCTGGTACTAAATCCCCCCAGCAACCCAGGCAGAGCATGCATCACCTTTCACTCCCCCGAGGTGGAGAGAGAACCAGCCCCAGATGTTTTCCCAAGGCAGCTGTTACCTCCCAAACGTGATATCCGACTGCAGCTCACCACTCGGCTGCTCTACAGCATTCCCGTGCTCCTCAGCCTGAAGAGCAGATGTCAAAAGCCTTTTGAACCAGTTGATAGGGATGGAAAGTGCTGGTGCACGTGTGCAGAAACAGAGAGTGACTTATGGCAGTGTCTGCTCCCACCCATGTGTTACAAACCCACGTTTTTAAAGGTTTGTGGCTTAACTTCTGCAATTCGCCTGGATGAGACCCGAGAGCATGTGATCCCTCTGGAAGTGGTGTCGCACAGCCCCTCCCATCCCCAGACACGGGGTGCTGACCGTGTGCACAGGCACCCAGAATGAACCCCAAACATTTCTGTTCTGCCCGCGGCACAGTGCATGCGGCGGCACCGTGACCACGGCTTGCAGCAGGGAGATGTGCAGCATCGCCCACAGCCAGATGTGCAGCGTCAGGCACAGCCAGATGTGCAGCATCTCTCACTCCGAGGCTGTGCAGAGCTGTGGTGGAGGCCAGAGCGAGCAGCTTTTCTGTTAAAGAAATTAAGCAGAAAGGAGTCCAGTTGTAAAAGGAAAAGCAGCGTCTGGGCTAAAGGAGGATGATAATTCCTGTGCCATGAAAGAAAACCAGCCAGTTTTACCACTAATAAATAAATAAATAAATAAACGTGGCTATAAATAAATAAATTAAGGTGACCATTTTCCCCTATGTCTGAAGCCCTGATTCTGGCATTGGATATGCAATCTCTTGTTGCTGTATTGCTCATAAAATCGTTTTACTAGTTACTTTTACACTCGACCGTACCTCCTGTCATTAATAACACTGGTTCTGTGCAAATACTCAAATATTAAATGCTGAAGGTTATCTAAGCCTCTTGCTTTCAGGGCTGAACATGTTACTTCCAAGCTGAACTGTTCCTTACCTGCCAGGCTGTGTTTTTCTGGAAGAACAAAAGCCCACAGTGCTTTGTTTATGGAACATAAAAGGAACTATAGCCTTGGGAAAAGGAAAATGATTCATAAAACATGGCTTGTTTTGCCCATGCTTCTTTCCTTCTCAGGGTAACTAAGACTTCTTGGTGTTTATTGTGTGCATCATGTCATACTGTTTGTCATAGAGGGGGGCTCTACATGTCCCCCTGCTCTGGAGCTGCTTCCCCTCCACGGCTGGGCTGTGCCATGGATGTGGCCACCGACTGGGAGTGTCCTGTGCCTGCCCAGACACAGGTGGCACCTCACTGACAGGCTCTGTTTATTGAAACAAGGCTCCCCATACACCCACACCAAATAATTTGCACCTTGCTCCTGTTCATGGCTCTGTGTTCTTCATACGACCTGTGGTTCCAGGTTCCTTGCAAAGGGTTTCTGGAAAGTCCCTTGATCTCCACGTGGAGGACCCAGCACAGCTCGTGCAAGACCCACTCAAGGCTGAATTGCAGTGGAGGAAGGAGCCCTCCACAGCACAATGACAGCCTGTAAAAGTGAAGAATGAGGTGACAGAAGTAGCAGCAAAAATTTTATCACACCCAGCCAATATGGGTCCAGGGAAGTTTAGAGAATAAGGTTAATAAAAACAGGATGGAAAATAAGTAGTGGAAGGAAAGAAAGGCATGAATCAGCATTTATTTATTTATTTATTTGAGTGCCTCATTCACTGCTGACCTGCAAAAGAGATATCCCAGGAAATACCAACACCATGCAGAGCTCATCAAGTGAGAACCACGCAGGGACACGGGGAGTGCCAGGTGCAGAGGTACCCCTGAGGTCAGGGGCTCCTCTGTACAGGTTTTGCAGCCAACTGGGAAACCAACCCTTGCTAAACGCTTGCATTTTCCATGTCCTCAAAGATTGCCTTTGCAAATCCCATTCTTATCAAATCTGATTCTCCCCATTAATGGCTTCGCTTGGCAGTTTCAGAGGACTAATGAGCTCACTAACAATGTTCGCCTGCCATCTTTTTGCTCAGAATGTTTAAATGATCTGGCTGTAAAATCCACAGTCATTACCAGGTATTCATGATTATCACTACTTTTTCTAAACACATTGTCAAGGTTCCTGAGCCTGTGTGCCTTCAAGGTGACCGCAAATTAACAGCTATTTTGGCTTACTCCTTGAAAGTCTAACTACAACAGTGCTACATGCACTAAATCACCCCTTGAAAGGTATTTACACAGCAGACAACATGTGTACAAATATTTCGCCCCACCAGCATCACAGCCTGGTGCGTGTCCTCCCAGACAGGTCACCTTGGCTAGCACCTGCCTTTCAAACCCCAGCTGGGTGCACTGTGGCGGGACTGGCTCAAGAACAAGAATAAAAGCAAGAGATTTTGCTTCAGATTCTTCCAGAAACTAATTTCTGTTATTTAATAAGCAAAAGCTTCCAAGACCTGGAAATATATCCCACTCTTGCCAAAAGAAAAATAAAGATGTCTCTCAAACGCCAGCATCTCAGATTGGAAAAATTACCCTTCTGTAAACCAGTGCACAGACTTGCTCTGGAGAAGGCATTGGTCCAACGCACTCCGAGCAACCTGGTCCAGCAGGACGGGTCCTGCTCATTGCAGAGGGGGTTGGAACAGATGACCCTTAAAAGTCCCTTCCAACACAAACCATTCCATAATTCTATGATCATCGTGAGCCAGGACAACAAAGCAAGAGTCAATGGCCTCCACAGGGTGTCTGCTCGGACTAAACTCTATTTTCCCAAGTTCCCAGTGACCTGTAACTGCACCAGGCCCAAATGCAGCCATCCGCCTCACTGAGCAGCTGCTGCAGCAAGCAGACACGGAGCTCATCATGTTTGTTTTCACTGACTACAGAGACCTGATTAGCCAATGAGTATCAGCTGTCCGTGCCAGAGGAGCCCTGACCACCATTTGTGATGTCATTTCTGCCATTTCTTATCAGCTCCTCGCCACAGCTCAGCTCTGTCATTTCCAGCTCTGAGCTGTGGTGTCACAACCAGTAATCAAAGTTCACAAATATTCCAGACAGTAAAAAAAAAAAATGGAGTTCAATTCACATCTCTTCTATGTTACTCAAATGCCAAACAATTCCACCAACGTCAGGAGTTGCCCCAGTTCACTTCCAGCACGGTGGTGATCCACAGTCAGCTGGTCATTAATTTAGCTTAATTGCATGTTGAGTATGTGTGTGTGCACTTCCTTACAGAGATTTATCTGTTTCTGCCAAAACATAGAAAATGTTTAGTACAAGGCAGACACTGAGAACATTTGAAATAGAACTGCTAAAATTTGTCATAAATATAACAAATTCAAAGAGAAGAGTTACAGCAATTTGTTGAGTTCAGCAGTGGGAACTACTGGTTGCACATACAGGAGAACTAGATTTCAGAGAAAAGATTTTGCTGAATTTTGGCCTTACTCTGGGCAAGAGGTCTGGGTAGAGGCTATTAACGAGGATCAGCACCTAATTTCCCCACAAGGACTGATTTCCCCATGAGGATTAACCTGCTGGAAGCCAGAGCAGGACCAGGTCATGAGAACCTCAGGGCTTCCTGAGGTGGCGTTTTCCCCTAGAAGACACAACCTACACACATGGCTGCAAACCTGAGGAATGCAAACAACTGCAGTCCCAGTGTGCTGGCTTTGTTTTGAGCCAATAACTAAATAATTAATTGTTAACACATGAATGATGATGTCTGATGCTTTTTCATGTCTGGGCATGGCTGCTCGTAAGATCAGAGGATATGTTTAAATTTAAAGGAAGCACCATTCGGCATCAGCTTGTTGTGGTTAGGAAGAGATGGTACCTGGGGGTAATTGCTTCAAGACTTAGCACTAATTTTGTTTTCCCATCCTGATTAGAGAATAAAGACTTTCATTTGTATGTTTCACAAAGGCATGAAGTCTTAAGGCTTCAATCCTTGTTGTGTTTTGCTATGGACCATTAGGATAAAAGTAGAACACACATCTGCAATTGCAATAAACCAGCCCAAACACATCTTACTGCTCTATGCCTTTTGAAATTATATTTAATTTTTGGAATATGAACAATAAAAAGGACAGAACAATGGGAAAATGGAAAGGAATATGCATACAGTGTGATGCCTTTAGTATTCCAGGGTGCGACAGCAGCAAACGATAGTTTACCATGTGCCCTTTCATTTGAAAGGCCACCTGCCAACTCATTCCCATTTTCCCTTTGCTGGGTTATCAGATGCATTTAAATGAAAGCATTCCTGGGATATGCTGGAATGCTCATCCGTGGCAAGAGCAGGAGGCCATTGGTGGATGGGCCTGTCTGTGGGGGCTGCTCTGAGACCTGCCCAGCACAGCCCCTGCCAGGCAGAACTTCTCTCCCAGTCTGGCTGTGAACTCTAGCTTAAATAGCCCATGAATTAAAAAACTCTCTCTGCTCTGACTAAGCTCAGTCCAGACGCCTCAGCAGCCTTTCATACAGTCCTGGGTGTGACTCCTGAGCCACCTTCAGCAGCCAGCACAGCTCCCATTCCCCTGCTGGCATGTGGAGCGAGGCACAGTGAGGAAAAGGCTTCACTCTGTTCAATGTTAGCAAAACAGGGGCTGCAGTTTTGGCCTTCCCACCCTTGCCAGGGGGGGCTCAGGAAAGGGGCAGCCTCCCACCCAGATTCTCGCTGGAAGATTTGCAGGAAAGCCTTTTGCTTCCTGTTGCAGCACAAATAGGCAGAAGTTGGGTTATTAATCATTGGCTATTCAGCTCAGAACAGGCAATGGATGTGTTCCTGGCACAGGAATAGTGTAGGGCTGAGGGAAGTCTTACAGAAGCCACTGAATCCCCACAACACTCACTTGCACACACGTGTGCACACACACATGCACCTGCACACTCTCGCGGTGCCCATCCTTTGATTCAGAAAGGTTTTAGAAGAGGCTCCAGCAGAACACCCCACCTGTCTGTCTCCGTCTTCCTGACCATTTTGGGAAGGAGGCCCAACAGGTGCATTCCTCTTTTTGAGGGTGGGAAGTTACAGCACTTCTTTCTCTTGGGAAAATATCCTCCTTACACCCCTGGGGTTCATCCTGGCTATCTACGTGCTTCATCCTGCAAGACAGTCCTGGAAATCTTCAGGAGATATTTGAGGAGGAGAAACCGGAGGTAAATGGTCTTTGTTTGCATAATGACGATGTTTTATTTTGTGTGCTTGTTCTTCCTCTTACTCCTGTCGTTTTCTCTTGCTCTCCAATCTCTTCGCTTCCTCAGTAAACAAGCGGTTAATTGCGTTTGGCAACTGCTGACCCTTTTGCAAGTGGTCCTGAAATGCTAGCTTCATTAAACATAGTTTTAATGTTACCAGACTCACTTAGCAGTGTCCAGTGATGGATGATTTTGCACAGAACACGAAAGGGATCGTTTATAATTGTCGACTCAGCCGCTCTCCACACAAATGGCATGAAGCCTCATCCCAGGAAGCAGCAATTCTAATGGGCTGGCACTGAAAATTAGCCACAAAAGCCCTTCAAAATGGACAACGAAACTATTATAAAGGGCGCTAGATATTTTTCATTCAGAACTCCCCAAAACTCACCAAACTTCCCTGAAGTTTATTTACCTTAAATTCCATTTAAAAGAAATTTAGGAAGCTTTGTACTTTACCTTGATAGATTCACAGTGTATCCCCAGTGGAAGGAAGTACCATGGACGTAGAAATGCTAAATGGATTTTAGTATCAGCACCATCACAGTGATTACCAAATAAATTTATAATTATGATACACTTGAAGTATTAGGAGGAATAAAAGATCAAACACGCCTCCTTATCAGGGAATAGGAGCTGAAACTACAGACCATAACATGCTGTGCTGAGAGATAAAGATCATGTTACCATTGCATTTTTTATACCCTCCAAAGGTCAAAACCACTTCACCATAAAATTTTCAGTGTCACAAAACTCAGAAGTCGTAAATGTGTTTTTGTTCTAGTCTAGTCATGCACACAAATTATTGGAACCCTTAAACTGTTAGAACATCAAATAAAAAAATCAGGACGTGGAAGTTCTCATCATGACATTAGAGTGAATATTTCTGAAAATCTAATGCATTGGAAATGGTCATAATTACTGTAAAATTGCTTCTGAAACTAATTTGTTCATGCACACACAAATGAAACAGAATTACATTTCTCTTTTCTCTCTCTTTCTTTTTTTTTTTTTTTTTTTTTTGGTACAAAGGAAAGAGGAGACACCGGCCTCCTTTGAATATCAGGGTCTTTCTTATGTTTTGATCTTCTTTGAAATTTTCCCAACAAGGGCCTTATTAAGGCAGCAGAGTCCAAGCCTGACACCTTACAGAGCTGCAACCCAGACACCGGATTCAGCTGCAGGTCCAGAGCCACCTGCAGACATGCCCTGAGCTCACACTTTCCCTGAGCTCAGACCTTCCCTGGGCTCACACTGCCCTGGGCTCACACTGCCCTGAGCTCACACTGCCCTGGGCTCACACTGCCGTGGGCTCACACCTTCCCTGAGCTCACACTGCCCTGGGCTCACACTGCCCTGGGCTCAGACCTTCCCTGAGCTCAGACCTTCCCTGAGCTCACACTGCCCTGGGCTCACACTGCCCTGGGCTCACACTGCCCTGGGCTCACACCGTCCCTGGGCTCCCACTCCCCTGGG
>NW_008235978.1:462932-465120 GCF_000691975.1 Corvus brachyrhynchos
GCTCACACTGCCCTGGGCTCACACTGCCGTGGGCTCACACCTTCCCTGGGCTCACACTGCCCTGAGCTCACACCTTCCCTGGGCTCACACCTTCCCTAAGCTCACACCTTCCCTGAGCTCACACTGCCCTGGGCTCACACCTTCCCTGGGCTCACACCTTCCCTGGGCTCACACCTTCCCTGAGCTCACACTGCCCTGGGCTCACACCGCCCTGAGCTCACACTGCCCTGGGCTCACATTGCCCTGAGCTCACACTGCCCTGGGCTCACACTGCCCTGGGCTCACACTGCACACTCTGCTGTGGGCAGTGGGTGGGGGGAACTGCTGGGCCATGAGGTACTGGGAGGGATGTCTCAGCACTCAGAGGGATGAGCTGCTCCAATTGCCCACAGCCCAGCTGATCAGCAGCCTGCACATGAGCAGAGCTGACCTACGCTGTTCTGAGAATAACTCTGTGTGTCCTGTTGGTGCCTGTGCTGTCTTGGCTGATCTGGAGCTCTCGCATCGGCAGCGGCCCCTCGGGATGAGGCTCCAAGGAGTTCTGGGAGTGCGAGCAAGGAAAGAAGGGCGATTGGTTCCTTTGCTCTCCCCTTGCTCTGTGTGGTAGCCTGGACTGAGGTGTTTCTGCATTTTGTGTGCTTTACATCTGCCAAGAACTGTCAGGGATGGCTCTTGCTCAGCCTGCAAGTCACAGTGCAAAGCCAAGCCCATCAGTTCCTCGGAAAGCCAGTACAGGACACTGAGAGAGACCCGCTGGTGTCTCTAAATGCAGCACAATTTGCCTACAGCAGCCAGGCTTTGGCAGCAGGGGACCCTGCAGGTTTTCCTGCCGTGCACTCCCACACTGGCCATCAGCTCCCTGCCAGGCCAGGGGCTCGGTGCCAAGGGCCATGGGCAGCCACAGGCACAGGCAGCTGTGGGCAGTGGAGAGCCATGGGCTGGAACTCAAGTCTTCTGGGCAAATTTCTTGCTCTTGGAAACTTCATCATTTACAGTCACCTGCTAGTGTGAAAAGCTGGTATTCCTGCCACCTTGGAAGAGAAAATAAAACTACAAAATCTCACTGTCCAGAGAGATTTGTGTATTGCCACTCATTTCACCTGGTCTTTCTCAGGAGATAATCCCAGGTTACCAAGTCTCTTTAGTCATCCCATGTTGTTTAAGACTTTCTGGTTTCATGTTTTAGGCCATGGCTTTACTCCAGCTATTTGCCGTAAGACAAGAAGCACACTCAGTGTCTCGGCCTCAGATGCAATTTAAAAGCAAATCTGAAGCATGTAATGAGTCACTGTACAGAGGTAAATGTTGTTTTCTCTCAGAAGCAGGGGTTTGTTCATGTATATCTCAAATATTTATCCCATGCTTTTTGATATACTCTCGATTTCACAAACTGCGGAGAAGGGAGCTGACTCTATTGCAATTTTGTTCTTTAATCATGACAAATGCTACTTCTTTTCTAAGAATATTATCATTCCTTTGTCTTATTATTTCAACATCTTCTTTCTCTGCTGCTGATAAATGAAACCTAATTGAATTGAATACTGTAAACCATGGGCACAAGCCCATTACCCAGCCTGAGCTACTTGAGTTGTACTCGTCAGTGTGGTCACTAAGCAGACATCAGAGGAGTTTACACTTGGTTGCTGACTCAGCAGACAGAGACTAACACAGCCTGGGTTTTTTACCAGCTCCAGACCCAGAATATGAAGGCTTCAGCTCTGTTACATTATTTATGGCCTTAATGAAGCCCTGTCACTGCAACAGAAGATGGACTCTCCACTCCTGGGACTCCGTGTTAATGAGATCTTCTGCTTCATGCTGTCAAGCCCAAAGGTAACACAAAGGTTCATGTGGTCTAAGGAATAGGTAATGAGGCAAAAGGCATGAGTTTGGATTTTCTTCCATTGCTGGGACTTAAAACTTCCATTTCAGGTGCACAGTACCTTCAGGTGGAATACCAGGTTTTCCAGAGAGGAGAGATGGGGAACCTTCTTCCAAGACTTCCCCACAGTGCCTGTAGCCTGCAATATTCTTTTTGTCTCCATTAAAAAGGTGAAGCAGATGCAACACAGAAATCTGCTAGATTTTTTTTTAGGCTGGGAGTATCTTTTGAATTATCTTGAAAGGAATCAGCTCATGTTTGAAAACCAGGCTGGTGACTCTTTCCACTGCCCGTCGATGGCTGGGG
>NW_008235978.1:465161-470091 GCF_000691975.1 Corvus brachyrhynchos
AGAACACAGTTTCTTGCAAGTCATGCTCCGTCTCAATGAGAATATCATCGGGCAGAGTGTTTGGATTGGAAATCTCAAGGGTGAAAAAAGGGTGTTAAAATACTGAGCTGGAGTGTGTTCAGTCTTCCAGCATAAATTACACAGCTGTTTAATATTATTTACTAGTGTAAAAATGTGCTTAGAACATTCAGGCAAATCCAGAGAACATCCAAATGCACATATTTGATAGATCTCTGAAAGAAAACAAGGTATGTACCAGTATCCATGACAACAAAGCCACCGCGATCCGTGGGTATGTGAGCAAGACACTCCTTAGCATTATGGAAATCTCAAAAAGCCTGCTGCTGTTGAGGGCAGAGCTTTCCATGCATATTTTCATGCGTATTATGTTTATTACCTGTTTCCAATTAGGGTGTCTTGATGTTTGGTGAGGTTGGGAATTTGTTAGGAGGAAGGAGCCCCCCAGCTCACTGCAGAGGGGCAGCCCAGGAGCGTGGTTGGCAGCCAGCACCCAGCTGTGGGGTACCACTGGCTCTCCCCATCCCTGGCACCCCGCAGAAGGGCAAGGGACGAGTGGAGGTGGTGCATCACCAGCATCAGGCTCTCCAGTGAGCCAGGGCCATGGGAAGAAACACACGGGGCTGACCAGCGCCTGAAGTCAGGTCTGGTCCCAGGTGACCTGCCTGTCCTGCCCGTGTCCCCAGTGTGTCCTGCCCATGGGTCCACCAGCAGCTCCCATGGGTGTCTCTTCCCTCTCCCTGTCCCAGCCCCGTGCAGGGGCAGCACTGGCTCCAGCACAGTTCAGGTGTCAGGCAGCCTGCAGACCCCAGGCAGACAGGGCACAGGGGGGCTTCTCTGTGCAGATCTAGGCTGGCAAGGTGATGTTCCTGGAGGGAAATAAACCCTGGGATGTGCTAAGAGGGGAATGGTGTCAAGGAAATACCAAACTCCTCTTCGTCCCTGTCTTGCTTCCAGTGTCATCTTTCTGATCCATGGAAATCTGCCACATCAATGAGCCCCAGCTCAGAACTGCCCTAAATTGATGCCAAAGGAAAAATAAACTGGAAAATTCAGAGAAGTCCCCACAAGACCCACTGTTCTGCAAGCAGCACAGAAAGGAGGAAGGTTCCTGTGCCGTTGGTGTTGGCTGGTCCCAGGAGCAAGGGCTGGCTCTCCCTCAATGGTTCTCACCAAAATCAGCTCCTCCCCATCCCATCAGTGCTTGCCAACAAGAAAAGGAGTTAGTCACCTCTGGATTAATGCAGCCAGGGCAGCCCCTCAGCAATCCTTCCAATTTAGATCCTGTAAGACCAAAATCTCGCATGGAACTATACTGCAGGAATCAGAGAGAAGAAACAAAGACCCCCACATTGCTTTCCTGGGGTTTGCACTGTGGCTCCACTGCCCTTTCCCACTCCCAGTGTGTTCATACTCACAAGAGCTCAGGGACCTCTTCAGGAGCAACCACGATGATACAAACCTTTGCATGACACTGGAAGTTACCATTTTTCCAGGGAAGTTCCCCCTTTCAGACTGTTATTCACATGAGAAACTTTACATCCTGTCATTTACTTTTAGGGTAAATACTTCATTCCACTGCCTCAGTTTCATGACTCACTATTTCTGACATAGGAGATTCTGAAGAGCAAAAGTGAGTAGATGTGTGACTTTGGAACAGAAATGATGATGCTCTTTGAAACAAGGGTCACTGGATAATGCAGGAGTCCTGTTTCTCTCTCAAATGTTTTCTGGGTTTTGGTGGGGTTATTTTCCCACAAATAGCTTTTTTATTTCCTGAGAAAAGGGCTGTGTGAACCCAGAGTGCCCGTTGGAAAATCTGTTGTTGTGTTTATGAACTATACAATTGGCTGGAGATTGTGACATGAATAGCAATTTAGCAAAGGGACAGAAACAAACCATCTGTGCCTGGGTAGAACCACGTCTGCACAATGTCAGCTTAGGGCAACTTTTCACAGAGAAAATACAGTAATTATAACTGAGAACACATTCATAATGGAGTCGTTGGCACGACCTTAACTACAGCGATAGGAAGAAGCCATTAGATGTTCACTACGATGGGTTAAGGAACAGAAGTCTCTGTGCTGGCTCTCCAGAGCCGGAGAGACGAGGACATTCCTGCCAGCTGCCTGCCAGCATTCAGAGGGGTGGCAGAGCCGGCGCTCGGAGCGTGGGGACCACGCTCCAGGTGGGCAGGGCTGGGCTGGGACCCCCAGAGCCCCATCCCGGGGAGGGGAGCAGCTCCCTACTGTGGCCCCATAGCGCGGGAGCTCCCACGGGGAAGAGGTGAGGCAGAGACACGGCTTGGACCGTGGGCAGAGAGCCGGCAGCTCCGTTCCCTTCCCCCTCACCCATGTTTCCCTGTCTTCACTCTGCAGGATCGATTTGGGGCCCTTGGGTTGCAAAGATGCCCCGGTGCCTGCACATTCCCCTCTGCCACGGGACGGGCGAGGACGGACTGAGTCCCCACAATCACATTCCTGACTGAAGCGATTGCCGTCGGGATTTTCCTCACACGATAAACACCAGCTCCAGCGCGGCCCCAGTCAAACCTGCCCGTCCGCGGGATGGGGTGCTTTGGGTCACTCCCAGCGCCTCAGCGAGCCCTGACCACGCTCCTTGCCGGCATCTCTGACCTCTGGCACGCTGCCTGCAGGTCCCGCACAGCTCCCTGTGCGCAGCACGGAGGGACCCTCCGGCTCAGCTGCCCGCGCTCCCGAGCGGCGCTCCCCGTCCTCTCGGATCCAGCGGGGCTGAACACTTTCAGCATGGCATAAATTAATTTAGCCTGCGGCAGTAAAGTGCATTACAGAGGTGATTATATTCTGCACTAGAGTGAATGCACCTTAATAAACCCCAGCCAAATGCATACAGAAAAGGTAACGCTGCGGATTTATCTTTTTTTTCTGTATTCTTTTATGGCCTCCATTTGCTTTTGTTCTCTTTTTTTATCCTTTTGGCTTTTATGTTTGCAAGTGATAAATTTTCCCATGTTTTACATTTTATATGTAGTTTATCTCTTTATTTTGTACTTATATTGCATTGAAAATGGAATGAGTCTTTAGAATAATACAGCTGATATTGAATTTTTTAAATTGCTATTGGGTATATACTGTATAAGGTGGTTATCTGATCTCCAACTTAATCATGGGAAAATACTGCAATGGGGAAAGCTGACTGAGTAACAATGAGACCCCTATGCTTTCACAAAATTTATTTAACTATAAACCTATTATAAAACATTAATATAGAATTCTCTTACTTTCTGCTACATTCAGGTCAGATTTATTGTACACCATTACTGAATTCACACCAAAACTGAATTAATCGTGCAGTCTTAGAGGTTCCTATTTAAGTTTATCAAGATACGCTCCTGCTCTCAGGATTTCCTGACTGCCAAAGTCAGTAAATATAAACAAAATTACAGTTTTGTTGTAGTTCAAAAGTGGAGATTCAGGGGTGAGATAGAACATCGTGTGTTTGTCCTACTACAGATAATGGTTGTCCAAAGCTCAAGGACGGCCAGTAAAGCCTGAAACCTTCGCAGTACCTTGGACAGCGCTGGAATTGCGAAGGCCGCAGCCGCCTCCCGCAGTCAGCCCGGCCATGGAAAACGGCCCAGCGCATTTCCAGGGGGATCGCCTCTTGCTGCTGCTCTTTCACGGCGGCCCCGCAGCTCCAGCTTCGCCCGGGCTCTCCGTTCCCTTCCCCCTCACCCATGTTTCCCTGTCTTCACTCTGCAGGATCGATTTGGGGCCCTTGGGTTGCAAAGATGCCCCGGTGCCTGCACATTCCCCTCTGCCACGGGACGGGCGAGGACGGACTGAGTCCCCACAATCACATTCCTGACTGAAGCGATTGCCGTCGGGATTTTCCTCACACGATAAACACCAGCTCCAGCGCGGCCCCAGTCAAACCTGCCCGTCCGCGGGATGGGGTGCTTTGGGTCACTCCCAGCGCCTCAGCGAGCCCTGACCACGCTCCTTGCCGGCATCTCTGACCTCTGGCACGCTGCCTGCAGGTCCCGCACAGCTCCCTGTGCGCAGCACGGAGGGACCCTCCGGCTCAGCTGCCCGCGCTCCCGAGCGGCGCTCCCCGTCCTCTCGGATCCAGCGGGGCTGAACACTTTCAGCATGGCATAAATTAATTTAGCCTGCGGCAGTAAAGTGCATTACAGAGGTGATTATATTCTGCACTAGAGTGAATGCACCTTAATAAACCCCAGCCAAATGCATACAGAAAAGGTAACGCTGCGGATTTATCTTTTTTTTCTGTATTCTTTTATGGCCTCCATTTGCTTTTGTTCTCTTTTTTTATCCTTTTGGCTTTTATGTTTGCAAGTGATAAATTTTCCCATGTTTTACATTTTATATGTAGTTTATCTCTTTATTTTGTACTTATATTGCATTGAAAATGGAATGAGTCTTTAGAATAATACAGCTGATATTGAATTTTTTAAATTGCTATTGGGTATATACTGTATAAGGTGGTTATCTGATCTCCAACTTAATCATGGGAAAATACTGCAATGGGGAAAGCTGACTGAGTAACAATGAGACCCCTATGCTTTCACAAAATTTATTTAACTATAAACCTATTATAAAACATTAATATAGAATTCTCTTACTTTCTGCTACATTCAGGTCAGATTTATTGTACACCATTACTGAATTCACACCAAAACTGAATTAATCGTGCAGTCTTAGAGGTTCCTATTTAAGTTTATCAAGATACGCTCCTGCTCTCAGGATTTCCTGACTGCCAAAGTCAGTAAATATAAACAAAATTACAGTTTTGTTGTAGTTCAAAAGTGGAGATTCAGGGGTGAGATAGAACATCGTGTGTTTGTCCTACTACAGATAATGGTGGTCCAAAGCTCAAGGACGGCCAGTAAACCCTGAAACCTTACAAG
>NW_008235978.1:470338-504114 GCF_000691975.1 Corvus brachyrhynchos
GCAGGCGGCCCGGCCCATGCCCTGACCGCTCCTCTGCCGCTGCCAGCAAACCGCGCTCCGCACTGGAGTAGAGACCCAAGGGCGTCGCGGCGTTGCGGTGTGGGAAGTCCAGAGTCACCCTGCTGGCAGCGGCACCCGGCATCCGTCTGCGCTCGCAGCAGGGTGCACCAGGCACGGAATTCTGCCCTGTGGGCTGGGCTTGTGCAACCTAATCACTCTATTTTTCACAAGTTTATCTTTACAAGACCATCCCAGTTTCCAGGCTGTACAGGCAATACCAACGCGTTTGCTCCAACACCCATTTCCTGAAGTGTCCCATGAGGAGGTACAAGGAGAGGTATAAACCCCCTCAGCTGACTGTTAACAAAGAAAAAATGCATAACAAAGCTACTGTCATGAAATGAGAATTTATGCTCTGAGGCTTCTATGTAATAATTTTAAATATTTTAAAATATTTTCCATATTTTCCACAGCTGTGTTAAAATTCTTAGTACTTATTATGAGTGTTGAAGACTGATAATGACCCAGATCAGAGTTTTCAGCAGTGAATTCAACAGATATTTATTCTTCATGTAAAGTAAGAGTAGTTTTAAGCTGGTTGCCACCACTTTTATGAGACACAAACTTGTACCTGACCATCTCTAGATCTCTGCATTTATTATGCTACTAAAAGAGAGGTAAAAACTTCTCTTCCTTTTGATTTCAACTGTCATTCTAATTACCAGGACAAGTTGTCAAACCTCTGAAACCAGTATCAGCCATGGAATAGATCAGTGAAAGGATCTGGTCCAATAGCTCCTTTATGTATCAAGGGGAAGTAGAATCATAGAATCATAGAATGATTAGGCTGGAAAAGACCTCTAAGATCACTGAACCCAACCGCTAACCCAACACTGGATCATGTTCAGCTGCTGTCAACCAACACCCCCAGGTCCTTCTCCACTGAGCACCTTTCCATCCACTCTGCTCCAAGTCTGGAGTGCTGCTTGGGGTTGTTGTGATCCAAGTGCAGTTCTCTGGACCTTCCTTCCAACCCTTCTCATAGATGGGCATCAGTTTCTGAACTTCCTGTCGAGTGGGACCTCCCTGGCTGGGGTTGAGGTTACCAGGCTTGCTTTAAAAAAAAAAAAACAAACAACAAAGCATTTCTCAGGTATAAAACCAAAGTAGCAGAGCAGAGACTTAGCCCACCTGGGCACACCATCCCTTTCTCCACACAGGGTATGGCTACTTCAGCAGAGAGAAAAGGTTACGGATGCTGAGGCAAGTGAGGTGAGTGCTTGCACAAATGAAAAGCAAGCGTAACAGAAGACTTTGCATGTTAACTTTATTTTTAGTGTAATTTTTCTTACAATACGGTAATGATTTATATAAAAGCATCCCAGGTTCGTTTTCCAGACATTTTTGCTCAAGTGCGTTGCATATTCCCAACAGAACAGAGCGATATCCTGCAGCTGATGAGAGCACTGCACAGAGCCTGCTCCTCCGAGTCTGCAGTCGTGGCCTACACCAGGATTTTCTGAGTCTCATTTCCCTGTACAAGGTGAGATCCAGAGCTAACATTAGTTCCCAAACTCCTAGCTGGAAGTGGGCTGGTTTGAGCGATTTTTACTGACTGCAGCCAGTACAGCCAGCTGTACTTTGGAATGTATCAGATCTCAAGTCTTGCACATTCAGCTGTACCCAGTGAAGCTGATTTCCCTCACCACCCTTCAGTGAGGATTTGGCCCTTCACATTAATTCTAGTTTGGTCATTCCCAGCTGAGTCCAATGGATAACCAAGTCTTTCTGAAAGGGTACAGTGATGTGAAATTCCAAACCTCAGGATCAGGAGTCTCACCATCAGAGCTGCAGGAAGCCTGTCCAATCCCTTGCATACCTCACGGCTACAATAATGAACATTTTGACTGGTTCTCCAATTTATGTCTCCTCCAGGGTTTATTTGGATTTCAAGCAATGAGCAGAATTAACCACTGAATCAAATTATTTTACATTTAACACAGAGTAGTTTTAATGTCATCCATCAGTATAAATATAATTTCCCAATATCCAGACTTGTCCTGCAGAATTGCCAAGGAGCAGCAAGGCTCAGCAGAGCCTGTGGCTGGGCTTGCCCCTCCCCTGTCACAAGAGCCGATGCCCTGCTCCCACATTGCCTGCTGAGTGAAGGGGCACACAGAGCCCAGTGTCTGTGCCAAGAACAGGGGCACCTCCAGGGCCTGCCCCACATGCAAAGTTATAATCCCTGGACAACCAAGACTTCCACAGTTTAGAGCCTTAAAGTGCTGCCACAACAAAGCAGCCTTCCTTTCCCAGCCTAGTCAAACTTCTAAGGACAAAGAAAAATGAAATTACAGAGTGGCAGTAATCCTATTTCTGTTAATGATCTCATATAACGGCTTGTTTGTGACAAAGCTCATCTCTTCCTCCTGAACACTGCTCAGCTGTGGAATCAGGATCAATTTCTGGAATAGGAAAGAACATGTTCCTGTTTGTTTCATTTGAATTTCTCTTTTAATGTGTTGGTAATATCTGCAATGCCCACTGCTGATGTAATATAGATCTAATTCTCAGCTCATTTAGCTGCTGCCTCAATAGGAACACAATGCCTTGTGGGAGTGATGATTAGAGAGCAACAGCAGAGATATAAAGCAGAGATAAATGAAATAAATTCCAGAAAAGTTACTAACAACATAACGTGTGGCCACATCAGTCAGCTGCTACTCTGATGCACTAAATGGCTGCTTCATTTTGTTGGGTTTTTAGCAATAGCCACATTACATAGTGGCGAGGAGGAGGAAAGCAAACAAGAATGCACAAGCCACCCTCTCCTGCAGACCCCAATGTCATGGGAGTATCAAGTGTGGAGGAGATGGAGCCATAAAAGTGAATGGCACGGCACATGCCTCTCAAGCTGTTATCTGTTATCTATAAAGAATTAAAATGAGCTCGTTATTTCGTATGTGCCAGAAAAATGGGTTCATCAGTATTGTGCTGAAATGCATTATGACTTACTGATTCCTGATCTCATGGCTGTTGTACTTATTTGAAAACATATTTATAAGCTTTATGTCAACTGCCAGCCATTGAATTTTTATTGTATATTACAGAGAGAAGTCTTATGTCTCAATTTGCATCTCTCTTGGAAACATGGAATCATAGAATACATAATTCTGTTCTTGTGTGATTTACTCAGGAAACATCCGATCCCAGGCTCTGAGGACATCCCTCCCTAACATGCCCAGGTGACTTCTGTTAGTTCCTGTCCCACTGCCTGGCTGTGCAGGCCAACAGAGCTCCAGCCTCTAGCCCCAAGCAGGAGCAATGCCTTGGAAATGGCTTTATTTACACATGGCCTGGCAAAAGCTACACACTGAGCAAACAGACACAGATCCAGGCTGCAGCTGAAGGGACCAAAATACATCTCAAGCCCACCCAGTGCCACCCCTGCCATGGCAGGGACACCTCCCACTGTCCCAGGCTGCTCCAAGCCCCAATGTCCAGCCTGGCCTTGGGCACTTCCAGGGATCCAGGGGCAGCCCCAGCTGCTCTGGGCACCCTGTGCCAGGGCCTTACCTCCTTCACAGGGAAAAACTCCTTCCCAGTATCCCATCTATCCCTGCCCTGTGGCAGTGGGAAGCCATTGCCCCTTATCCTGTCATTCCAGGCCCTTGTCCAAAACCACTCCTCAGCTCTCTTGAAGCCCCTTTAGGTGCTGGAAGGGGCTCTAAGGATGAACATATATTAAAAATTTTGAGTGACATGGCAACATGAGTCCTTTATACTCAGGAACATTGCTTGCTCTGGGACAAAGGCAACCTTGTAATGTTGACATGGATCTCTTGTAATGCCAAGACTGATCCTCCAGCCCTGTATCATGGCAGAGAGATAAAGGGAGGGAGATGTGCAGTGCCTGGGTTTATCTTCCTTCCAGCCTCTACTGCACCTCAGTTTGGCTTGAGCAAAGAAATGGAAAATCATACTTTGCCTTGGTGGTATTTTGGTGAGTCATGGTATGATGCTTCCCCCCCATCCACACCGCCCCCAACCTCTTTTTCAAGATTTTGAGATAGTCTGAATATTCCTGCAGATGTTTTCAAGTCCAGCAACTAGGAGCTGAGAAAAACCTCAACAGAATGTTTGAGTCAATGTTGGCCATCATTCTTCCGCTTCAGAGGTTTTAGTCCTTCCATCAGAGCAGTAATAAAATCATCTGACCAACTGCTGGCTGAAATGATTGAGCAGCTGATTCCCAGCTGATCCCATTCCTAAAGATTAGGCAAAAAAAAAATTATACCTATCTGTATCTTTTTGGCAAATTTTCTCTTTCCTCTTTTCCCCATAACATTCCCCTCTCTCTCTCATGCCTCTCCCTATCTGCCAGCTCTCTCTTTCCTGGGGAGGAGGAAAGCCAGGGCTTCTGCCCCACAGAAGCCTCTGTATCCCATGCCCTGCCCATCAGAGCCCTGCTGCAGTTCTCCTTTCACCAGCTTCTCCTCTAAGCCTCAAGAGATGAGCTCCCCAAGTGGCAGATTGCTCCTGGGCTGCTCCAAGGGTCTCCTGTTTGCAGTGAACAAGAAGCTGAGGGTTGTGGAGGGGTGACACGTTGTTGGGGAGCTGTTCCCCGGGGAGGAGCAGGACAACCTGTCCATAGTGGCTTCAGAAGTCACCCCCTGCCACCCTCATCTGTCTCTTCAGTGACTGATTTCCTTTGTCTCACCATTGCTGGCTGAACATGTGCCCATGTTCCATTACTGTAATTCTGGAAATCTGTAAAGGCTGTGAACCAAAATCTCTGCAAATATTTGCGTTAATGTTTAATGAATTTGCTTCAGCTGTGTTTACCCTGCTTTGTATTCCCATCCTCCAAACACTCAGGCATGAAAGCCTCACAAATATGACTCAAGGCTGAAGTGGTGTTCAAAACAAGGATTTCCTCCCCAGTTTCATCCACAGCAGTGTCCCAGCACAGTCCCAGCACTGTCCCACCACTGCTGACCTCTCCGGTCAAAGAAAAGATTCACTATTCAGACTTCAGAGGAGTGACCAAGGCCAAGGCCAAGGCCAGGTTGGATGGAGCAACCTGGTCAAGTAAAAGGTGTCCTTGCCCATAGCAAGGGGTGGAATGAGATGAGCCTTAAGGTTTAGGATTAGGATTAGTCCAGCACACCGCAGTGAACTTGGGCAGGAGCACCATGACATCTCCCAGTTCATGTCTTCCTGGGGGGCTGCAGGAATAATTAATGTTTGCAGAGCACTTTGGAAAAGGTAAATTCCTTTGCACTGTTGTCATCTTCAGCTGGATGAAAGCAGGCAGACATGGGAGACTTCACCTCCCCCTCGGGCTGGGCTCCTCTGCTTGTCTGTTCTCCTCATTAAGGGCCACAGCATCTTCCCAACACAGGCTAACCCACAAGGGCACTTAATTATATAGATAACATAGTTTGTGTCACAAGTAATCAGACTCGGTGCTACAGAAGAATCTCTTCTGAAGTGAGAGGGTAACGCGTCATCGGCGTGAATGACAATGTGTGCAGCCATGGAGAGAAAAATCATCAGCAGTGGGTTTTGGACCCACTCCAGAAATCTGCTTTTCAAGGAGAGAATTAAGCTGAACCAGTGACATTCTCAACTGTAGAAACACAAAAATACATATATTTTTTGTGGATGTGCAAGTAAGAACAAAATAAATCCATTGAACTTCAGTTTATTCACAAGTGGTTAAAATCCATATCACATCACGATTTTTCCAGCAAGAGGCAATTGGAATCCTGTTCTTGTGCTTGAGAGCAATGGGGGCACACTGCATATTACTTTTAGTCACACTGATGAGCACCTCACGCCACCGTAATCAATGTTAAAATTCAGATCAATTGGACTATTGCTATGCCTTAAGTTGGCCTCATGCATGAAGGTCATCCATGAATCAGGTTCTAACGGTGCAATAAAGGTCCAAAAATCACATAAATGTTAAACCATTACCACCTGACCTAAGCCTGGTTTTCAAGGCAAACAATACCCATTCTCTGTAATGAACACAGTGAAACTAAATAGAAAGGCTCTCCACGATGGCGTGTTTGTTCCCATTTACTGGGCAGCTGGATCAAGATAAAATACTTGTTGGATGCTGTAGCCCAGAGGAATACCTGCCTGGCATTCCACCACCCTTTCCTCCTGCTCCCATTTCTTTGTACTCTGTGGGATACCAAAAAGCTTGATCCATGCTTTCCAATAGCGTTCATACATATTTTTATTTAATAGAGGAACTAAAACGTGAGTGGGTTGTGTGTCTTAAGACAGATTCATTGCCAAGTTAACATTAGATGTTATTTTAAAAGCTCATAAAACTGACAAGTGGTGTGGCTGGATGAGTCGCAATAAAGACATTTTGTTTGCTCTGAATGCCAGGCAGAACTGATGGTTATGTTTCCACACTTACAACAGCAAATGGGTTTATGTGTCTCATCATTTGTGTAAAGAGACAGAGAGCAGCAGTGTGTGCTGAGGCCCCGTGGCTGGAGATGGCAGCAGGAAGGAGCCTTCAGCTCTGCTCTGGGCATGTCAGTGAGTGATTCTTGGGAATGGGTGTGAGGGGAAAATAGCAAAGGATAAAACTCTCTTGAGACAACTTGCTGATGATGAATAAAAACAAAAAACACAATTAGGAGCACAATGGCACCTGGGAAAGCTCTCTGCTGCCAGGCTCCAAGCATGTCAGTGCTTTATTCAACCCAGGGTGAAAAAGCAAGCAGTGGCAGCATTAAAAAGTCATGTTCCCTGTGACTGCATTCACCTGGGCTGTCCTGGTGAAATGTCATCATTTCCAGAAACTGGCTTTTTTCTCCAGCTGCATCTCAAGACCAGGGGATTTGCCTTATGGCAGTTTGTGAACCATAGGGAGTGAAGAACCCTCAAGGCCAGAGCACCAGCACTCTCGGACTTGCTGCCCTTCCAAGAGCTTCATCTTCCAGAGCCCTGTGGTTCCCAGTCCCAGGTTCCCAGTCAATCCATGACTGCTCTGTGCACAGTGTGCGGGGACCTTCCTCCCACAGGCTCCTCACAGAGGTGCTGCTCGTACAGGCACTGCTCCTTCTCAAGTCCTTGTGCTTCCTCAGGGATGTCCCAGTGCCTCTAATTCAACATCATCAAACATGTGGGCAGGATTTCAAACATCTGAAGGTTCAGACTCACTGGCAACGTTCAGGAAATGGTTGTTTTGTGAAAGCAGAGAGGTGAGGAAGCAATGCTGACACAGCAGCCACCAAGGCTGCAGCAAGAAACATCCTGTTCAAAATATTTGTATTTCTTTTCAAAGTAGGACCACACACAATTGGTGCTTTATGATGGACATGATCTCAGGTTTTGGTGCTCTTAAGGACAAGTCCAGAGCCAGGCAGGTGGGACAGAACACATTTTCAGCAGACATTTTCCTTTGTGTGAGGAACCCCCCACAGCACAGCTTGGTCAATGCTGGGCTTGGGTCACAGGTTTTCCTGCCTCTTTGGGGGAAAGGAAAAGACTTATCTCTGACTTATCAGTCCCGGTAAAAGCCTGTCCCCAAACAGTATTCCACAGGCTCAGAGCAGAGGTTCCTGGCTAAATGTGGCCTCCTGACTCACATTTGTCCTGTTCCCATACAAGGAGAAAATTTTTCAAGATATACATTAAATTTGTACCTCTGTAGTTGTAAAAACAGGAACTATAATAAATCCATAGCTCAGCCTGCTTCTGCAGTACTAACTTTACAACTGTGAGTAGAAAGGGCATTGCTCAGAGAGCCTGATGTCAGGTAAGCTCGAGGCCCAGCGGTGGAGCTCAGCTCTCTGACCACCCTGGCATCACCAGCCCAGCCCAGTGCACGTGTGGGAGGAGCCCTCACAGCCCCCAGCCAGCAGGGAGGACCACCCTGGCCCCTTCCCCAAGCTCCCTTTGGAGAAGAGGGCTCCGTGCCCCGGCCAGGTCCCCGGTCACCAGGGTCCTGCAGGACCCAGTGCCGCAGACCAGAGTGAGTCTGCTTTCCAGCAAAACACATCCCAGTCCTCCTCTTAATGCTATCTCCAACTATAATTGTGCAAAACCACGTTGCTAACCTCACATTTTTCAGATTAATTTCAGTAGGATCAGCATATTGGCAATTCACTTAACTAATTATTGAATGTGTTTGTTTTCTTTTAAAATATCCCTCGTAATAATTGTTGGCTCTCTTGTTATAAAAGATGCCAGAATCTATTTCAATTATTATTACTTTTAGAGCACAAATGACATTTTTAATATCCTCCTGGGTGCCTATTACCATAGGAAATTGCCACAGGAGTCCAGCATCATCCTTTCTGTAACCGATATTCATATTCTTCTCATTTCTTTGCTGGCCTCACCAAACACTCCCAGGACAGCAATCACACCTGACCAGGGAAATCACCCTGTCCTGTTTTACTGAGCTTCAAGGCAATGACAACAGCAAGACTTTTCTGTAGGACAAAATATCTGACCAACAGTAAAAAGTATTAGAAATAATCTTTAAGTTCCCTTCCAACCCCAACTGTTCTGGGATTCTATGATTCAGTGATTCTTTGCTCTTTCAAGGCAATACTGAATGCAAGTTTTGGTGATTTTGCCCAAAATGCCATTTTATACAACTAACATTTCATAAGAAAGCCATGCCAACAACACATGAAGCTATTGATGTCCTCAGTAAGACACGTGTCTCCTCGCCAAATAAGTTCTACCACCCAAGAGATGCTGGTGTTGATGCGGGTGGGCTGGAGGAAGGCACGGCTCTGCTGTGCCAGGAACGTGAGGTTCATCCCCCATGTCCATCAGAAGGGTCACAGCTGCTCTACAGAGTCCCCAGTGGCCAGGGTTTTCTCCATGAATGCTGAGATGGAGAAATAAATATTGAGAGGAAAAAAGGAACTTGGACCCTCCTGTCACACTACCACAAGGGCCTTTCATAAAGTTGTAGGACAAATTCACATTGCTCCACTGGCTTCTCCCAGCAAACACAAGGCTGGGTCAGTAGAGCAGAAAGTGCCCTTCTCCCCCCCACCCCCCGCTCCCCCCCATCTGAATCACATTAAAATTTGGGTCTAACAGGTGTTGGTACAGCCAGAGCATCATCTCAGAACAGCAACTAAAATCATAATCCGCAACGAAATAAAGAATCAATATACAAAAATAACACACTAGAGAAAAGCATTAAAAATATCCATTTTCAAATGCACCTTTTGGTACCTGCCTCCGCCTCAGCAGTGCACAGGAGGTCGTCTGTTCTCACTTGGACTGGAATCCTGTCTGTGAACTGAAGTGAAAAGAGTGGAGCTCGGTGCTCATGTTATTGATACGCTGGTCATCCCAAATTTCTCACCTCACTGCCCAAATTGCTTTCTAAGGACCCAATCCAAAGCCTATGGAAATAAACAGGAGTGTTTCTATTATGTGCAGTAGACTTTGGATGGAGCCTGGCCTCTTGCAGGGCCAGTTGCTAAAAGACATCAGTGCATAGGAATTGAGTCATGATTTTATAAACTGGATATTTTATGAATCATGTTCCCAGACTGAGCCCCTAAAGCGCAAAAGAGATTGGTTTTATATGGTTTAATCATAAAGCCCTGTGTCTATAATCAGAGAAATGCATTCTCCTTCCCCCACACTGGGAAGGTCAGATATCCAGCACCTCCGCTCGCTGCAGCACAAGCTCATTCCGGCCGCTGCTTCCAGGACTCGCTCCTGATTTACTGCTGCTCCGCTGCCCAGGTTACATTCACAGTGGGCTGTCCACAGGCTGGGACAGAGATCTGGGAGGATAAATGCTGGGGTCCCATGTGTCTGCTCTGCATCCAGCCCTTCTGCAGAGGTGAGTGATGTTGCCATCCCTCTGAGCTGCTCCAGCCACCTCTGCAGCGTAGGGATCACAGGTGATACCGCACACACAGCAGTGCTCTTACTGTCTGTGAAGTAACAGATGTTTTATCCATTTTCCACCAGTGTTTTCCTTAGCCTGATTCTCAAACACAGCCGTGCTTGCAGAGTCCATGGCCAGCTGCTGCACTTCAAAAAGAGTCAAACCACTGTGAGTTGAGCTCAGTAATTAAACATGAGATGGCATTTAAAAGAAAGACTTTAAGGGAAGCTGGCCCAGATTCAGCATCAGGATATCGATTTAAAGCGCAAGACCAAATCCTGTGTCCTACATGGCCTTGCAGCTATTAAGATATATCTCCGAGCTCCTGCCGAGGCAATCAGCTTTCTACTTAAACTTTGTCACGTCGTTCTCTTCGGAGATCTGCACTGAACCCGGAGATGTCTCCGTCTCCGTAACTCACTGCAGCTGCGCGGGTACGAGCAGCAACGGCAGTGCCAGGCTGGGGCAGCTCGAAGGTGCTGCATCAGTGCTCACACACAGCCCCTCTGCTCCCTGAGGGAGTCACATGCATCTGCTGGTTGCAATTAGTTGTGCAGATAAAAAGCTACCAGGACGCTGTCCCTGGGATGGATTGGCAGACCTCTATCGGGTAGAAGCAGCTTTACAAACTGCAATCTGAGCTCTCTCCCTTCTCTCCCTCCTTTCCTCCTTTCCAAGCTTACACCGCTCCCCAGGCCTCCAGGCATCCCTGCCTCCCTCTTGCTGAGGGGTTTCTTTCCATACTTACACATAACACCAGCTGAAGTAATCTGGCATGATAAATGGTTGTGAGGAAAGATGTTTCTAAGTCAAAAAACTTCCATAGCCTTGAAAAGTGTGAGAGTTAATTTGCAACCATGTCTGTGCAAGAGGTGACAAAACAGTTAAGTGAGGAAATAATAAAGATAATACCGTCCTCTCTCAAGGATCTTCTGTCTCTAATTTAATAGTTTCAAGCTTTTTAAAGCATTTGCCAGCACAATTTTCTCACTTTAGCTGGGCACAGCTTGTGACCTCCATCTGAGTAGTGTCAAATCACAACGCTCGTGAGCGTATGAATAAAAACCTGTTTTCTTTGTCTCAGCTTTCTGGACACCATTTGCTAAAGCAGCCTTGGCACAGGGGCCAGCTGGGGCAGGGCAGGGAGGGACCCTGCAGCTGCAGCTGACCTGGCACTTCAAGTCCCACCTGGGGTGGAATGGTGCCTGGCCAAGGGGAAGAGCCTGTCTTGGCTGGGGGTGACCCCGTACCCTGTGGGGGTCACCAAGCACCCACAGCCCAGTGCTCCACGTGCCAGGCCCCCTGAGGGTTCCCCATGGCTGCACCACACATGGGGCTGGGGGTGGGGGAGCTTCACACAGGATTTGGCAACAATCCTGGTGTCCGGGAACAACCTAGGCATGGTACACCCCAGGGTGGTTTATCCATGGACACAGGGAAAAACTGTCTCAATGTAAAAAGGAAAAGGTGGCACCAAGAAGGCAAGAAGAGAAATCTCACCCACAAAAAACCTAAGTAAATGACAAGAGCATCAATAAATCCCAGATTATTCCTATTCAGATAGGATCTGGACCCCCACTGCCAGCTGATTGCACTGACTGAGATCAGAGACAGAGACAAGGAAACAGAAAAAGGCTTTTTTACATCTTCATCTTTATTGGGCAAGAAAAATAGCTCCAAATGTAGGTGTTCTTCCAAGGGACTGCTGTGCTGATCCGTGACATTCTCCTCGTGTTGTTCTGCCTTGACTCAGCAGTTTGAATAATTCCAGTATTTTACCTTCCTGCAGGAACCTGCTGAGAGAGGCACCGCACTTCTCACACCTGAGAAACACCTTACATGTGCCAAAGGAATATGTTTGAAGGAGTCTTTCCCAAAAAGGGAACTTTTGAAATATGCACTTTGGATTCTCATTCCTTGTGGCAGCAGCATCCATTTCCAGGGTTATCAGCGAACTCTGTGCAAGGAGCCAAACCTCAGCCTGCCCCACAGGAATCAGAGAGGGGTCTGGTGAATTTGGGGAACAGGATTCCAGCATCCTTCATGCTTACGGTGTCTCTAATTCTCCACTGTCCTGGCAGAGAGATTGGAACAGCCAAAATTCATGACAAGCCCTTAATTGTCCCTTTCCCTGGAAAATGGGTGTTTGTGTGCACGAGTCAGAGCCATTCATTACCCCCTCCTTGTGCTGCTAACTGTGAATAAACAGCAACACTTTGATAAAGTTTGCAAAAGCATAATTAGTCCTACAGGCACAATATTTTCCCATTTCAAATGCTGCTTCCCCAGCTGTACTTTGCAGATTTATGATTTCAAAAGCAGCTGATCGCAGCCTCTACTGCAGCTCAAGATTTGAGAGGTTTGGGCTTAATGACATTCAAAACCTTATTAAAATACAAACAGAGAGAGATGCAGTACATGATCCTCAGTTTTCTTTGTTATGTGCATCTGTCACAATCTAAAGATGTGAGAAAAAAAGAAAAATCTAATAAAAACACTGACTTTATCAGGAATTCTGCTGGGATTCCATAGCATGTAATCTTTTTTCATGCAGTCCTTTATTTCTGTAATGAGCTGAAACACTCAAGTAAGAAAGTCCCTCTTTCAGCACCACTGAGAAGGAAATATTGCAGTAAAGGATGAGGATGAGGATGAGGATGAGGATGAGGATGAGGATGAGGATGAGGAGAGGAACACAACAGCATATCTCACTGCCCAGGTCCAGCTGCAGGGAGGACGAGGAGAGCTCACCGACGTGGGGACACCGGTGCCACCACAGTTCAGTGCCACAAGGATGGAAACTCCCTGGAAGCTGGAGCTTTTGTGGCTGTAAGGCCCCATGATGTCAGCTATAATCAACCTTCTCTTGCAGAAACAGACTGCCACAGTGGGCTCGTTTTCAAACAGATCCAATATTTTGCTGCTTAGCTTGACTTTTAGGTTTATTTCCCAATTGACTTGCCCGTAACAGCTTCCCTTGTACTCAGACTCCTGGGCTTCAGGAGCAGGGCTGGCTCTGCTCAATCTGTGCTGAAACAGTGAGTAAGTTTTTATTTATTTTACTCCCTTAAAATGTCAAGATTTAATACAGCTTCAACCTTAGCTCAGCTGCTGCAGTGCAAGAGTTCCTGCACTGTTTGACAAAGCTGGATGTTCTGACAGCCCTGGCCTAAATCCACACACAGGGAGACGAGGTCTTCCCCCAAGCCAGAGGAAATTTTAAAGCACCAGCGTGGCTTCTCAGAGGTGCTGGTGACCCCTTAGGGTCCAAACAGGCTTCTTCTAGAGCTGAAAAGTAGCATTTTCCCAAGGATGGTGGGATGGAGTTGACATTAGACCAATTTGTAATGTGTACCACTGGAAGATCCTTAATTTTAATTTTACATCAGGTTTATAGTTTATCTCAGTTGCATCTGAACAGACATTTTGATGTACATTCACCAGCTTCTTTTTGCACCGTTAGTGCAGTCTGGGTTATAGTAATTTACTGTGTTTCATATTGGGAATTCTCTGCATATTCCACACTCTAAGTGCTGGGTTTAGCTGTGCCCAGTGGTTATTTTAATTCAAATGGCGACCATTGCCCCTGGCGCATCCCAGGGCCTGGCAAGTTGCTGCTTTCTGCAAATACTGGAATGTGTTCCTTGATGTTCTGACCAGATTTATCTCCTGTGCCAGCTGATGCAAATAGCAATTTCCTTTGAAAACCACATTTGTATTTGCACTTGAAATCTATGACTGTTTCTCTGTCCCAGCCCAGGGCAGCGCAGCTGCAGGGGCTCGGACAGATGGGGACATACATCTGCACGACAGAGGGACAGATGGACAGGGAAAGCTTGTGGTTAGGAAAGTGATGATGAGCAGAGAGGGAAGAGACAGAGTAGTGTTCAAACCAGCATAAGTTTGGAGAAAGCAGAAACCTGGACAGATGTCACACTAAACCCACGCTCCTCTCCTCCAGTTTGCAGCCATCTTTTTCTAAAAAATAAGATAAAATAACACGATAAAATAAAATAGAATTTGGATGTGATGGTGCCACACACCCTAATGTTGTTGTTGTTGTTGTTGTTGTTGTTGTTGAAAATGGGTTTGTTGGGGGGGGGGGGGAGTTGTGACCTGGGATGGCCTGGAAGTCTAGGAGCATCTCTGACAGCCTCTTGATAAGGAAATTCCTTCCTGGGAGCACCGAGATAAAGACCTTTCCCCCAGGCGAAACAAAGGAATGGGCTTTCTCCGGGGCAATTGAAAAGCGATTTGGTGACGATTAGGCGGTGATTAGGCAGAATCCTCCTCTGAGCTGTTTGTTGAACTAACAGGAGGCTCCGGTGCCACTTTCTGTAGATCAACACTTCAAAAAGTAAAATAACCGAAAAAACAACCAAACATTTAAAAAAGGAAAATAACTAAACATTTAAAAATGCAAAAATAACAAACAGTTCAAACAGGGGAAATAACTAAACATTTCCAGAAGCAAGCAGAACCGAACGTTGCAGCAGACGCGGCAGGGAAAGCAAAGGTCACCAAAGCGCTGTTTTGGCTCCCATTGCAGGGTTCTTGGGTTTGGGGTCGTTTCCCCGCCCAGACCCTCGGCGGGGTCTCTGTGCCCGTCCCCGCCGGGAGCCGCCTTCCCAAAACCCCCCCTGCCGGGCCCTTTCCGCCGGAAAAAGCCCTCGGCGGGTTGTGGGCCCCCCCCCCCGGGGGGAGCCGCTTCCCCAAAACCCCCCTGCTCGGCCCTTTCCCGTAGCACCGCGTGGGGAGGGCACGGCCTTGCGGGGATACTGAGGAGCTCCGGCATGTGGTAAACAGAATAGCCCAATCAAAATTTATAAAGAAATGACATTTATTACGCGACCGAAATATCGGTTTCAAAAGCCATGATCGAGAAAAGCAGCTCCGAGTCCGGGGTCGGAGCTGGGTGAACACGCACAGATCTGATCTGTATCGCACCAGAGCTCCCAAGTTCACAGATGCTGCTTCGGCTGGTTCCTTTTCATACAGTTTTTGGGTAGCGTCCGAATTAATTCTATTCTTCTCGTATTCATGAAGTTTTCTTGTCCCGGAGTTGGGCTGCCCAAAGCCTTTCCTGGGTCTGATGAATTGTCCATCCTGGGTGATGAGTGGGCCATTTCTGGTGATGGAAGGGCCATCTCTGGTTCCTGGAACAGTTATTTTTAGTTCCCGGAATGTCCGATTCCTTATCAGATGCGATGCAGATATCAGAGTGTGGTGATCAAGTTGTCACGGGTGCAAATGTCCCGGTGACAAGATCCAACCCCACCTAGGTGGAATCCTCACTTATTGTGAAAGAAATACTTCTAGTGTTGTGAAATTTTTCTCTCAGCCATGCTGGTGAAGGGATTTTGAAATTCGGTCTCTGTAGGGTCTGATTACATTCCAGTTTTATACATAATAGCACGAATTACATACTTTATTTATAACAGGCAGGAGCTGGGCTGTGCTCCCCAGCCCGGAGACGGGGAGCAGGAGCTGGGGAGCTGCGGAGCCCGAGGCCGGGCTGGCAGCTGCCTCGCACACGCCATGCGGGGAAGTTTATCACTGCAGAGGAGCTGGACGTTGATTTTTATGAAAATGGCTTTGTAAATGGCAGCTCATTGAGATATTTATTGGCAGTAATTATTCAAATGAAGGAACAAAGCCAATAAATTTGGTTCCTCAGGAAATTAGTGCTGATTTGCAGCACGAATGAATACAAATACCTGTCTTCTCCTACGCCCAGCAACAACACAGAAACAATCCTGCCCCGCCGAACAGCCCGGCCCCAGCAGCAGCACGGCTGCTCCAGGAGGGACCCCAGGGGCTGCACTGACCATTCCTGGAAACGATTCCCACCTCAGCAATGAACAGCGTGGGAAGCATCTGGACTCCTTCGTTTTGCAGGCACTTAAGGAGCTTAGAGGAAATTAAAGTATATTATAGATATATGAATTATAAAGAAGGAAATACTAATGGATCTTTCCTCTGTTATGTTCCACAGTGACTTTAATTCCTCTCCAAAGGCAAGAGGCTTAGCGTGACCCCAGTAAATCACAGCGGAGTGTTTGTAAGGAGCACCAAAGTGGGGCCAGGGCCGAACCCTCAGAAAACAAACCCCAGCCTGGCGCTGGCTCCTCTGCCCTTGGGCTGGCTCCTCTGCCCTTGGGCTGGCGGCTGAGCTACGGGAGGGAGGGAAGGAGGGATGGTTCACTGGCACAGGCTCAGCACCTGCCCACCTGGAACCCCAGCACCACAAACACATCCTCACATCAGTGAGAGCCTCTTTTCTCAATCCACAGAACTGTTGTGGGAAAAGGCCCAAAATTCAATGTGCTCCTCCTCCATTTCATGGCCTCTCATTTCCTACGTGTTAAAGGCCATCTTCTAATTATGCACACAAGAGAAATGTAACATATAAAAAGACAGGGTTGAAGAGAAACAGATGCAGAAAGGAAGGTCCTGAATCTATTAATTAAATATCAATATGGTCTAAAATACAAATATTCTCTTTAGAAAAGAACAGATGCCAGGGCTTCTAGGCAGGAGAATGTATGTTATAGAAGTGAATATATGTTATAGGAATATAAGAGGTATCAGGTACCTTACTTGACAATAAAAATGAAAGACTTCCAGCCTGAACACCCCAGGCCCAGGCATGGGCTGCACCATGGTGTGAAGCAAAGCACCGCCTCGTGTGACTGATAATAGGAGCAGTAAGTCCTTACTGTAGATTTTCATCTGGAAATTTATTCCTGAGTAAATGGTAAGTAAAGATTTTGACTTCGGACTCATCAGTCTGTGATGATCAGCAGCCTTAATCATGAAGATAAATTTCTGAGCATGTCAAAACATTTATGGAAAGGAGTTGAAGAATTAAAAAGAATGCAGTGGTTCCTTAGGCGCTCAGGCTGAAGTCCGAGCCACTATTCCAGCTGTAAGATTTAGCTTCATTTCAGTTTCAATTATAAGATTTTATTCTTGCTATTAATTTACACTGTCATCTGAAATCTAAAGACTTGACATAGTAAGACTCAATTATGGTGGGACATAAAAGCTTCTCTAGCACTTTCTGTGTTCAGTAAAGGGCATGTTTTTAGAATTAAACAGTGGAAATATTAGCAAATATTATACAAAGATGTAGAAATGTGGCTTTGTATAAAAAAATTAATTATCTTGGTTTAGATGAAATCCCACTTGCACTGCTGACTATTTTCTTTCAACTTCAAATCCCTTTTTTGTTGCTGAAATGGATTTACCCCTGCTGAGATGTCAGGTTTGTGCCCACCATGCTGCTCATCTCTCCTCCCTCATGCCTGGTTTGTAGCTACAGCCTCTACTCTGGGGAGTAGAGTCACTCACTCACAGGTGTTTGCATTTTGTGCTTCCTTCCCTCAGAAGATAAAAACTGAGAGCAGAAATCAGAGAACAGAGATGTTTTTAAGTGCAGACATGAAGGAGCGGTGACTCCAGACTCAGCTTTCTGCAGGACACTGGGAATTAAGAGCAACCTTTCCCTCTGCTGCCCTGACCAACACCAAAACACACATTGCATTCTCCAACCAGCATGTGGGATCCGCCTCTGGATGTTGCCTTACAAAGGCAAATCCATGCAAGAGAGAGAGAGATGAGCACCTGAATGAAGATGCTTTATCAGGATGGAAACACCGAACCGTGTGCACAGCCGTGCTTCAGGCTGGGCTAGCGTCTTCCCTCGCCCTCACCAGTGCCGTGTTGGGCTGTCTGTGCACAGGGAATGGAGACCACTCTGGAATGCTGGCAGCACCCGCGATGCTCAGCAGCAGGACCCGCTCCCTGCAACCCCACGGAGCGTGTTCACCTTGAGAGCAGAAATTATTGTTCCTACTCTTGAAGGGAGCCTGAATAGACGGGTCTGATTTCACTCTTGGCTGGCAGTTCCCAGGGCAGTGCTGGAACGCTGAAATGCAGGGCCCAGCCATGGAGCATGAATGCCAGGAGTGGGGTGTGGAGCAAGGCCAGACAGGGGGATGGCCCAGCAGCAGACACTGGCTCCAGGATGGATTTTAACAAAGTCATCAGTTTTGTGTTTAAGCCCCTGAAGACGTGATCCTGACAACAGCAAAAATAAATTGGGTGTCTGATACACAAACACTCCTGAAAATTTTGTATTTACATGGCAACCAGCTTATTATATTTACATGAACATCTGCTGCAGGTTCACTAAAATCTTTAAAACAGATGGACTTGAAGAAAGAGATAGTAATTAACAAAGCTATATGTTGATTAAATCAGCATGTGGTTAATTTTAACGATTACTGATCTTTATTGGGGTCCCTAAGACTTCTCAAAATCAAAT
The DNA here is from genome assembly GCF_000691975.1 of Corvus brachyrhynchos. NCBI lineage: Eukaryota > Metazoa > Chordata > Aves > Passeriformes > Corvidae > Corvus > Corvus brachyrhynchos. Next base: position 488,569 of record NW_008235978.1, read on the forward strand.
CCACTTTAGCTGATGTGTTGATTAGCCGCAGGGCCGCAGACGCCAGTGCCGCTTGCATCGATGGCTGTGGCACTGCACCCTCTGCGGGGTCAGGGCCTGGTCCTGCTTCCAGCAAAACTGACTGGAGCACGTAGTCACGGGTTCATAGCCAGGATGGGCTGCTGTGAGCATCCTTTGTGGCTTGGACATAAAACTTTACAGGATTAGTTCCTTTCCAAGTAGAGCACCCTTGAGACACTTTTGCAGTGAGGAGCCAAGGAGCTGCTCCAGTGGGATGCTCCAGCTCCCAAACGGCTCTCACCATACTCAAAATGTACATTTATCACAGCTTCAAGCTTTAGATCTCCTTTACATCCTTGTCCACTCAGTTGAACAGCTCTCTGCTGTCAAAGTTCTGCTCCTTGTGCTCGTACCCACAGAACAAACCACTTTTGCCCATCCCGTTCCTGAGCTCAGCAGACTGACCCCTCGGAGCAAACACCAGCACACGGCCGGTGCATCAGCAGTCTCCTCATCTACCACATTTGTCATCTCATTAAAAAAAAGTCAATCTCATGTACTGGTCCTATTCTCCATACTGCAAGTTGATTGACACTAATTAGAAGGCATTCTAATTAATTATTTGTTAATCAAGCCTCATATTGGCTCTCCTGTTGTTGTGCCCAGGATCAGGGATGTGCTCCCAGCACTGGACGTGCCCACATGGCGCTGATCACTCCTCCAGCACAAACCTCCTTCCTTCCCCTCCTGCCCGCCCAGGCCCCGGCACTGCAACCCTGCTCTGGCAGGATGCAGCCGCAGCCTCAACCAGCACTGTTCCACTATTTTCTGGCCAGTTCTACTGGTGAGAAGAAAACAAGATGTTCATTTTAGAAGAACCCTGAATTTGTGTGATTCAAAACCAGAATCACAAATCACAGAACATCCTGAGTTGTAAGGGGCCCACGAGGATCATCGAGCTCAACTCCCACTTGACTTCTAAACTACTCACTGAAATACAGACCAAGGTAGCAGGGTAAGTTCATGGCACCCAGGGAAAAAGCGGCCCCAGATTAATGGTCCAAAGCAAAGAACTGCCCAGTTATTTGATCCATCGCTTATAAACCATTGTAACCAAAACAGCTGGCGTTGGTCCCAGCTGCATTTGGAGGAGGGGAGAATGTGACTGTCTGGGTGGACCATGTCCAAGAAAAAAGCAGTGGCTCAGCTACTCTGAGTTATCTTTACTGTAAAAATAAAGGAATTAGTGAGCACAAAAAACATAATTTCTGGTGATGTTCAGAAAAAATTAAATTTAACAGGGAACCTGGACCAGCAGTTGCAATCCAACCCCCCGTCCTGAGCTATCTGACTGGGATTTCAAGTGAACAAGCTGCCAAAAGGGACAGCCAGCATCCAACTGTTAATTCATATCACAGCAATTATAATTTTTCTCCAGAAAACAAACCAAAGTGCCACACGGCTGGGGTCTTCTCTAGGGCAGGAATCTGCTTTACTCCAGTGTATTTGCCAGTAGGTCTGTGCATCGTCACACTCACAGGACACCACACGAGCACGAGCTTCTTTTAATAACTGGAGGAAGAACGTTGAGCAGTTGTATCGGCATTTTAGGATAAAGCATGGAAGAAAATTCTCTTTGGGCAGTTTCTGCCACACAGTGTCTCAGATAATGCTGTGGGGCTTTCTGCACATCCCAGAGAGCAGATGTAGGATAAAACGGGCCCAGCCTTGGGAGAAAATGGTATTAAAAACACATAGACTGAGTCTCTGCTTTGCAACGAGGACTGAAGCAAACGGCAGTAAATTTGTGACCGGCTCTTCTGTCACCAACACAAACAACCACTCCATAACCAGGACAAGGGGGAGCAAAGCCACAGGTGGGCAGGTACAGCACAACATCTCCTGACAGCCCCATAAAGATCTCCATTACAGCGTGAGGAGCACTGTGTTTCACACTGTGGGCTGCTGTGCTCAGGGGAAAATCACCATCAGCAGGGCCAGGAAAATCATCAACTCAAGGCCAAGGGCTCCAACTCAGACTCCATGATGGATGGGGCCAGGCCCTTGGTCCAGGAGTCGAAGGCACAGACAGGACTGGGGTGATGCAGCCAGGAGGAAGAACAAGTGGAATAACCCAAACAAGATCAATGTTTGTATTGCAGATGCTTTGAAGTCTGATAGACCTGAAGCAGAACACCCAAAACAGACGTGTGAATCTAGCCTGGGGTTACACTTACTACTCTAAACCAATTCACCAAACTGTGCAAACTGCTGAGTCTGTACCATAAAAACCTCCTGTAAATACCAGGCACTGGGATCCAAATGCTTCAGCACCTCCATGGGAGGCAGGATCACCACCGCAGCTCCCAGCTCACTGGCGAGGAGACACCACTGCCGGACTGTCACTGCTGGCATAACCACTGAGGGGCTGAAATCATGGCATTGCCATTGCTGGCAGCAGTCCTGGATTGATCCAGACAGGTACTGAATTAAAGAGTGTTGTCCTTTCTGCAACCATTTAAAAATAAACAACAACTCTTAATACTTCAAAACAAGCCTGTGCACCCCACTGTTGCTGCCTGTTCCGAGCTTCCCCTCCCCTCCCCAAGACACTTGCCTCTGCCATGTGCTCTGAACTCCTTTATTCCGAGCAGGGGCAAAGCCAAATGTAACTCAGACTCTTTAGCAGCAGGGTCTGACTGGCCGGTCACTCCGGGTCCACCCCCAGTCCTCCCCTTTCCCCTTCTCCGAATAAAAGAGAGGACCAAGGGCGGGCCTGCCCTCTTTAGCTTGCACTCTGTCTGTGAACATCTTGTCGTCTGTTTCTTTTTGAAAGCTTCTAATTGCGGGGAATTAGGCAAGCTGAAAGCTATATTTCTCCCTCTTTGCTTCTGCTGGTGGTATCAGCTTTGCAGCTACCATTTGCCGCTTTTAGGGCTACTGAAATGCTGGATTGTCCGTGCTACCTCTCTAGGCTGCCCGAGGCTGTGTCTAAGGCATTGAACTACGAGCTAGCCGGTAAAAAGCTGTGAGTATCTCCACACCCCACCACTGCCTTTCGCTGCAGCGACGCCCAGTGATTTTGTGTGTGACGTTTTCTCCTGCAAAAGTCTGTGGGAACACAACAGGATTCCACAGAACATTAAATCCTACAGTTTTATCAAAGAGGAAACACACAAAACCACCTTAATCTCTTAGCAAGTAGACAACTCTGATTAAAAGAAAAAGTACTTGGAAAAAACCTCTAAAATGCTAAACTGAGCCATCGCAGATAAGAAATTCTGCTATCTGCAGAACTTCGCTGGCATTCGGCAGTCACAGGGATCAAGAAATCATTGTCAGGAATTATTTCAGTTAGCAGGATGATACTGCAGAGATTAGATTAATTAAACCAGTAAATCCCATGCACGGATCAAAAGCACCCAAGACAGAGAAAGAAAGTGAGTGGGAGCCAGGAAGTGCCGCCGGGAACATTTGCAAAGGTCCCACCAGCCCAGCAAGGCTGGCAAGGCTCAAAGGCTGAAACAAGGAAACAAATAGAGGGAAGAGGTAAAGTCCCAGGTAACTCCAGCCTCAGGGTCTGACTCTGGCACCAAAACCCCAGCCTGGAGCGGGGCTCCCACTGCTCACCTGGGCCCAGTCCATCCCACTGTCCAGCCACCAGGACCAACCCCCTCAGCACCCACCGGTGCCCATGCTGGGGAGAAGGGGCCAGCGGCACAGGGGACCCCCATCCCAGACCTTCTGCCCCTGGGAAGGAGCTGCCCAAGCTCCCCATCCTTTACAATATACTTTAAAATGCATTTTAAAATATACTTTGTACAAATACACTTTAAAATTCAAGCGAGGATGTGCATTGTAACTCACACTGCACAGAAGCCTCCTGGCACTCAACAATCACAAGTGACACCTCTTTGGGAAATTAGCAAACCAGCAAAGAAGATAAATCATACCAGTACCATCAGAGGAAATACCACTGTGGACACGGACACCCAAAAAATGTCCAGAATAAACCTGTAGAACTCATTGCTAATGGATATTGCTGAGAGCAAATATTTAACAGGAATCAGAAAAACATGGATATGTAGATTGGTGCTGAAGGGAAACACTTATTTCAGCTGGGTTTTATGGAAAATTATATTAACCCTCTGCAGTAGCATGGAAACACACTAAGAGTTTTTCCTATGGATAAAGGTCTCCATGATGATCCATTTCTGTGTATTCCTGTGTCTTCTGAAGCATCTGAGCCTGGCAAATTATAAAAGAAAGAATAACAAAAAGGATGGATTGTCAGTCTGATCTCCTGTATCACTCCCTAAACTTCTGAGTAATAAGATGAAACTTAATGGGGGAAAAATGAAACCTATTAAGCAAGGGGGGAAAAGCACATATTGGACAGGAAATGGAAACTTAGAAAAGCAGTGAAGCTGGAGCCCTTGGGGCTGGGTTGGACGGTAAATTAGACATGAAAATGCAATAGAATTTGGCAGCCCAAAAGGTCAATGCAATTTGGAACTGTATGTGCCAAGACTCCCGTCACCACGCGGGGATAGAGCCTATTACCCAGTTTTAGATTTAAGCAGCTTGAATAAGTTTCAAATAAATATCCAAACATTTGGATGCTTAACCAAATCAAGCCTGAAAATCCTTTTGGATTTTCTCTTTGATTTCTAACATCTTTATGTTTGGCCTCTTTTCTGAGAATCCAATCTGTTGTTAAAGCGAGTCTTTCAGGATAAGCATCTGCAGTTGCCAAGAGACTGTTGTGTTAAGCCGGAGGATGATTTAGCATCTCGCAAACCGGGGTTTTGGAATTAGAAAAAATTGCTTTGCTCTTAGCAGCAGATACATTTCAATGCCTAAGAAACAGCCGTGGCTTCCCAGAACTTTTGATTCAGTTATTCCCCCCCAAACCACTGCTATTTTTCTTAAACAACACTTTTTTCTGAGGCCCATTACCTGGCTGCTGGGAAACACACACCAATAAATAGAGAAAAGTCTCTAAACAGACAGAAAATAGTCCTTTCCTTTCCAAACACCCTGCAGCGACCTCCCCATCACAGGAGCTCCATTTACTGCCACTTAGGGCTCCAGAGCAGAGTGACAGCTCTGTCAGAGAACACAGTTCCCTGCACGGTTCTTCCTGGGAAACTCAAGGACCTGACAGGCTGACTGGGGACTAAGTTTCAGAGCCATCAGCTGAATCTAGAAATAAATCTTACTATATGAATGCCATAAGTATTTAAATATTATGGTGTGGTGAATAGTAAGATTTATTTTATCTTTGAACATGTACTTGCTGTAGTCCTTTCATAACCAAATTGCAACTTTCAACTGCTCATTGTTGCTTGATGTGACTAAAGCTTCCCCGTCAAGGAAGTTAAAATCACTTCAGCCTCAACACTCACGCACAATTTTCTTTGCAGAGGTGGAAATTTATTCAGTTTGACCTAATGATTGAACAGAACAGGTTTCTCCAAGCCGCCTGCCAAGCTCGATGTGTTTATTTGGGTGCTCTGAAGTTGCATTAATAGTATTTATTGTAAGTACTATTGCTTGGGAAGCTTTGGAATGACTGTTGTTGAGATAAATCCAGGGCTAAAATCTAGGCATCTTTTTGAAGGTGGCCTCAATCCAAGAGGAAGGGACTTCCCACCATTTCCCTGGAAGGCTGCAGAATCACATTTTTCTAGGCACTTCATTCCCAGCTAAGCAGCTGACACAGTCATTCAGAAGACGTGATCATCTCTAAAAAGCATATTTTCTAACACAAGGGGGAAACACTAGAAGTAAAATGTATTGGAGACATCATTCAGAAAATCCAGGGAGTCAGACAGGGACAGTAAATGGAATATGCACATGGAAACACAGAGACTGAGCGAGCCCAGGCAGCGCTCAGTGCTGGGGTCTGCCCTGCGGCTGCCCCTCACCACGGCGGCAGCAGGGGCTGCCAGCAGGACAGGGTCTCTCCTGTCATTTCCTAGAGTCGAGGTCTCTCCCAGAGTTTCCCAGTGGCAGGTTCTCTCCTGGAATTTCCCAGGGGCTGGAATGCTGTGGGGTTTCCCCCATGACCCGGGTCTGAACGTGTGAGGATCGCAGTTTCCAAAGTACGTCAGGGCCTCCGCTCTGATGCCACAGCTGTGGTGCTTGCTTCCTTTCACACATTCTGTAAGAAACAATTATTTCTCACTGGTCAAGCTCTTTTAATTTTCTTGTTGTTCCTTTTGACCTAAACTGCAGGTTAACCGAGACCCAAGTTGGATACAGCAAAGCACATACCAAGTAACCTTAAAACTGGGGGATTTTTTATGATCAAAAAGGCTCAATGTTGCCAGTCATGCTCAGTCTTTAATTCTTGGTCATTACACCAATAAATTATAGGTTCAGATAAATGTACTCTTCTCCAGGTTTTTTGAAGACAGAAACAAAAACGTGAGAAATTGATTATTTTGCTCAGTACAATAAATGGAAAATTGCATTTGGAATCAAACTCCTGGAAAAGAAAATGACGCTGAAGGAATTCTTGTTCAGATTTGCCCCAAAGTGTTCACCTTCCCTCCATGCCACGTGCAATGGCTGGTGCTGGCACTAGAATGGTTTACTTACTACAGGACACTCTGAGGCACCTTAAGTTGTCCAAATGGAAACAGTCACACTACAGTCAGGGCAGAAAGGTCAGATAATGGAATTTCCAACTATGGCATTGACAATAATGCAGAGCAGAGGGGCAGCCCCCTCTGCTCCACTCCTCTGATGATGGCAGAGGCTATGGCTCCCTGTGCCCCACACAGGTGACTCCAATTGCTGGTGCTGCAAAACTCATCTGAGAGGTCTCCCATTAAAAATTCCTAAGGCACAACATTGAGAATGTAGTGGAAATCAGAATGAAGATGTTTTCCAATGAGGATGACAACCTAAAACCCAGAAGATGAATTTCATAAAAACACCACTGTTCTGGCAGAAGGGTTGACCACAGTGTGTTACCAGTTAATGTTTAAAACAACTGCAGAGAAAGAATGCCAACTGCTCCACGGCTCAGAGCAAGGCAGGCAGGAAATGAAAAACTGGGGCTGGTGCCTGAACTCATCTGACCCCAATGAAACATCATTGAGTCACACCTGTGGGCCTTCAGGTGATGACAATTAAGGCCTGACATCACTGGGCCTTCAGGTGATGACAATTAAGAGCTCTTCTATTTGTTTCAGGCTAATGATACCTGTTGACACCAAAAGAGAACAGGTGGCTGGAAGTCCTCCTCCTTATATTTAATCTTTTGACTTTTGCTAAGCCACCAAAAGGTGCTTTTCCACAAAAATTTTTCCTGCTAATTTGATGGGGCTGCCTCCAGAAACTTGGAGAACGAAGTCTGCCCTTTACCTTGGCTGAGGTGGTACAAACTCAGAGGCACCACTCTGGTGGTGATACCCTAAGTGTCTGCAGATCTGCAGTGACAATTCCCTGCCAGCCCTCCAGGGCTACTTTCCCAGGCAAGAGCCCGCACTCAACCAACTTCAACTGAGGAAAGGCAAGCACTGCGGGCCTTCTTCATGCGGAAAACCCACCCATTTCTACTGGATCCACCCCCACTCATTATTCTGGGGTCCCATAACAAGAGATTTTCTTGCTTTCTCCTGGCTCTGGCAGCCAGCTGGGCTTTGGGCTGGGAAGATGCTGTTTCTGGAGCAGCTCCACAGAATTTATTCCTGCAACAGTGCTGAGGGGTTCCATCTGCACTCCCCAGTGCAGGGCGGGTGCAGCTGGCTGAGTGGGGGACACTGCACCCTGCATCACCCCCACCACCCCACTCTGCAGCAAGGGGTGAGCACAGGCACCCACGACTGGGCTGCAAGCTGCTGATGCTAAGCAAAAGCATCCAGGGAAAACCATCCAAGAGACATTCACTCTCTGTGAATATACTCCTAGCCTGGGATACACCGTTCTCTGCCCTTGTTAAGGCTCAGCTTATCATAGAATCAGAGAACCACAGACTGGTTTGCGTTGCAAGGGACCTTAAATTTCATCTGGTACCACCCCTGGCATGGGCAGGGACACCTTCCACTGTCCCAGGCTGCTCCAAGCCCCATCCAACCTGGCCTTGGGCACTTCCAGGGATCCAGGGGCAGCCACAGCTGCTCTGGGCACCCTGTGCCAGGGCCTCATCACCCTCACAGGGAACAATTCCTTCCCAGTATCCCATTTATCCCTGCCCTCTGGCAGTGGGAAACCATTGCCTGTTGTCCTGTCACTCCAAGCCCTTGTCCAAAGCCCCTCTCCAGGTCTCTTGGAGCCCCCTCAGGCATTGGAAGGGGCTCTAAGGTCTCCCCAGAGCCTTCTCTTCTCCAGGCTGGACAATCCCAGCTCTCCCAGCCTTGCTCCAGAGGGGCTCCAAGTGCTGGCTCAGCTGCAGCACCTTCCCCTGTTGCTGCTGGAGCACAAACGGGTTTTTAGGCATCAATTTTTATTCAGTTGCTTTCCATGCCAGAGTTCCTTCGCTAAATATCAGCTATGCTTTGCGACAGCAGCACCTGCTCTTGACTTCTATTCCTTGGCACTTCATCCTCCAGCCATGCCAATCACATCCTCCTGATCACATTCAAGAGATTCCTGAGATACATGCACATATCATTTTCTCTCCAAGAGTTCTGATGGCTTTGCCAGTTAATTAAAATAGAACTTCAAAGGTTTTTTGTAATAGATTATAATATCTTTGGTTTCATGACATCTGTTAAAATTTACAACTAAGGATGTCATTTTTGGTGAAAAACATGTTCTTTTACACCCAGCCCATTTATTTGTGTATTTATTTAGTGACAGAGCATCTCATTTATAAGAAACATGCGAAAGCAATCATTAATCATGCTTTTGTCACAAAGCAGCTTCCCCAGCAGTTCGCTGAAAACCTACAGACAAGCTGCTCGGGTGTGGGTGTTCCGAGAACAGACAAGGAGCCTTGCCAAGAGAGCTGATGGAGGAACCTCTCAGTTTCAATGTCTAGCAGGGAGGAAACAAAGAGGAAAACAAAGAACCGGCAGATTAGACACTGGAGTTATCTGGGAAGGATGCAGCACCATGGATGGGAAAGGAAAGTAAATCAAAGGCAGCCAGTGAGACCAGGATTCTCAGTGTATCAGAACCATTCAGGATAAATTCACCACTGTTTTTCTATCACTGCACAGCTCACGGGCTGTATTACAGCAGCTCCTCAATGCATTCCCCCTCGAGAGGGAAACCAGTGATGCAGCCACAGCCAGCCTTCTCTGACAGTGACCCTGTGCTTGAGGCCATGCTTCTTTTAGTACACAGGTATTAAAGTACACAGGGTCTGTCCCCTCCTGCCCCCCAGTGCCCCTGCCTGGAGCCCTGTGTGTGCCCAGGGTACTTGTGTGCCCTCCGTGGGTCACCCAGGACGCAGCTGTGGCAGTGCCCTTTGGGCATGGTGGTAGGTCAGCGCTCTGTGAAGTTTCCCTCATTTCCCCCTGCTATGCCTGGCTCATCTTGGGGCCTGCCCCCACAGCATCAGCCCTTGACACAAGGCAGCTGATCCTGCATTCACTTGGGGATGAGCAGTGGTAACACACCTCACACCACTGCCACAGCATCATGACAGGAGAAAAGAAGGAGGAAGCTCTCAAAAAAAAGAGGGAAGAAGGCAGAAGGTTATGTTGAACATCAAGGCTTGATCTCATTCCTTGAGGCAAAGACCAGCAGATGATCAAACTGCTGTTTAGCATCAAGTCCTGACCTCTCAGGTCACACAGATGCTGGTTTCAGCAGCTGTGATGGGCCATAGTTTCTTCACAAGTCCCCATGGTGTTGGAAGCCACCTGCTGACACAGCAGTGGAGGATGAGGGAAGCACAAACACAACGTTCTCTCAGCTAGAACATCATCTTAGGCCTGTTTGTCCCATTTTCACAGTCTTTGCACTCAGTTGTTGGAAGAGCTGCAGAAAAGGCTTCACGCTTTTGCACATAATTCCTTTTAAAGGAGTGTGTTCTGCCTTGTTCTGTGCTGTAACCACAGCTTTCAAACGGTGGCATAATCACTGAAACACAACATGCCTGCTCATTTGATTTCCAATTTGTCTTAATGGTCATTCCAGTACTGGAAAGGACTCTGGGCACTGAACTGCCTGTGCAGATCTGTTCTGAGCAATCTGTACAAGATTAATTTCAGTACATGGAAATGCCAGACCCCTCTCTGTGTATCAGTGCCTTAAAGAACAGTGTCACCTCCTCTGTTCGGTGCAGAGCTCCAAGTGCTCTTTATTCAAAGGTCCCCTGGCCCCTGCAGGGAGGTCAGGGCCAGACCAGGCACAGATGGACACACATGGCACTGGGGGCTCCCTCTCCCAGCACCAAGCTGCTGGGGACTGCTGGGACCAACCCCACTTCCACAGCAATTTACTTCTGATCCAGTTCTACGTTTTGGGTTGCTCCCTGCACACCCATCCCGTTCTCCGTGGGTGCTGTTCCTCTGCACCCACCTCTGGAGAGCACATGTCTGCTTCTCACCCAGGCTGGGGACAAACACACTTTGGTGCCACCGTGCAGGCAGCCATGGCCAGCCCCTGAAAGAGACAGGCATGAAGGTCATTCTGCATCCGAGTGATTAATAGCCAAATGTCTTCCCTGAGCATTCCTCTGTGCTTTAAAGAATGTACTCAGTGTTCAGCATGAACCAGAGGGTTTGCAGCTCAGCTGATGAAACTCATCTTCAAAAATCAATGGAAGATGAAAAGCCCAGTGTCCATTACCAGAAGGCTGAGATACAGCAAGTCATCTTCACAGAAACAGGAGTACGAGTCTGTAACGCACCATCCTGTATCTGCAGGCAGCTGTGTATTAAATGTTAACAAACAGCTTTGTGTCTGCACTGTGTTCCAACTAGAAATTGTCCCTGTCAGACATTGATTTAAAGATAAAAGAGCACAACTATACCCAAACCCTGCATTATTGTGATTTTTTTCTTAAACATGCCTCTGCATTTTAGAGACTATAGACTTCAAAACATAAAACCCAGCTGCCTTACAGAGCCGTGCAGAGGACCGGGTGTCTGAGCAGCAGAACACAGACTGGGTGGCAGCTTCACCAGATCCTCCTTCTAAAACATGTGGCCAACAGCAGCAACTGCTTCCAACACCCTTGGGACTGTGAGCAGACACCCCAGAGTGGCAAGGAGCAAACCAAACCTTAGTAGTGGATGGCTATCTCAGGTGACAGCCTTTTTCTCTGGGCAGGGACTTCTTGGTCAGTGCGGGGGAACAATCCAGAGCAGGTGGAAAAAAATATTATTCCTGGTGGGTTTTGTGGCAAACACTGCAGCAGGATTGCCAAAGGAGCTGGTGTCAAAGGACAGCAGCAAAGTCACCTGTGAGAGTCCTGGGCTGCGGTGAATCATCAGTGGAGCACATCAGACCTTGACCAAGGCTGTCCGAGCCTGGGTGGAAAAAGAGGAGCTCCAGCCATCTTTCTGCCCCGGGTCTAACACTGCTTTCAGCCACGGAACACAGGTCACACCATGTGCAGCTGCATTTGTCACTATTTCCCACAAAAAGCTAAAAATATCAGCTGTGCTACAAGTGAACCTCCAAAAGGCAGTAAAGATTCATGCTAGTGCTGTAAATATGTCCCATACCTCCCATTTAGATGAGCTGGTTTCAACCTCTCACACCTCGGCTTCTGAACTTTCGTGCTCTTTAATTATGTATCCATGAGAAAACAGCAAAGGCCATCTTAAAAAAATAAAAGGTTTAAAACTGAAAATCGGTTGGATCTCTGCTATTCTGAAGTACAAATATAGACAGTGCCAGATTGCCTGGGCTACCTACACCACCTCCATGCATCACAAAGCTCAGATGGCCTCAAACTAGCCAGATCTAGTTGAAAAACATTATAAAAGCATAATTCTACTTTAGGTATTTTTCAGTAAAGTGGCAGGGATATTCACAGCCTCAAACCCTTTGAACTAATTGTAGATAAGGGACTTTTTGTGTGAGGATACGGAATGATTTGATCAGGAACTTCCCTTGACTATCTCTCCATGCTCCTCCACACAGTGCTGCAAACACCAGATATGCCCAGGAGCACAGAGCTGTACCAGTGCTCTGGAATCCCTCCAGTATACTCCTGTGGAGTGAATTGCAACATCTTTGGAAGTAAAACCCTCTTGCAGGAATAAAGCAAGCTCCTAAAGAAGCAGGATGGGGGTATTGCATTAGTTCAGTGGAGCATACATCTATGTGACATCAGCATGGGTACAAAATCAATAGCTCAACATCTGGAAGCGTGCTGGGAACAAACACTGCAGCACTGTCCCACTGCAGCACTAACACCATCATTGAGCCACAGTGACCCCAAACACGCCAACATTGTCATGGGGTGTGTGAGTATCCCAGCTCTCCAGTGTCTCCACCAACCATTAGTACAAGGATGACCAAACAGCACATCTTTTGTGCAATTCTTACAAAACTCGCTCTTGTTTGAACTGCCAAGTGGCACTTGAGGGGATGGTTTAGGGGTGATCATGGTGGTGGTGGGTTAACAGTTGGATTAGATGACCCTGAAGGTCTTTTTCCAACACTGCTGATTCTGTGATTTCACATGACCCACCATGTCCAAAGGCCAGAGAAAGAACCGTGATCATGACCAGTGACCACCACCAGTGCCCCGCTTCAGTCTCATGTACATTGTATTCTTCACACAATACATAACTTCAAACATCCTGTGACCTTCACTTGTTACCAGAGGAAGAATTTAAGCGGTGCTTCAACTTTTGAGAAGGTATTTGTTACTCCCTCCCTCATCTGTAATGCCCAGAGCCAGAGCCCTTCCCCACAGGACCTGCTTACAGCTTTCCCAAAGCAGCTCTGCAGCAACCAAACTGACTCTTAGAATAATGAGGATCTCCTGGATGGGGCAAAGTGCTTGAGAGTGCCAAAATCACAACAGCCTCTGCTGCTCACCCAATTGTAGGTTACTTTATTTTACAATTTGCCCCTACACATCCAACCTGAAGAAAAATTGCTGCAAATTAAGGGCTTTCATTCAATCATCTTGTAGAATTTGCTTTTATCACTCCTAGCCAAGGCGGTTCATGCGTCCATAAATGCAGAAATGGGTCATTGAGGTGAGATGCCTTGGTGCAAAGTCAGTCATTAAACGCAGGTAGCAGATCCGGTGACCCACAAATGCCGCAGCATGAGCTTCGTGGGCACTTCTACCTTCCCCCTCCTCGAGCACGGTGCCTCTGCAGGCTGGGAGCCACTTGTGCCACAGTGTTCTGCAGGATCGGATCAGCATTTCGGCTGTCTAGGGCAAAATATATCCCAATCAAAGGGCATCTGAAGCAACAATGTCAAATATGACAAGGCAGGCAGGAGCCAGAGCTAATAGCTGAGGACTTCCTGACTTTTTAAGCTGTTCAATTGAACATTTAAAAGGTTTAGTCTCCTCTCAGGTCTCGAAAGCACCCCGGGGCAGGCTTAAGTAACTGCTCCGTTAGGCAGTGAGCTGCAAATTGCCTATTAAGTCTGACTGAAACTGTAAAATTGCTTTTCACAATGCAAATTAATGTAAATAAGAACAATTGGTTACACATATCACAGACTATCAGATTGACGACAGATGATGCATACTGGTTTTTCCCCCTGAATTAGCATCGCTTTAAAGTTAAATTTAGTGCGTGTTTAAGAGGTCTGGATGTTCCTATGACAAATTCCACCAGTGCATTACAAATGCACATTGGAATGTATGGCCTCCATTACATGAGATATAAACCTCCTCTTAGGCCAGGCACTGATACTTGCTTTCATGCCTAATAGGAACACCACAAAGCAAAGCCATTTGCTCAGCAGCACAGTCAGTCACATCTTGACCTCACTCTGAAGACCGAGACCATGAATTTGTTATGAAGCCTTTAGGATGGAGGGAGCAAATCCATGCATTTCAGAACCATCCATAGATGATCAAAGCCCCATTTGGAGCCCTTGGGCCCCACTCAGTCACTGGTGGGAGCAGCTGTGTGCCACAGCTCTCACTGTCATCGCCAGCAGCACTGCCTGGGCATTGCATTTTCAGATTTGTTTCCCAAAGATGCAACAGAATATATATCAGAAAGGTAAATCAGAATGTAAACCAGAAAGGTAAATCAGAGGGTAAATCAGAAAGGCTTTGCCTCATTCTTTGCCTCATTCCAGGCTAAACGGAGGCACCACATGCAGGCACAACCAACTCAACTGCTTGGGAAGAACAAGGTCTTTGTCAAGATGGACACTTTCAGTCCCAGCAGCCACTTCCATATCACAAATTCACCCTTCAGGGAAGCTCCTGACAGCAAGGGGCAGCAGCATTGCAGCAGGCAGAGCAAAGTTTTCTTCTCTGGTGGGGAGTGTTCTTATCAGAGGTTTTGCTTATCATTACTAACATATGTTATCTGAAAATTTACATTCCCATTAGCTACAGAAATAACTGTTGCTAGTTTATTACAAATTCTTGCATAAATCAGATATCCTGATGGCTCCCTGAGGATTACAGCTCACCTTGGGGAGGGATGGAGAGCAGTGAATGAGACAGAGGCAATCACAGCACTTGGTACCAGTGCCTGCCTGCCCTGGAAAACAGGACACAGGAACTTCGTGGTGGAATGATGGGTCTCCTTTAGCTACACACTTGCAGGCTTGGCTTCTCAGGATGGAAACAGCAGATGTCATGAGACCCATGAGGAGAATCAGCAAGGCTGGAAACTCAGCCCGCGTCTCGCACAGCCACAGCCACAGGCCATGAACACCTCGATGCAGCCAGCTGTGATTTCAGGCTGTGTTCATCTCCTTCCCACCTCGCTGTGCTGCTATGCTCCCAGGAGCATTTTCTTCCCTGTTTCTAGTATTTTAATTGCTGCTTTAAAGAACAGTATTTGGAAAGAGAGTCTGGTACAAGGTGCACAGGTCAAATAAATTCCATGTTTGCTTATCTTCCAGAGGAAAAAAATAATTAGTCACAAGCTGGAGGTGTTTTCTTTCAGCCTCAGGGACCTTTCAGCAGCAGTCAGCTTTCTGCATCTCCCTCTCATTAACATATAGGCAGATATAGATTAATTAGGCAAAAAGAACTTACACCAAATTTGAAAACATTGACCTATACTTAAAGTTGGCTGTCTTGGTGTCCTCAGGGGTTTGTTCAGGTCTTGCCGTGTTTGTCTGTGCTGAAAACATTAGAATCTTTTTGTATCACATTGCTCACTATCTGGGACATAACATTTAAAGATCTTAATCCCTGGGTCAGTCAACCCACTCCTCGCAGGGTCACCCTGCTCTTCCCCATGAAAAATCAATAGCCCAGAAAATAACAAATGCCTGAATCTGTAGGATTTCTGTAGCCCCAGGTCCCAGCTATGATCTTTTTCAGTCAGGCAATAATTCCATGGAAGCTGTTGCTGTGCTCTGTACCTGAATATATTTCTTTGATAACAGTGCTCAGCACACGCACCTGCACTGAAAACCTGTGTTACTCAACAACGAGGTATAAAATGAACCCTGAAAACCACAAAA
>NW_008235978.1:504129-512728 GCF_000691975.1 Corvus brachyrhynchos
CCTGCAAACCACTAGTGCAGGACTTTCCAACACTGTTACTACAGACACAGGTATTTATTGGGGTTTGAGATGCTGGAAACAGGATCCCCGTGCACATAAAATCCCAGCGATTTAATTTAATGCACTTTGTAAGTAAATTCTTGACAGATGGATGAAGCACCAGAAGGGTGGCACAAGGGAGTCAGCAGGTGGACAGAGAAGCCAAGAACGGACTGGCACTGATCAGATTATCCACTCCAAATACCTTGAGACAAGCACAATCTGCCCACACAACAGACTGGCGCTGACCAGATAAATAGCAAAAACAGTGTGGAGTTGCAGCCCTCCCCAGCTCCAGCCCGCTCCAGAGGTGGCTCCTTCCCAGGGGCTGAGGCTGTGCAGAGCAGCACAGCAGCCCTTCCCCACGTGCCCAGGGGCTGTGACCCCCAGGCTGGCACAGCCCCTCTGCCCTGTGGTGGGCATGGCCCCCGCCCCACCTCTCTGGCACCGGTCTGTGCGCACACACGCCTGCTTGGAGGGCTCCCCATCGCTAATGTGTCCTTGTGAAGGCTCCTGCCAGAGCAAATCCAAACAAAATCATCAGGCTGACGTTCAGTTGTTACAAATAATCCTTGTAATTTTGCTCGAATGAAAAAATGGAGGTTTTAGAACAATTATAAAGCTAATGACCAGATATGCCTGTGTCTCTTCCTGCTTTCTGATGTTACCTGTCCTGTTCAGCCTTGTGCTGACTCCTCCAACGACCCATGCCAGTGGGCAGCTCTTACCTAGGTCCAGATGTCAGTCCAGAGGTGGGGCTTTGTGTCAGTCCATACCAGCATCACCAGGTGAAGGTGCCCTACCTCTGGTCTGAAGAGCTGGCCAGGACTCAGGTCTGCACCTCTGGAGAGCTGAATGGTTTAAAGCATGTTTCTGACCTCCAGTTTTCCCTCAAAACCACCAGCTGTGGCATGTCTAGATCAGGTTATTCCAAGTACACAGTATACCATGATTACTGCCAGGTCTCGTTCACCACTTTTTCTGCCTTACCATCCCATTGCCCTATTGAAAAAAATAACTTCCACCTTCCCTGTAACACTGTCTTTAAAAACTGACGGAACCTGTGGCTCCAGACAAGCAGAGCCCTTGTCATGAATGCTGGACTTAAGGAGGGACTCAACGTGCAGAAGGCAGAGCAATGGCCTGGCTGAGAGACAGAGAGAAAAAAACCGCACAGTGTTAGCTGCTCAAAATAAAGACACTCAAAACCTGCAGAAGAAATCAATCCTTTTGGGTCTCTCTTTCGCTGTAACCATCGTAGGTGTTGATGTAACAATGACAAATAAAACTCCATTAAAAACCTGTACCATGTACGTCAGTGGTGCCTTTCAACGAGCGCAGCCTGAGGGACAGCCCGTGTGTGCTGTTCCACTCGTTACCTCACATCTTCACAGATGTCTCTTGACAGGCCCTTCTACAGTTGAACAGATTGTTTATGATGTTCTAGAAGAAAAAGAGCTTCGACCGGTGAAACCAAAATCCTAACCAGAAGTGAAGGTTTCTTTTCTTCTGTGACACTTGAAAATAATCATTACACAAAACACATTTCCAGATATTATTATATCCACATTGCACATCTGCAAAAACCCAAGGAGTTTTGCTCACCAACAGAGAGGTAAGAGCTTCACATACTAAAACACAACTGAAACAAGGTTTGGCTATAAACATTTCCTGGATTAAATCTTGCCCGCTCCCATGTTGTGTTCTGAAGGCAGTGGCGCAGTTTAATAGCACCTAGGAAGGATCACTGTCATTCCCTGTTTGCATTGCTGCTGCAGAGGCTGCTCTTGGTGCTGGACACCGCAGCTTGGACCACCCAGAGCGGGGCCACCACGAGGCTTTGCCAAAGACCCTCCCCTCGCCACAGCACAACTTTCCTCCCGAGCTTCCCAGGTAGAAAGAAGCTTGAGAACAGATCACCAAACTGAGTTTTAACTGCACGCTAAGATCACGAGGGTGTCGTCTCACAGCCCGATGAGAACCACTAAACACCAGTGAAGTCAGCTGCAGACCGAGCACCTCATCCCATTAGGGCTAAACTACTGCTCACCACCAATCTTCAGCGAGATGATTTGGACAGCGCACTTTGCCCTTCTGTTATGCAGATTTACTGCTTTCTTGTGGCTCCTACTCCCAGACCTTCTTTCCTCTGTTTGCTTTATTTTTCTCTTTTTAGCAGAAAAACTGGCCTCAGCTGCCTAAAATGCAATTTTCAGCCACAAATTGTTTATGACTTTCAATGTGATTGTGGCAACATTCTCTGAGTGACAATAGAAATAAATAACACCTTTTCACGGTTTTGTAAAGACTGGTTTTTGCCCTTGGCTGAGATCTCTACATTCATTTATTGACTTAATTCTCAGTGACCAAAGCACACATTGGCTCCAGGACACGGCACTAAGATGTGTAAGCTGAGCTGAGCCAAACAAGGGACAAAATATTGCTGGTCAAGATTTCCAGAAATGATTGGAAATTTGCATAGCCAGCTTACAAATTTTTCAGCATATAATTTCTCAGTATGTTTGTTTGTTTTTAAATGGCGGCCCTTTTATTTCAAAAAATAATTTGGCTGCCCTCTTTGTGCAAGCAGCATTCCCACTAAATATGAAACACGAGACATGAGCAAGTGTTGAATACAAACCAAAGGACAGTCCCAGACATCTCAGAGCTGTGAGACACAACAGGTTCTTCAGCATCCAGGCCTCAATGAAAAAGCCCCGTGGATCTGCCCTGTCACTGTCCCCAGTGTTGGTGTGGCAGTCCCAACGGCAAAAGGGTGCAGGAGAAGCTGGAAATGCAGGGAGAAGTAATGGATTTCAGTAAGTCAAGGAATACTTGACTTCTGATATATCGGGAAAAATAGGTCCAGCTCCTACCTGAGAACTGACAAAGGAGCTGTAAATGTTGTTTGTTGTCACCACTTAGGGAAGAATTCGCCAGCCTGGCCTCTCACAGGTGATGGGGTGGATCACTGTGAGTCACTGTGCTCCCAACACTTGTGTCCCAGGGAACGTGATCAGGGTGTTCCAAAACCTACACTGGAGGTGCAGGGAAAAGCTCTGCCCAGAGAGCACAGGCAGGAGCAAGGACAGTGTGAGCTCCTGCATCTGATTAAATCAATGGCTCCGCAGCATCTTGTGCCTGGGTGAAATGCAGCACCGACCCAGCATTTGACCTCACTGATTTCTGAGCACCACAGCACCTACATTAAGTGTGCACTAAGTGTTGGGCTGGAGCAGCCCTTCCCAGACAAATCTCTCCATGGCTCCAAGCCCGTGGCCAGGTAACACACAGGTAAAACAGTCCCCTCAGCCTGGTCCCAGGAACGGTGGCAGAGAGCAGCCTTCAGCTGGTGTGTGGTGTGGGGGAGCGAGATGGCACCAAGGGAAAACTCTAGCAGCTGTGCAAGATAAGCTGCCAGGAGAGATGTTCATCCTGGCACCTGCGCACACAGGAAAGAGGGGAATGCTTGTGGGAGGCTGGAATATGCACCTTTGAGATGACAAGCCTGTCACCCCTTCCAGCCTTGGAGAAGTGTCTGCTGGGAATGCAGCCAGAGATGCCATTAATTGATTAGAGTTAAACCTGTTAATGGTGGACACCCCAAGGCACCATCCCCTACCAAAAAAAAAAAAAAAAGAGAGAGAGAAAAGATTAAAAGGAGGAAACCTCAGTAACCACTATGATGGGCCAAAGCCCACCACACCCAGCAGGATAGCAATTTCCACATGTGCTGCCCCTGCTCTTTGCAACCCAGCATTAAATGGTTAAACTGAAACTTTGTTCACAACGTCAAAGTCACAGACTTGAGCTCACAGTGAGCATGGTGTGGAGCCCCACACGCTGCTGGCAGTGCCACTGGCAGCGCTGGGCAGCCCCGGTGGGCAGTGCCTGCTGGGCCAGGGCTGTGGTCAGGGAGGGATTGCAGCAAAGACTGGGCAACTTCCCACAAAGCCAGGAGGGAGACAGACAAGGACCAAATGCCCTGTACACACACAACTGCAATGTATTTTAGCTTTTACATAATAACTAAATCCCAGCTCCCAGGATTCAGGGTTCGGTATTCTGTATCAGCAATAATGACTAAAACTATTGAAAGTCATTAAAGAACTTGCTAATCAGTCTCTTAATTGAGGCTATCTGTTTTGCTTTACACAGAGACAAATTAAGCAGGTTAAAGCAGCTCCCAGCGAACATCTGTTGAAGCAATACAAAATTAATGACAAATAAAACTGAGTTCCCTTTGTGGTTGATTTTTCTCCCAACTGTACCAATAAACATGCTGTCATGACTTGTCGATTCAAAACAACTTTGCAGCACATTCCCATCCCCTCACAACATCTGGGAATCACAAAATCGTTTAGGTTGGAAAAGCCCTACCAGACCACCAAGTCCAATCATTCTCCAGCACTGCCAAGGCCACCACTAACCCACATCCCCAAGTGCCACATTTACACCTACTGAACTTTTGCAGGGATTGAACTCGTGTTTCAATTACTGGTGGAAAGGTAACAACCCTTTCCAGGAAGAAATTTTCCCAGTATCGAACCTGAAGCTTCCCCACACAGTGTGAAGCCGTTTCCTCTTCTCCTGTCCCCTGTTCCCTGAGAGCAGAGCCCGACCCCCACCTGGCCCCACCCTCCTGTCAGGGGCTTGTGGAGAGAGTGAAGGTCCCCCCGTTCACGGGTCAGGGCCAGAGAGAGACTTCAGGGTGCAGAGCCTTAAACCACAGCAGGTGGGGAGCTGCATCCCAGTGCCACCAGTGCCGTGCTCCCTTTCTCCAGAGGATCCTTCCCTTTCCACCCCAGTGCTTCACACGTGTGCCATGCTGCAGATGGCTCAGCAGCCCCAGGCTGCTCCCTGTGTGGGCAGCAGCAGTCAGGCAGGTGCCACAGTTGGCACTTGCCAGCTGGAGAGCAGTAGCCAAAGGTTTTTTTGAAGGAAAGCGGTAAAATCCCAATACCAGATCCAGTAAGAAAGCACGAGGAACCATCAGCACTGCTCAAACGCTAATTGGGACCTTAGAGAGCTGGCTGCAGCACGCCATCTGGGCAGACCTTAGAGGCATTTTCCAGCAAGGTACCAGCACAGCAGGTACCAGCCAAGGCTCTTGCCCGGCCTCAGCGCTCTCTCCGTGCACCATGCAGCTCACTCCGTGTGCTGGCTGCTGCTCAGCAGACGACCACAGGCCTCCTTCCCCTGGAGGCAGCTGTCTCCAGAGCTCAGTACATTAGAGAGTCTCCTTGACACTGATAGACAAGTTGTCACAGAGCTGTTTGGCTCTCGGAGGGAGCTGCAGAGAGCTCTGCCCATGTAGCTGGCTCGTGACAAACGGCCCAGGGTGCTCATTTGCTTGCTTGCTGATTACTTTGCCAATTAATACCTTTGCTCCCCATACCTGCACTGCCACGGCTGCACAGCACCGAGTCCCACACGCCCCAGGGCAGCAGCTCTTCTGACAGCAAGAAACTCAGATGGGCACCAAGATCAGAGACCTTCTGCAACAGCTTCTCTGTCCAGCAGACAGCGACATGAACAACGTTTCCCAGCCCAGGAGGATCTTCTCCAGCCCCCACCAAGCCCTGGGCTCCAGGCAGCGCTCCTTCCCCAGCTGGCAGCACCGCCTTTCTCCCAGCTCTGAACGCAGCGTGCAGAGTCAGCTTGGGCTCGGGGGCACGGCTGAGCCTCCAGCTGGGGATGAACGACTCACCTGAGAACTCACTCCTCTTGTCCATCATGGCTGTATTTAAAAGCCTGGCTTTTGAGGGTGTTTGGGTAAAACCCTTGCCCATAACTGCCCATGACTCCTCAGATGGATTTTCAAATTAGATAGATGCCTAGCTTAAACAGAAGTTGATGAAAACATTTATATTAGTAAGAATTAAACATTTCCAGAAAAAGTAAGCCTTGGGAAAATCCCGGTGAGCACCTGGCTGCACCTTTAGGAGCCCATCATCTTTTACATCGTGTCTGTCAGTGACAAGAACTGTCTGCCTTTCCTCATCACACCGGTATAAAATCCCAGATAAAATTCCACAGAAGATGGTGAGGGAAAAGACGCATTCAAAGCTGACTGGTTTTAGTGAACACCAGCCAATGGACCTGGAAGGTCGCTGAGACCACCTGGCTGCCAGCCCACAGTCCTGTCTGGAGCAGTGGGGTGTGAGCAGCCCAGGCACTGAGCAGGGGGTGACTCACAGGTGCAGCCAGAGCTCCCCTCTGCCCAGTGAGGTGTCCATACCATGCACAGGCTGGTAAATTGGGAATCTTATGCTTGGTTATTGTCGAAACGAGGTCATTTGAATCTCCTGAATTCGAATGATGGAATTCTGGCATTTACATTGTAACAACAGTTTTCCCCTCCCTTCCATTTTTTACATGTGCAGATGGTTCTGACACATGCTACCAAATGCTTTTTTGTGGATGTAGGTTTTTGGGTTGGTTGTTTTTCCCTTTGCAAACCAGAAAGGTGCTCTAGGAATCCTAATGCATGAATTGTCTGTTCTCCAACTTAATGAAGCTGGTGCTAAGTTCCCAAGCAAGAGCCACCAGGAAGCTTTCAACCATATATGCTCAAGACAGAGCTTTTACATATGAAGTGAAACAGCAATCTCAGTGCTGTTCCAGCCCAGCACGGAAAAGGGAGGCTGTGGCACAGCTGGCAGCACTGGCACAGCACCACCTTGCTGCTCAGCAGGGCTGTGGGCAAGAGCAGGAGTCCGAAGCCTGAGCTGCAGCAGCGCAGCAGAATGGCAGCAAGGAGAGGAGAGCTGTCCTGGGGGGAGCACACCCAGAGATCCCTCCAACTGCACATCCTTGAGTGAACCAGCTGGCACAGCACCATCCCAGCCTTGTTCTCAGACTGGGGATTTCTCATCAGAGACCTCCCAACAGAAGGAACTGCTTCTAGCACCTTCCAACCAGAAAGTACTGCCTTCAGTTATTGTCTTACCTCAACAAACACAGCAATTCAGAAGAGGAGGGTTCCCCAAATCAGCCTCAGCTCTTACCAACCACATCAGGAGAGTCCCCAGCAGACTCTCACAAGCGTGCCCTGGTGCTCAAATCATGAGCTGAGCTCACCCTGATTTTTCCTGGGAGAAGAGAGGGTAAGTGCTGGGAAATAGGGGTTTATCCCAGTTCTATCACTGCTCTGGGGTTGGCTCAGAATCCATCACAGATATCTGGGTGATGGTGGGGATGGCAGTGACCAAGGGTACAGGTGACTGAGGTGTGGCTTCCTGCAGAGACAAGCAGAGCAAACCCCTGAGTTCTGCTGCAAAGCGCTCTGAGCACCCAAACCTCAGGCTGAAAATAAGCCAGGAAGGGAGTTCTGGAGGCACCACACACAGACAGGAGTCCAGGCAGGAAGGAGGGAAACACCTTTTCCTTTTCTTTTGTTCTACCACCAGCAGAGTGCCAGACCAAATTCATGCTGCGATTGTGTCATCTCCTCCTCCTCCCAGGTGCGAGCAGCTGATTCGCTGCCCTCAAACACGTCTCAGCCACATCCCAGCTCGACTGCACAGCTGAGGCACACCCTCTCCTACAGCAGGAAGCTGCTTGGGCATATCAAACGGGGCTAAATAGGAAGACCAAAACACTTAGATGGTAGAAATTCCCCAGCTGGACTCTCTGCTGGTTTTATTACAGACTCCATGTCTGGAGAGTTTCGTGATATCATATTTTATAGAATATTGGGTAAAGGTGACAACAGGAGAAACAGTGAGGAAAATGAGAATAACCTCAGGAAAAAAAAAAGCAGATTACTGATCATAAAACTGAGACAGTTACAGATTTAAAATGAAAGTTTGGTTTCATTTCTCATGTTCTCCAGTCTCACAGGTCCCAGACAGAGTCTCTGTTAGACTATTTGAAATATTTGATTGTTAGGTTTTCCAGAAAAATATGAAAAGTTTTAGCTCCGAATTTATCCAAGACATATTCTTTTACCTTCACAATGAAAATGCACAAGATGGAAACAGCCTGGTTGAGCAGGTCCCAGCACAATACAGCAGTCATCCTGCCTCCCACAGAATGGAAAGAGGGCTTTTGCTCCTTGAGCCATCCCATTGGAAGGATGGGGCAGACATGATGTGTCTGTAACCACTATTTTTGAGGGCTAAAAAAAGTTAATTAGAACTTCTGAAACAATGAGACATCCAATTTTTCAAATATGATTCATCCTGTGTCTGCACAAGTCTCCTGAGGGTCATTTTCATAGTAAATTAATCTCTCTAATGTCAGACTGAAGTTATCAGCAGTGGCACCATGGCCACAGTGGTGGCAGCAGCCGTGGCCGTGCTGCAGAGGCGTGGGGGCGACACTGATGATATTGAGCCTGACAACACAAAAAATTAGTTCGAAATTAAAATAGCTCAAATGATACCAAACGCAACAGAGGCTCTTTCAGCCCCTGGCCATGTCTCTGGCCACAAGCTCTGTTCCTTCATCCTTCCATCTGGAACGGATGAGAATAACACCACTGGAGTGTCCTGCAACACTCCAGAGGTGCTGCTGGAAAGTGCTGGAGACCAGGACAAAATCCCTGATTCCTGCT
>NW_008235978.1:512742-521105 GCF_000691975.1 Corvus brachyrhynchos
AAAACACGTGATGCCGGCTGCTCCCAGCTGTGGAGACAGGAGCTGCAATGACTGTTCCTAGGGCCTTCTAGGGAGAGGGGGGATGAGGGAGGACCTGACCGGCCAACACGTCCCCATTGGACACACAGTGACCACGTCGCCCTGGCTTCCCATCACTCAGCCACGGAGGAGACAGGCCCTGATGCTGCTGAATTAAACACTATTTTCTTCAGCTTGCCTTCAAGCACCGAGTACTGCAGCTGGAGGTCCTGAGCTCTGTTCAAAAGGGAGATTTCAGCAGTCACAAAATGCATTGGGAGTTGGGTAAATAAAATATAGCGAGTAGCTGTTCCAGCTCCTCAACAGCCTTTGCCTTGGAGATCACCGTTCTCTTTTATGGAGCTCTAAGCCATTCCCCGAATACATCCTGGAAGTAAATTTGTCTGCTGCCTGCTTGCAAGCAAGTCAGATAATAGTTCATATTTTTCTTGGCAAGATGAACTTAATAACTGGGTTCTAGCAAATATACTCTGGGATTTATACCCTCATTTCATATGCCATCAAAATTCTACAATATTTGACCAAATTTTTCTTTTTTGGCAAGCACTCTTGCCAGGAAGTTCATTAGCCAAGATTTGCAAAACTGGAGGAAAAAATCAACATTAGCACAGGCAGAGCAAATTCATTTGCTGATTAACGCAGGGATTGCTGGTATTTTCTTTAGCCCCAGTTGTCACTGGCAATACACAGGATGTGGCAACTCTTGAATCTCAAAGCCTTTAGCGTCACTCACAAACCAGGCTGAAATGATGGCCAGCCTGGAAATTCATTAAGCACAGGGAGGCACTTTGCTGAAGAATCCAATATTAACTCTCATTAAAAAAAAAGTAACAATTAAAAAAAAAGACATGTGGCCTTTTTGCTCCTGCATTTTCAGTTTGGCTGGCAGCCTGGCCCCCTTCTTCCCAGTTCCCACTGCTCCCTCAGGCAGCAGCACAGGCTCCCTCCAGCACCCTCATGGTCCATCTTGGCTGGAGAGGTGGGACCTCCCTGGGCAGCTCAGCATGCCCCTGAGCTCCTGTTTCACAGGCTCAGTCACCTGTCCCGCCCCAGGACACAGAGCCTGCACGGTGCCCTGGGGTCGGC
Source organism: Corvus brachyrhynchos (assembly GCF_000691975.1). Lineage (NCBI taxonomy): Eukaryota > Metazoa > Chordata > Aves > Passeriformes > Corvidae > Corvus > Corvus brachyrhynchos. The sequence continues at coordinate 513,868 of NW_008235978.1, forward strand.
ACCGTGTCCTGGGGCAGTGGGGTGATGTCCCTCTCAGTCCACCTGCGTGGCGTTACCAACCCAGCAGGTCGGGCAGCAGATGAGGGTGTTGGGGGGTCCAACCAGTTCCCCTTGCAGGTGTTTGTTCAACAGGCGCCTGCTGGCGAGGTTGGCAACCACATCAGAGGCTCCCTCCTCCATCACCCACCTGATTTGAAAGAGTGATGCCACTAAGGGAAGGAAGCACCAGCACCATGATCAAACATGCAGAGATATTTCTGGCAGCCACATTCAGTGCTGAGAACTTCCTGGCAGCAAATGCCCTGTGGACAAAACATGAGCAAACCCAACCCCTCCCTGAACTAATGTGCTCACCCTCATTGTGATGCTCAGCAAAAGCTGGTCTAAATAAACAAGAGTTGTGGATCTACAGGAGATTACTGAGACTCCACAGAATCTGTGTGGGACACTTATTCAAAAGTAAAATTCCCATTTGCCTTAAACTTAATTCTCTTAAAAAATGTATTATAGTAAAGTGGTATCTTTCAGCCTTCTTAGGACTGGGGCGTACTCGGAGCTGTCAGGGTGATGGAGTTGAGTGCGCAGAGCCGCACACCACTGTGGGCAACCAACTTCTCTTGGATTCACTTTCAGAGCAAACCCCAGGCCTCCTGAAACAGTCTTAAAAATGCCTGGCTGAGGCAGAAAAAACCCACATCAGTGCCAGGAAAGCTTTTGCATTAATAAATCTATGTTAACTGCTAATTTGGACATTTTCCCTCCATGTCCCACCCAGGTGGGGGATCAATACCCCAAGGCTGGTTGGCTTTTAGTAGGAAATAAATAGACGTACAGATCAGTATTTTGCAGACTTCATAGAAGTCTAGCAAGTTACATTTTACTATTTTAAAACCCCTCCCAGCCATGGACTTTCCCACTACATTCACAGAACTTACGCATGAGGAGGAGGCACATTTAAATCCTGTGGATGAGAAGTGGATACACAATGTGTAGTGCCAGTACATCACATCACGCTGCCTTGGCAGCACCAGACACTGTGTCAGGAGGAAAATCCTGCCCCATCCACGCTGCTGCAATGGTCCCAGCTGCACTGACAACGTAAAAACCAGTTTAAATCCTGGAGGCTGAGTGAGTTGTGCACTTGGTGCGCAGGGGTTGCAGATGAAGCAGCACAGAAGGAAGCAGAATGACCAGTCCTCCTTCCGACCAGTGTCCAAGGCCAGGCTTAGAGCAACTCAGTCTGATGGAAGGTGTCCCTGCCCATGGCAAGGGGGTGGAATGAGATGAGATTTAATGTCCCTTCCAATCCAAACCAGTCTGTGATTCTATCATTCCATGAACCAGAGACATCCAAGCAGTTGTGCCAACAGTCCTCCCAGGGTGACCAAGCACTCAGTGCCATGTCAGAAACATTCACCATTCCTGAGACAGACACACACCCACCAGAGCCCAAGAGCAGCCCTGCCAACCACCACCACCCTCCTCCTGTAATTACAAAACAAACTATGCAACAAAATAAATGAGGTTGGTAATTTGTTATTGTTCTGCTGCTCCAGCAGCATGCTGAGGGTTGTAAATTAGGTCCTGTATTAAAAATGACAGAATCACTGTGAGTCCTACACAGAGAGGAGGATTTCACTGAGGTCTTTGTGCATCTCAGCATTTGCACACAGCAACAACATAGAGGGAAACAGCAACACAGAAACACTGAGAGGCCACAATGCTGCTTAATAATGCACAGGAACAGAAATCAGAAGGGGAATTATTACATGGGTGGAGTGTGTGTTGGTGCAGGATCCTGACAGTGGCAGCGAGGCAGGAAGATGAGGTGAGGTAGCACCAGGTCCCCAGGCAGTGGGCAGACAGCAGAGGGTAGCGGGCAGTGGGCATCCTGAGAAAGCCACATCCCCACAGGGATCCATCCTGAGCTCTACTGCAGCTCTTGGAGGAGCAAGTTTGAGCCATCCTCAAACAGGTGCATCACCTCTCTGAAGGCACTGTGTCACCCTGGACCAAGGGGCACAAGGAGCCCGTAAACAGACAGAGGCAGTCAGAGCCGTCACCTGTGCAGCACCCTGGGGAGCAGAGCACCCAGTGCGTGCCAAGGGCAGCAGAAGCACAGCAAAAGGGAACATGGGGACAAAATCCTGGCAGGTCGGGAAGATGCTGGGACTGCAGAGCAACGCAGCCAGAACAATCTGATAAGCCTGGAAAGCAATAACTGAAGTGCTGTCTGTCTGAAACACACAGAGCAGCAGCTCAGACACTGCTTGTTTACGAAGCTTTGCACTTCCCAAAGGGCTTTACTCTGGGTGATCCCACACTCTAAGGCAGGATTTCCCTCCCTCCCTCCGTTCTGCCGAGCACACAGCCCTGTATGTATTACTGAACTCCTCGTTTGCCACGCGTTCTGGGTAATGGCAATCTGTGTGCTGAGAGGACAACCTGCCGATTACTCAATTTCCATGTGCATTATTAACGTGGCACATCGAGTACACACACATCAACAGCCCACGGAAAACCCTGTTTGCTTTAGACTCACACATTATGCAAAGCAAAGAAATTATTACAAAGAGGCCTTCCCCCCATTTGTTAGCAGGTTCAATTACGGGGCCACTTAACCTGTTTTAATGTTTATCTCCTTCTTGCTCCACGTGAAAGCTTTATTGCCAGTGCTACAATCATATAAATATAAGCTAAAGCCTGAGACTGCTGAAGAGTTTTGGCTTCAGAGCTGAAGTAGAGGAGCACAGCAAGAGTTACTGAATGGGAAGGAAGCCGGTGTGCACCATGCTGTGGGTGCATACATCTCTGATGCCATTGTAGGGGACAAATTAACTCCTCTGTTTAATTAAAGGAGAAAATTTTGGTTTAGCTCTTCTGATGCCAGCATGACACCATGAGAGTTAGCACGGCCCCTGTCCCCTGGCACAGCGCAGACAGCTTGGTAAGGGAGTCTATCTTTGTATTTGCCTCTATCAGTCACACATATCCAGGTGTGTACAGGTTGGTAGAAAATATGGCCACATCTAATTTCTTTCCAAATCAAACAGAAGCTTTCAGGCACTCTGCGCTATTTCCTCAGCAAGAAGCAGAACTGCACTGAAGGTACCTACTGCCCCAGCCCTGCAGCCACAGTCCACGGCTTACAAACACCTCTGGGTACCAGGCTCACCAGGAACCCTCCCGGCCGCTGCTGGAGGTGCACACGGACAGGTCAGCCCCGGGCTGGTTTCGTTATGGGGTGTAGGTTAGAAATTAAACACATCAGACTTCAGCAGCTCTTTGACCACACTATTTTGGAACGGCCACTACAGCTTGGTCATACATAAAATAAATGCATGTGAAAACTTCAGGAAACTCATCAAAGTAGCACCAATATTTCAGTCTGACTCAGTGCCTTCCATGCTGTTCCTTGACTCTCTTTTAGACTTCATTCTTCCAAAGATTTAAACAAGTGTTTAATAAAGTGCACTCAAGGGAAGCAGTCAGGATGTGCTACAGGAGCTGCCTCAGCCTAACAAGGTACCATGGACTCAGATGAAACACAGCACACACAAAATACATGAAAACTTTTTCCTAAATTTGAAAGGGACATCCATTTAACGAGACTCAGAGATGCCATCATGATTTAGTAGAACAATTCAGATAAAATTAAAATTTTCAGTAGACTTACTCAATCACACTCTGTCTTTACATATGTAGAAGAGAAAGATCTACTTATTTGTTCAACACTTCACTTTTCAAAGAGTAACATAAAAAGTGAATTGATAAGTAGTGAAAGCATTAACAGTCATATAAAGATTATTACTCTGGTGCTTGGTCATACAATTAAATTTAATGTTTGTTTCTCTGTCTCTGTACAAAATGATAAGATTTCCCTTGTGAATATCTAAGCAGTGACTGATAACATGAGGACAACTGCTCTGGGTGGCCAATGCAATTCATTACTAACTATGCATGTCATTAAAACTAAATTTTGCAATTACCTTAAGTGACTTCAAATGATAAGCAAGAAGGTAATATTTAGGTGTGATTACAATAAAGATGCATAAAACCATCCCCAAACCAGGTCACTCATTAAAAAAAACCAAAAAAAACAACCAAAATCAGAACTCATTTGAATAATACTGAGATGTAAAGCTGCATTCATTTTTTGTTGTGTGTTCTCTCATGGACTGTAATAAAGGTGTGATTACATCCAGAGATATGAATTTATAGTTCTCATTTCTGGATAAAACAGCCAGGAAGGCATTAATAACAACTGAGGATCAACCAAAAGCAGAAATGCTTTCTGAAAAGGGGGTAATTGAGAAACAGAAAACTAGACACCTACAACAAATGGTTCTTGAGAGAGAGACATTATTTCTGAAATATGTTGACTGTTATCTAATTAAATAGAAGAAAACATCCCGGTGGTTGGACTGCCAGAACCCAGCATCACAGTTGTTGCTGAGGAGTGCTCATTAGCCAGAGGAGCCGTGTTGTGTTAGAGCAGCTGTGTGTGCGCTCCGGAGGAGCGCAGGGGCTCAGTAACATTCCCCCCTCGGGAGACAAGGAGCGCCTCTCAGAGGAGCCGAGTTGGAAGACGCCAGGGCTGTGGCACAACCGACCAAACCATTTAACACAGATCCTTTCTCTCACTCACGCTGGAATGGCCGCGGAATACATTACTCGCTACTTTCTCCAGTTACTTGACCAGCCTGTGAAGTTCCAGATGTCTGGATTAAACCACCAGTCTCCAGTGTTGGCAGCAATGATCACCCCATCCCCTGCTTCACCGTTTCACCGACTCACACAAAAACTCGGTGATAGCCCTGACCGCAGCTGGGGCTAATGAGAAATCAGGGACACCCAACAATAGGAAGAAGCTGATCCAATTTAAGTCGCGTCAGCTGCAATGGCACTGTGCTAATGACCAGGCTTGTCCTCCCAGCAAAGTCGGGTTCTGTGGTGCTCCCCCGCATGCCTGGTTCTCAGGGCTGCTGCCACATCCTGCAGGCACCAGGTGCTGGTGTAACACTATTTCTGCCTGGTTTTCCAGCCCAAGCTCTTCCTTTCCATTCATTTCACCACTGCATCCGTGTATACCCTGGCCTCACAGCAGCAAACCACCACTGCAGAGACAGCTCAGCACCGCCATGCTTATTGAATCCATTGAATGCTTCCTTGATCACCTGAACTGTTGGTGATCCACACTTATTTAATGTCCCCAGGAGATTCAGTTCATCAGGGTGGTACAATATGTGATCTACAGGATGTGACTGGTGCTGTTAAATTGACTACAAGATAATTAGATGCTAATGTCACCATTGTGTCAAGATGACAAGAATGTCACCCTCTACCACATCTGTGTAATTTCTGAGTGACTGCAATGACACCTTATAGGTTGTGTAAGGTACCCTGATGACATGATTGCAGGGTTGCCCCGTGCAGGGTGGGCTGTTGAGGCGTGAGCAGGCACCATGATCACTGCAGGGCTGTAACACTGTCTCACCTACCACATCACAAAGCTTGCAGCCGAGGGTGAGGACATAAATTCTGGCCTCGAACATGTTAATTAATGTCCTCCTGAAGAATGAGGACACAGCCTGGGATATTCCTCTACACTGCCTATTTAAAAGCCAAACACACATAGAATTATAGAATCACAGACTGGTTTGGGTTGAAAGGGGCCTTAAAGTTCATCCAGTTTCACCCCCCTTCCATGGGCAGGGACACCTTCCACTATCCCAGATTGCTCCAAGCCCCATCCAACCTGGCTTTAAACACTTCCAGCCACAGCTTCTCTTGGCAACTTGTGCCTCACCACCATCACAGAGAAGAATTTTTTCCTGATATCTAATCTACACCTACTCACTATTAGCGTGAAGCAATTCCCCCTTGTCCTGTCAATCTAGGCCCTTGCCAATAGTCCCTCTCCATCTTTCTTGTCAACTCCCTTCAGGTACTGGAAGGCCACAATGAAGTCACCCTGAAGCTTCTCTTCTCCAGGTTGAACAATCCCAATTCTCTCAGCCTTTCACAAGACAGCATATCACACCCATGAGGAAAGATCATGATGCTTTATGTTGAAATATTAAGGAAGAAATAAGAAACTGCCCTACTTGATGCAGCCCAGTCTGCACATCTCTGGTCCCAGGGTTTGCTTTCTCAGCTCTCTCCCGGGCCAGACACCTGGATTTTTTCCAAGGTGGATTTGGGTGACAACTCCTTGCATTGGAGCCTCCTCTGGGGAGCCCTGTCTCCTCACACCTGCAAGTCCCCTCAGCCATGGGACCCCAACACCAGCCCCTGCCAGGGCAAATGGGGAAAGCCCAGACAGCAGCAAACACCTGATGTGGCAAGGAGAGCTATTCACAAGCAATTCCACGCTGTCAGCAAGGACTTCACATGGATGATTCCATCTCAGCCTCCCCAGTGAAACAGCTGCTATAAAAGGCTGCAATAGAAGATTTCAACGGCCTTTGCAGCATCTGGACCAAGACCAGCTCCCGTCCCATGTGGTCTAATGAGAGGGTAAATGAGAGTTCAGCACCCACCATGCATCCATACCTTCTGCTTTTATGAGATCCAATATGTAGAAACTGTTCTCTTCTCTACCACAAACCTGAAGTCATTTTAATCTCAGCTGGATCTTATCAGCCGTGATGTACCCATCAGCTCTTTGACACAGAAATCAAGGAAAACACTCGAAAAAAAGTAGACAGACATAATATGAGAGAGGAAGGGGTTATCTATAAAATATTATGAACTTTAAATGCACAAATATATTCCAGAATCCCCTTCTTTTTTTTTTTTTTTTTTAACAAAAAGTTGTTGCAGACAGATGTCCGGTTCAGAACAGATCATCAGGAGCAGCCCCATGGCCTACAACAAACCCATTCCTACCTCCCCTGGCCTTGAAGTTAATTGGGGAGTCAGTATTGGCCTTGGTGTTTTAATTATACTCTGAAAAAGTTCCCTAATTAAGGACATGTAGAAAGGATATGGACACTTAGAAGTGCAGACAATCTCTGTTCTAACAAATCCATTTTCCTGTGGTTTGTGAGATCTGGGCACATGCATCACCTCCAGCTCCCGTCCAACACCTCCAGCTCCCATCTAACACCTCCAGCTCCCGTCCAACACCTCCAGCTCCTGTCCAACACCTCCAGCCCTCATCCAACACCTCTGGCTCCCATCCAACACCTCCAACTCCTGTCCAACACCTCCAGCTCCCGTCCAACACCTCCAGC
>NW_008235978.1:522083-529567 GCF_000691975.1 Corvus brachyrhynchos
GTCCAACACCTCCAGCTCCCATCCAACACCTCCAGCTCCCGTCCAACACCTCCAGCTCCCATCCAACACCTCCAGCTCCCGTCCAACACCTCCAGCTCCCATCCAACACCTCCAGCTCCCGTCCAACACCTCCAGCTCCCATCCAACACCTCCAGCTCCCGTCCAACACCTCCAGCTCCCGTCCAACACCTCCAGCCCTCATCCAACACCTCCAGCTCCCGTCCAACACCTCCAACTCCTGTCCAACACCTCAAGCTCCCGTCCAACACCTCCAGCTCCTGTCCAACACCACCAGCTCCCGTCCAACACCTCTGGCTCCCATCCAACACCTCTGGCTCCCAGGGACGTGGCCTGTGCCCCCAAACACCATTTATCCACGCATGTGACCAGTTAGGTACATAATTACCACTTTATATTCACTCTCAGCTGGAGCTTTTGGGTGCTGGGCATGTTCAGAGGCTTGACACTAAAACATGCAGAGCAGTGCATTAAGGCATCAAAAAGGGTAACTTAAAAGTCATTGCCATGGCTACATGACAACTTATTTTGCAGTATAATATGTTCTATGAAATATGTATGATCCTATTCAATATATATCATTTGTTTTTAGCATTTCATTTCTGATAATAGGCTTTTAATGATAATCATGGTCTTGTAATGATTGTAATAATTAGACTCTTATAAATCAACAAGTTTTATGTTAAATATGCTGAAATCCTTTAAAAATATTTATTTTTCTCTGTGCTTTAGAAAGTGCTTTGCTCTTTTGCAGTGTCTGGAATCTCTTTACAGCCACATTAAAACGTCTTCTGGGAGCCTCACTTCCGTCCCTGGCTGCCAAAGGCTCCTCATGTCTTTTTCTTCTTCCTTTAAGCATGTGATAAAGACAAGAAATCAAGCACCCATTTTTTTGCATCGAAATGTAACTGAGAACATTCTTTATCTTTTTACTAACCAGAAACCATTATGGGACTAAATCTTGGCAATGAACTTGTAAACAAGGGTCTCAGAACAGCAACACAACACTGAAGTTGTTCCATACCCATCAGCTCCCAGCACTGCTGGTTCCTGAACGTCCATACAACCAACAGTAGCTCTTTGTAGACTTTGCTTTTTTTCTTTCAGAGCCAATATTAGGCAGCTTTGTAATTTATAACTTCCCCATTCTTCAAAAAACCCACATCTTTCAGTCTTTCTTGGTAAAAAATATTGAGAGCTTTCAGTAAGGTCATCTATCCAGAAGGGAAACCTCATGGTTCATTCGATCTTGCAGCGCCCCAGATTACACAGGGAGGTTTAATTATACATCTAACAGTTACTCAAACATTTCGACACAGCTTCATTAGACTTTTATTAAAGGCAGGGATTGAAAAAGAGATAATTATTTGTAATTCTTTCTACTTTTTTCTAACTTTAAATGGAAAACTAGATGCTGTGGAAGTGTTCCCACATGTCTGCCCACCAACACAGACCTGACCCATGTCCTCTGTTGGTCACGCAAGAGTCAAGATTAAATGTTTTTCAAATAAATGGGAAATACAGCAAAAAGATTGAAATGAACAGCACTATGCCTCGTGCCTGCCCTCCTGCCTGCACCCCTGGAGCCTGCCCTGCACACTCTCGACAGCAGGATGACCAGGAGACAGAAGGCACATTTTGGCCTGGCCCAAAGCCAGCACATTTGGCCAATGTATGTTCTAACATTTTCAATTAAGAAAAACTCAGTTTAAGCAATAACTATAAGAGATCCCCTCTATATAGTAACAATGGAAGCAGAACATTGTCACAACTGCCCATGGCAACAACTTGAACAAAAATGGGTTAGAGGGGAAAAAACATAATTAGGATGAGACACACATGCCTGACTCTGAAAGAAAGCAAGAAAGATAGTTTGTGCCTAATGCATTAGAGAAATTGCTCCAGAAGAGCTCAGCGAGCCCCGGGCTTATCTGTCACACACAGGACACGGCACACGGGCTCCAGGGGTTGGAGGAGTCCCACGGGCACCCCCAGCCAGTGGGAGCCGTGTCAGCACCGGGCTGACTCCTCCTCACAGGCACGTGAAATACGCCTCACCTTTATCCATGAGGGATGCTTGGAAAAACGGAGCTGGAGAAGAGCATGAGCATCACCAGGCACCCCAGCTGCCCCGGGGGGATTGCTCCAGGCCATTCCCTGAGCAGACAGCAACACAGGGCAGCAGTTGCCTACCTGGTTGACCAGGAGCACTGACCAGTCCCAAAAGCAGAAGAAAACCTCTCTTCTTTCCCCGTTTCCTTCCCTTTCTTTGACAAAAAATTCCCAAAAGACATTTGTACAACCAATAGACAATAATATATTTATAGCAAATAAGTGCAACAGAAACAAAAGCGATGTATTAAAGGAAAAAAGTGCAGTATTGAAAAGGGAAAGTGCTGGGAATGAACAGAAAATAAGAATATTGAAACTGCTGCCAGGAGCAGTACAAAATAATCATTCCTGTCTTCCTGCATCAGCATCACTGTTCAGGGAGCACACCTGGAGAATGCAAAGCCAGTTTTTTCGACAAACCCCTCATTTCCATACAAGTACAAAGCTACAAGGTCAGACCTCAATGGGTGCCAGGAGCCAGCCCTGCTCAGGGTCCCCCCAGGCTGGGGCCAAGGTGAGCCCTGGGACTGAGCCACAGCCCAGCTGAACTGCAGCATGAAGCCACCACCCTCGCCATGGCAACCCAAGGGCAGATCTTCAGGCGGCTTAAATAGCAAAGAAAAATCCCAAACATTTAAAAACAAACAATCAAGGGGAAAAACCCATCAAAACAAAAAAACCTAAACACTTCTGAGGTGCATTTGCCAATCCTATCAAGCCTACTAAAAGTATCAGCACGTTCAGTGTAAAGCCTGGCTTAGAGGTTTTCACATTCCTGAAGGAACAAACCAGCCCCACACCCCTGTCTTGCTCTTCTGCGTCTCAGGCCCAAAAAATACACTACAGTCAGAAACAGAGACTTTCTCCCACTCACTGAACCCTCCAGTGGAGTCTTCCTACTGAACTCCTCCACTCTGCTTCTCACCAGACATTTCTCAAAGACTGATTTACACTAGGAATAATAGTTGTCAAATATTTGGTGATTATATAAAAAATAGAAACTTGTACACAACATTGTAAGGATAATACATTGGACTTTATGCAAGCATTTCCTCCACACTTTTTGAAGATTTTACTGTGGTTGGGGTAGGGTTCGTTTTTTAAAAAAAGACTGAATGTATGGTGCCATCTCCTGGACAGCATAACCTAATCCAGCAACAGTTAAGTGTTTTTCTCAAAAAACTCTGAGAGGTGATCGATTTTACTTCCCTACAGTTCATAGAATCACAGACTAGTTTGGGTTGGGAAGAACCTTAAAGCTCATCCACTCCCCTCCACTGCACGGCAGGGACACCTCCCACTGTCCCAGGCTGCTCCAAGCCCCAATGTCCAGCCTGGCCTTGGGCACTGCCAGGGATCCAGGGGCAGCCCCAGCTGCTCTGGGCACCCTGTGCCAGGGCCTCATCACCCTCACAGAGAAGAATTTGTCCCTAATCTCCAATCTAAATCTCTCCTCTTTAGTTTAAAACCATCCCCCCCTTGTCCTATCACTATCTGCCAATGTAAAAAGTCACTTTCCCTCTTTTTCATAAGTTCCTTTAGAGACTGGAAGGAGCTCTGAGCTCTCCCTGGAGCTTTCTCCTCTCCAGGTGAACACCTCCAGCTTGCCCAGCCTGGCTCCAGAGCAGAGGGACTCCAGGCTTTGGACCATCTCCGTGGCCTCCCCTGCACTTGCTCCAGCAGCTCCATGCCCTTCCTGTGGTGGGGATCCCAAACCTGGGCACAGTGCTCCAGCAGTCCTGCAGTGCCAGAAAGGTGCCCAGCTTGCCCACTCCAAAGAAGGGGGAAGGCAACCTGACACCCAACCCATAATATGACAGCACAGCTTAGCTTCAGACTGTTTATATAGAGAGAGAGAGAGAGAGAGACTTCTTTTCTGGGCTTTTAAAATTTATTTCTAGCAGGTATCAATGTCATTTAATTTGAACATACTGCCCCGTGGGACTCATTAGCAGTTTCACAAACTGTCCAGGTACAAACACACAGCAGATAAAAGACAGAATCTTAAAATATTGTATGTATGCCTACAAAAATAATCCAGGTGAATGATGAAGGTTGTCAGGGAAGTGCTCAACCACATCAAACATTGAAAACATTCCTGAGATGGGCTGTTTAATTATTAAATAAATACCCTGAACTTCTGTAAATGTCAAACAGGAGAAATGATGGAATGCTATTTTTCCTAATCTGTTTCCCACTGTAATTATGGACTCTATACTCCAGCTAAAAAGATCATTTATCTTCTGCTAAGCATTTCAATTGCTTTGTCTCCAATAAATTGCAGATATTACCTCTGACAGGTAACTAAGCCCAGCACAGACACAGCTGATGTGCCTAGAAAATATTTAACATTTTTCTTACATATGACTTTTATAAAATGTTTATAAAATGTTCTATTTTTGTGAAAGCTTTTTTACCATATTATGTATTGCTAAAAAAAATAATTTCTTCTACCCAGAAAGACTAATTTTAGGGAGGGAAAGGTTATTTACAGGCAAATGTTCTGAACTGTATCCCCTTTTCTTATAACGCCACCAGTACAACATATATATACTAATATATAGTAGTATACAAATAACAACACATGTAAATTATTTTTCCATGAGCTGACCTGGCCACCGGCATGCAGTGGGGACATTTCCACTGTGACATGGATACACAGATAATTTATGCAAAATAAGCCCAAACCATAAGTAACTGCATGTGTGAGAACTGGGAAACTAATCAAGTAGAGACAGCGCTAATGAGGGTTGGCAGCCAGGAACAGCGGCTGTGCCAGGCGTGGGGAGAGAGGGGAGGGGGGAACACATCCGTGGGAACGGAGCGGGGCCGTGCACTGCAGATCCTGGGCACAGAGTCACAGGATCACTGAGGCTGGAAAACACCTCCAGGATCACTGAGTCTGTGCCCGATGCCCCCGTTGTCCCCAGCCCAGAGCACTGAGTGCCACCTCCAGCCCTTCCTGGGGCACCTCCAGGGATGGGCACTCCAAACCTCCCTGGGCAGCCCCTGCCAAGGCCTGAGCACCCTTTGAGTGAAGAAATTCTTCCTGCATGGCACAACCCAGCATCATACCTGTTTATATTTTGCCCCCAAAGCATGTAGGTATCTCCTCCCATTTTATGCAGCATTTAAAATCTAGTTCTAAGAAAAGGGACCAGTAAGAGCACAGATTTGCAGCACTTATCAATGCATTTAATTCACCTTGAAATACCAGATACTTGCTGTTGTGGGTAGGATTACAGGAAATCTGAGCTAAATCAGAGACTATACTTTAGTCATTATTTTTTATTGCTATTTAAGCCAGGCAAAGCAGAGCAGCGGGTCTGGTGTTACAGGTCCATCACTGCTGAGAATAAATAGTTTCTCATTGTGCCTCTGCAAGAGCTTAGATTACAAAAATGACATCAAATCTCAGCACTTCCATAAATATTGAGCATATTCCATCTGAGGTGTCAGAGGGACTCAAGGTCTTCCACTGGCAGCACAGGTCACTGCTGCTCACACTGCAGGTGTGGGAAACCTCTTCCTCACACAGTTTGATGGAATTTGGTGGAATAACTGTGCTCAGAATCAAATGCCTGTGCTTTTTTTATTACTGCATTACTCTAGTACAGCAGCGAGTGAAGGGATACCTGTTCAGTGACAAATTTAGCTCAGATTGTGTCCTGTGTAATCACAACACAAGCGAGGCGCCAGCACTGTGGGGGCTGTACTGGGGGGTGCACTGCCAGCAGACGGAGTGGGAGACACCCTGGCAATGCTGGGTCCAGCTCCCCAGTGCAAGAGAGAGAGAGATACTGCACAGTCCAGCGAGGGGCCACAAATATGAGGGGCCTGGAGAATCTGGGCTCTGAGCAGAGGCTGGGAAAGCCGGGACTGCTGTGCTGAGGCAGAGAAGGTTTGGGGGGATCTCACCTATGTGTACAGATACCAGCAGGAGAGAGCCAAGGAGACAAAGCCAGGCTCTGCCAGTGGTGCCCAGGGCCAAGACCAGAGGCCATGTCTACACACTGACACAGAGAAGGGTCCCCTCGGACGCCAGAAGACACTTTTTCTCTGTAAGGTGGCCAAGTATCATAGGGAGATGGTGGAGTCTTTGTTGCTGAAGATACTCGGAATGCACCTGGACGTGGCTCTGGGTGGCCCTGCCTGAGCACTTTCCTGTTCCAGCCGACTGCTGCTCCCCCTCAGAGCTGTTCTGGTTTAACGGTGTGGCACTCAAAGTTTTTCCTATTGCAGACCAGAGCTTTGCTTTGACAGCTAATTTCTTCAGCCTTGCCTCTGGCATAACAGCTTTGTGGTGGAAGCTCAGGCAAAGGAAGTCTACTTTAAGAAGCGGCCTTGTGACTGTTACTGTACAGGATAACAGAAGCAGGCAGTGCTCAGAACTGGACTGAAGCACAGTTCATTCTTTCAGTGCAGCTTAAACGAAGTGAACCGACATGTAAATGTTTGTTTAACATTACTGAAATACCTAGTCTGAAGTTTTAAAAGATTTAAAATAATCCATATTTAAGCTCCGCAAAGTTATTCTATACAATATTCTATACAATATCCTGTACAATATACATAATTATTTAATGTATCTCAGCTGCTGTCAGCAATGAAAGCTCAGTACAAAAGAGCAGAGGTGTAGTTCCAACAGAACAGACCATCGTCCTTACTGGAGCAAGTAGAGAGCACAAGGAAGGATCAAACGGATCTTTGTGGTGTGCATTGCTCTGATTAGGACTGTTATCACCTGCATCACAGCAAAGCCTCACACTGAGAAAGCACAGTGAAGCATTTATCTTTTTTTCTTTAATCTTCTCTGTCAGTGGTTTACAATCATGAAAAACTATGGATTTGTCATACCTTTTTTTTAACTTCATAAATTCTTTTTTTTTTTCTCAGTAGCTCCTATTGTGCTTTCACAGCAACTTTTTATTGTAAGATTTGTGTATAATGCGATCTTATCACGGCAAAGCCTTCTTCCATTCCTCTCTGATTGCATTTGGTATCCGTAATCTCAACAGACTGAATACAGACGGAATCCGCAGATCAAAACCTACAATACCGAAGGCAAGGAACCGCAGCGGGAAAAACCTTCAACTGGAAAAACCTTTCGCTATGTGACTCCTGCCAGTCGCTTACAGACAAAACACACGCTAACAGCCTGCAGCGAGTGCGGGTAAGTTCCGCTCACCAGTTCCCAGCCCTGCTCCGCGCTCCCAGCGCGCCCCGCAGGCTGCAGGTGCGGCCGGGAGAAGCACCAGCGGGGCGGGAATGGGCAGGGCAGGCGGAAACGGGCGAGCTCAAGCGCGGTCGGACTCTGTTTCTAACTGGAGTAACAAACCGGGCGCCCGACTCCA
>NW_008235978.1:530118-539205 GCF_000691975.1 Corvus brachyrhynchos
TGTACAGCTCCTCCGTGTGTCCCATGGATACAGAATAGCGCTAACTCGTGTGTTACGTATTCGTACTTACCTTACTTAACCTGGTTATTTAAACAGTTTGATTATGTTTTAATACACTACCCAATGGTGATGTAAAACTGGTCTCACTGCCCGTAATACCATCCTGTAATTCTTAATTCCTGTTCGCTTGGATGTACAAAGTAAGTAAGCTCAATATTATCTGCAGTGTAGAGTAATATGTAGAGGCTAATTCTCAGAAATCTGGCAGTTTTAAGTTGTAGAAGCACATAAAATAACCCAGACCATTTCCTCAGATCCCAAATCTTCCTTATATCCATACTGTAAGTGTCAGAAGTACTTCTGAACACTGCCTTGAATCCATTAGTAGGCTTTTGTGTGACTTGTTTCTTACAGGAGCTGGTTTTTATGGCTGAGTTGTGGCCTATTTAACTGATTAAATGCTTCAAATGGTGGGGCTGTGTGGAAGTGACTGGGAGGGGAAATCACAGAATTTTCCCGGGAGCTGTCTGCTCAGGATGCCATCCTCTCAGAAAGCACAGACTTCCAGAGGGACTGTCCATCAGCTCCTGTGCGTGATCTTACCAACCATGATACGGTAGAAAGACTACCCCATCAGTGCTGGCCGGGCACCAGTACACCTCACTTGTCAGAAACAGGCATTATTGGAGCTCTTCTCACAGATACTAAAATACTTTTTCTTTAGGAAATGGTGGATCAACTCTTCATGTTCTTCGGTGCTTGGAGGAGCAGTATGGTGATCAGTGGACTTCCTTCACTGTGCTGCTAATCCATTCTGGTAAATTCAGTTTTCCGTATTTTGCTCTAAAATTATACCTTTTCTTTTTTTTCTTTCTTAAAATATTAAAGTGGCAGAGGAGTCGGAGTTCCAAAATACAGTTCCCTTAGAAAAGTAACCAATGTGTCTGATAATTTGAAATTAGGTTGGTGCTTACAAGATGTTACTGTCACTTCAGCATTTCTTCTCAGCACTAAATTTGCTCAGTCAGTGAGAAAGAGATGTGATTCACAGGTGTGATTTAAGTTTCTACCTTGAAATATCCATTTAAGGAACACAACCCTTCTCGGGGGACCTTGGGCTCCTCTTACCTCTGGGCAGGCTGAATACTTGCCTTCTTATGCACTTAGGCCACTTCCAGATCTGGAAGAACATCAGTTCTCTGCAGAGGAGAAAGAAACCAAGTGATAACAAGTGTTGCGACCAAACCTCTGCTTATTTGACTCATCTCTGGCTTAAAATTCCCATCAGGAATGTGGGGGTTCTCCTCCAAGCAAAATGGGTATCATTTGCTTTTGTCACTTCAGCGACAGGTAGCTCTGAAACAATTTTAAAAGGTAACGAAATCAATCACAGTTTTAATTTGAGCTGTAAAAGGCAGGCTGGGTTTTGGACACAAAGTCAGATCTACTTTGGGACTTGGTATATGACCAAGCTGGGAGGTTTTTAATGCCTTTATGTACCTGTGAAACAGCTGCACATGTTTAGTTTTTTGCTTACTTACGCACAGTGTCTCTGTGTAACTAAAAGAGTCTTTTTTTCAGGTGGTTACAGCCAACGTTTGCCAAATGCAAGTGCCCTGGGGAAGATCTTCACAGCCCTGCCGTTTGGCGACCCCGTTTTCCAGATGCTGGAGCTGAAACTAGCCATGTACATTGACTTCCCCCGTCACATGAAACCAGGAGTCCTCATCACATGTTCGGATGACATAGAGCTGTACAGCACTGGAGTCACAGAAACCATCACATTTGATAAACCTGGATTTACTGCGTTGGCTCACCCCTCAGATTTGGCAGTCGGGACCACTCACGGCGTGTTCGTGTTAGATCTGTCCAGTTTTTCGGGAAAAGGAGGACTGGAGTATGTATCATGCTATCGTTTCCTGCACAAACCGGACGTGGAGACAATGCAGCAGAGTGGTGCAGTGTGTGTGAGGGGAGATCGCCCTCAGCTCAGCTCCTCTGGGAACCACGGCGACTCGGGAATGGCCTCGGAGTGTGTGTACACAGACAGCGTATTCTACATTGATCACAGCACTGCAAAGCAGCTACTGATGTTCTATAAGCAGATGGGCACTCTTTGCTGTGAAATAGATGCATATGGTGACTTTCTGCAGGCGCTGGGGCCTGGAGCCACTCCAGATTACACCAAAAACACGAGTAACGTCTCCAAGGAGGACTCAGGGTTGGTGGAAGTGCGGCAGCAGCTGTACTCCCTCCTGCAAGGCACCGTCCTCAATGTCATAGTCCTCAACAACTCCCAGTTCTACCACATCGGAACTACTCAGGAGTATTTGTTTCATTTTACTGCTGAGAGCAAACTGAGATTCGAGCTTGACTTGCAGCCTGTGGCTTTTAGCATCTTTGCTGACGCAGCCACAACCTTGGATCGCTTAAGCATCATCCAGAGCGTCCTTGAGCCCGGATGTGTGATAGGGCCTGGGTCTGTCATTGAGTACTCCAGAATTGGGCCTGAAGTCTCTGTAGAAAAAAAGAGTGCGGCCGAAAGTTTCTGTAGGTAAAGGCAGCATTATTAGTGGGTCCTACATAAATTTCAATGTAGACATACCCTCAAACTGCTTCCTGAGTTCAGTAAGTGTGAAAATTAATGATCGAGTGGAGTATGTCACCATGGTGTTCAGTGTAGGCGACGACTTGAAAAAGAGCGTGAAATTGCTGTCGGATATACATTCCCTCCAGTTTTTTGGGGCCTGTTTACCAGAATGCCTTGAGCTCTGGAGCATAGAGGCTTCAGACCAGCTCTTCTCCAGTAAGGATACGCATTTGGGGCTGTGGACTGCAAGGATTTTCCCTGTTTGTTCTACTCTAAGTGAATCGGTTAGGATGTCACTGAACATGCTGAATTCTGTGCAGCACACGTCAGCTTTCAAACTGAGCGGCTTTCAGCTTTTGTCTGTTGAAGAAATGCTCATCTACAAAGATGTGGAAGACATGCTGAAGTTTAGGAAGCAAATTTATGATGAAATCTGCCAACAAAGACAAAAAGGGAAGTCTGATTTTAGAATGAACAGTACTTGAACAAATCTCCTGTTTTCATTTGTGGATGAATTGATTAATTCTTACTTGTAAGAATCCTGAGGGAAAACTACACAGATCTCTTCTCTGATCTCATTGAAGTAGAAATAAATTGCATAACATTAATAAAGCAGCAAACGCAGATAAACTGTTCTGTTGATTAAAGCAGGGAAATATTTCAGACCTGAAAACACTAACTGGTGACGTTTTGTGGGTTGTATGTTATGTCTTGTAGTCTTTGTCAGTAAGGATATGGTACAGATTAATTCATTAATTGTCTGTTTGACTGAAAGCTGCTTTAAAAGCTTTTAAAGGGTAGAATATTAGCTCCAGCAATGTGGAATAAAACAACTTAGGTTTCTCTGTTTTCATGCTGCCATTTTGCAATACAGTTTCAACTGGGTAGAGGTAAATTACTAAATGTGCTTTTAATTCAAGATGTCTTGTCTTGGGCATTAATAATTTTTTCTCTTTTGTAATTTTTTTATCCTTTCCTGTTTTTTGTCAGAGGATAAAAGATTGCCATGAGAGATTATTCTTCCCCTTGTGACTCGTAATAGCTAGGTCAACACCTGTCATCAAGACCTACTGATTAATTTTTTTTGCTGGTAGTTGTTGGAAGCTGGCAGTGCAGTTGAGAAGGTGCCAGCTCTTTGTTACCCATGGATTGACTGATGTGGGCCATGCAAAAAACAGCATTTTGTATTTCTCTAAACTGAGCTGTTGGAGTCCTTGGTGTGGTGGTTCATCTTGCAGAGCGGAGCAGACACCGGAGAGGTTTGTTGTGAGCAGCATTACAGTGTGTATCTTCAGAGAAAATCTCTTCCGCTTCTCCCCCCTCTGCACATAGAGTTAACAATAAAGTCCCCCTGTTTCTAGTTTAGATGCCCAAGATCCAGCTCCAGATAGATAAATCTGCTGGTTTTAGGAGTATGCTGTGCAGTGCATCAGTGTGATTTGTCTGTAAACACGATGCATCTTTTTCTCTTGAATTTCTCTGTGGGTTTTCATGTTTTATTTAATGTTTCACAGTGACAGTGTTTATCTCCCTGCTGACTGAATTCCCAAATGGCACCTTTCTTATACCACCTACGAGGCAGCAGAATAACATCCCCTGAGAATTACCCACCCTTCTTTAACCTGCACTAGGTTTCTTCTTTGTTAATAAAGAAACCTTCCAAGAAGAGATTCAAAGAAGCTAAACATGGAAGTTGGGAATTGCTGGAGTTGACTTCGAAGGAATAAGAATTTCTGAGCATACAGAGGGTCTAAATGTCAGTATGAAATATTAGTTAAACAATGGCAGCAGTAGGTTTGGGAACGCTCATGTCCAAGATAAATGCTTTAAGTCACAAAGTGAAAGAAGTCATAAGAGCATGGAGTTGTCATTTGTATATCACCCCGTTTGCATGATTTATTCATCTGTTGTTACACAATTCATTTTAGGAGAAACGTGTCTGTTTGACACAGACTTTGCATCTTCAGTTGGAGACCAAACTTTGTTTGGCACAGACTTTCCTGAGGGTTGCTGTGCTGCCAGGTGAGTTCTCCGAGTGTTTGGTAACAGCGAAAGGCATCCTTTTAACATGGTTATCCACTTTAACTGTTATAATTGCATTTGTTCTGAATTCCCTGAGTACCATGTGTTGATTTCATTAGTGAAAGCAAACTGGATAAAAATAGGAAATGGATTTACTTCTGGTGCATAGGTATTGGGAAAAGAGAATGAGGAAAAGCAGTGACAACAACTTGTGGAAAAGATTGCAGTAGGTTGGGCCAGCAGCAGCTGCTGCTGTAGTTTAGGGAGCAGTGTGAATTCAAGACAAAAAAAAGGGGCAGGAGTGTCATCCTGATGGTACCCATGGACTAGCACAGCTAGCCCCCAGGTCGGATCTTGAGGCAAAGGTTTTAATGAAAAAAAATCAGTTGTAATGGAATAAGCATAGATTTACCAGGTAAGAAACATTGCAGTTCCTTAAGTCTGTATGTCACCCAGTGCTTTCCTCTTACACTGAGTATTTTTGTCTCAAAATGAGAAGGCAGATTTTGGTCACTATTAGCCCTGGATAACATCAGCAGGTTTCATGGATTTACTCCACAGGTATTGGAATATCTGGTGGTGTACCATTTTTCCTTTATAAACTGCAATCAAGTTTAATGTAAAAAGTTACAAAAAACATTAAAATATATGTTTTAGTTATACAGGGCAATATTAATTATTTTCCCATATGTTTTTGTCTCACATAGGGCTCTGTGTGTGCAAGTTCATTCTGTAAATTCATTCTTGGATTCCACACTTGGCCATAAACACTTTTTCATATGTAGGCTTCCACTAATTTTCATTGAGCAACAGATAGTATATATTTGCCCATTAAATTTCTAATGCATCCATCATCCTTGGTGGTCTTACTATCAATAAAGAGATCATTGTGAAGTTGGAGATTAGAAAGTTTATGGAACTGTTCAGAGGAAAGGGCCTGTGCTGTAGGGAATGTCAGTGCATGGAGGTTTGTAACAGTACTGGCACTCTTAACGTGCAGCTGTCCAGGGCTGGGAGAATTTAAAAATTAGAATGCACATCCATTGTACTTTGGTGAATTTTGTTGAAAAGACTCGGCAGACAAGAGACCTGCTTTTGTGCAGCCTCTTCTGTGAGGTTGAAATGTGGCTTTAACCCACCAGCTACAGAGAACAGCTGGTTCTGTTGAATTTCCTGTATCAGCTTCAGACCAAAAACCCAGAGCCTTCATGAATTCTGTGTTTGATGGAACTCTTTGCTGTTTCTCCCCATTCCTGGAGGGGTTTAAAAGCCATGTGGATGTGACACTTGGGAGACAGGTTAGTGGTGGCCTTGGCAATGCCAGGGGGAATGGCTGGACTTGATGGTCTGGGAGGGCTTTTGCAGTCCAAATGCTTCTTTGATCCTACGATTCTCTCTAGTGCAGCTATTTATGAAGTGTGTGCATTTTTAGCTATAACAAATTGCAGTCCTTACAGCAAGGGTTGTGTTACTGTGTGAGCACATGTTATTAAAATCAAAAAGCTTGCAGACCAGACCCTTCCTGACGTTAACAATCCAAGTCTGATGTATTCAATCCGTGTATGTATTTTACCTGTATTGCATTTACAACTTGAGGTACTCTTTGTATTCCACAGTCTGCTGTTATTGTAAATGACAACAATTTTCTCATGCAGCCAGCTGGGGTAAGTGTGTCCCAAGGAAACTGAGACTTGTGCAAGGCCACCCATTAAAACTTCACAGCAAGATCCTAGTAATTTGGGGGTTGCTGGTTTCCAGTACCAGGTTCTTAAGACCGTCACAGGATCCTGGCCCATGATTTTCCTGCAGTCTGAGTGATGAAGGATGCAGTACTGAGAGTGCCAGGCATGCAAAACCTTCTGTGGATGGAAGTCATCTACTGAAACCTAGAGTTTGATTTTGGTTGAGCCTCATAGTTTCCCAGATGGGTGCAGTGTTCGTATGTCCTCTCGATCATTGCTTGGCTCCATCTACCCTGAAATGCAATTTGGGCTGGTACAATCTCAAACAAAGTCAAGATGAGCTTTTGATGATTTTTTTCATGTCAGCTTTCTTTATTTGTTTTGCTGTGTAGTGCAATAATAGGCCTCATAATGAACCTCATTGCAGTGATTTTCCCTGAATGCCTTGAGCATGTGCTGTGATCAGCAGAGGTTTAGCCCTACTGTCTGTGTTACACTGAAACTTGAGAGGGGTTATTTGAGTGACCTTTGGTGCAGGAAACTGAAATCTGAGAAATTGGGCACTTAACAAAGAGCACAAGGGAAGGCAGCTGAAATAAAAATGAGCAGCTGAGAGGAATCTGTGCCAGAAGGATTTGGGGAGCTGACGAGAGGAAGTAAGCTCCAAGGATCAGTTGGATCTGTAGAGCAATGTTCATGCCTTGTCAGGGTGTTTTTGCTGGAGCTCAGAGGTTCCAGCCTCTTCTCATTCCCAAACCTCTGATGCAAGAGCTTCATTTTTTGCTCTCTGCACATGTGGAACTTGAGTTCCCATGCAAAGGCCTCCCTGGTGGTGTGAGAGCAAAAATAGCAGCACTGTTCTGCCATACGCTCTGTTCATCTGTGGCCACAGGGGAGCCACTGCAAACACCTGCTCCCTTACAATGGCCACAGAGTTCCTCTATTTTCTTCTTAAAAATACGTATTTTCTTTTAGCACCCTTTTCATTTCCTGTGACATATCTGAATATCACTGGGATGGCAATGAAATTTATGGGAGCAACTTACAGCATCTCCAAGTTAATGATAGATGTGGATATGTTCTATGAATCTGAAATAAAGATAATTTCAAAAGACTTCTGTAAAGCCTCCCTGGGAAGGACATTTAAAACCAGAAATGGGAAAATAATTTTTCCCACATTTCTGCTGTAAGATTGGCCATGACAGCTGCACGTTCCAAACATAAAACTGCAACAAAACTTAAAAAAAAAAAAGAAATTTGTACAGCTCAGTGTTCTGTAAAATTCACATCTGAAAGAATTTACTCGCTGACAAATATTGCTCATGGTATTCCAGTGCTTCTTGTGGAGATGTTCATTCAAACTGGCCATACAGAGTCAACACAGTTTCTTCCCTGTTTGCTAATAGGCTCTACAATTATTCTTTTGTCTTCCTCCCCGATTTCAATTATTCTGCAGCTGCTTCTCACAACCGAGGGTGTGAATGCTCCAGGAATTCACCTGAGGCTGCTGCCAGGTGAGCAAAGCTGCTGCATTGGCATGGGGGGCAGACGGGGTCAGCCCCCGGAGCTGCCCTTCCCAGGGCTCTGCTCCCACTATCCCTGCGAATGAATCTTCACCCACACAGACGTTGGCAAAGGGTGAACAAAACATGACTCCTTTTTGGTGTATTTTCATAAAGTTGATGGTACTAGAATACAAGTACTGTGCAAGGTATTTACTTCTTGTAAAGCAAAGAATTTCATCTCTGTCTCTTCTTGGAAATCTTGTGCTCTTGATTTGTACAGCTGTTGTGTTAAACTGCATTTTCTGTGCAGGATGAATAGGGCATTTCTTCGGTTCTGGGGTCTCTCTTACTCCTGTCACAGCTGGCTTAGTCTGGATGGAAGGAAAGTCCTGTTCTTCAGGAGAGGGGCTCCCGTGGAAGAAGGGGCCCTGTGGGAGAGGGCACACATGGGAAAGGTGTCACCCTGAGAGAGGGAATCCCGCCTGGGAGCGTATCTCCAGCTCTCCCAGTTGTTTGGCGACTGGATGTAGGAATCAGTTGCCAGGCTGGTGCCTTTCTGCAAGTAATTGGTGGAATATCACAGGATACATTGTCACAGCAGTTCAAACTCTTCTGAAATAGATCCTTGGATTCATATGTAAATTTGTGCAAGTAAATTGATGAGCTAGTAGTGCCAGGAGCTGTCAAGGCATCGAGGTTGTTACAGTGGGATGCAGCATGCAGGAGGTTTTAGAGATGTGTGTTCTATTGACATGTCGGCTTGCCTGAAATCCTTCACTGAGATGAGAACTCACACACGGAACAGCTGCCAAGGTCAATCACCACACTTTAAATACATAAATACATAAATACATGAATATAAATATTTATGTGTGTATATTTGCATTTCACTTTGAATTATATCTTGCACTTCCTAAGTGCCATACCCAGATGCTCCCAGGGCCACCCCCTGTGTCAGGGGGTTGTGAGTTGCAATCATCCCCAACCTCTCCGAGCTGGGGACCCCCTGTGCTCCTTGGGGATTCTCACAGAGCACCTGGCATTCAGCTGCTTAAATTCCATTTTCTCTACAAAATCGGTAGCAAGCTGCCAAATTACCACTTCCCACTAGTTTTAAGTGTTCAACAGATGAAGGCAAGTGTTTGTGTGAGAAAAAACAGGAGATTTTTAAGCAAGCTGAGTGGGTGTTTCTGTGACTTCAGCCGTGTGGACAGCACAGGCTGTTTCGCTCCATGCTATTGTTGCATGACATTCCTCTTGGCACAGTGTTTATTTTTAGCCAGAGACT
>NW_008235978.1:539429-562053 GCF_000691975.1 Corvus brachyrhynchos
CAGCAGGACTGTCACTGCCCCTGAACAGGGAATCATATTACTGCAAGAACTTTGCTGAAACAAAGAAGATATATTGGACAAATGGGAAATTATAAATCTAGACCAACCCAGACTTGCACGGGTAACTAATGTCACTTTTTTACAGGCAATGTGCCATCCATCCATCGGCAAGGAGCAAATGGTATTTCGGGAGATAACTCATTGCTGGTTTACTCTTGAGTTCAAGGCTCAGGTATTGTTCTTGACTTAACCCAGATACAGACTGTGAAAGAAGACAAAAAGGACAAAAAAAGCTACTAAACTAAATTTAGCTGGGCAATTATATAAGATCATATTAACCTATATTACTATGTTGATTTAACTCATACTTCATGAGAAAAGCCTTTAAATCTCCAACCTTTTTCTGCTGTGTGCCTGTTTAGGAAATGAGAGCTAACAAATGCTACCTGAGCTTTAAGTTTTCTCTTAAATATTAGTTAATATTAAAATATTTCTGGTAAGGATTCATATGCACTGTCTCTGAAATCCTTGTATATATTTCTGTATTGGCTGCAGCAGGAGCAGTTTAATAGCTATTTTAAACTTTAATAGAAAGATATATGAAATTTTACAATTGGATGTTAAAAAATTGAGAGTTTCGGTTACAGGGACATTATGACTTTTGTGCTTTGAAGTGTTTTATCAATTAGGAGTTTTTGTTGTAGATGAATGGAAGAAGAAAGTCAGTGAATCCTATGCCACAGTCACAGAGCGGTTGGAGGACGACCTGCAAGTCAAGGAGAAGGAGCTGGCAGAGTTGAAGCATGTTTTTAGGTAAAATATTCTGGGAATCTGTTTATTGATTTCTTTCAAATGACTATTTGCTATCGAACAGTATTTTCAGTCTCAGGTGTTTTTTATGGACAGAGTTTCTCGTGTATGGAATGCATGTTCTTTATGTCTATTTTTGGGAATACGTCATCACAGTGCTGGGCAGAGCCCCACAGCAGAGTACCAAAATTAGTGGCTGCTGATTATTAATGCCAATATTTTACAACAAACACCTATATACTTTTGTAAATTAATTAGCATTAGTAGAATGTTTGATTTTGCTGTGCACTTTTCAGTTTTGCGGATGTGTTTCTGCAGCCAGGAATATTGCTGAAGTATCACACTGTAAACAAACACAAAAGTAGTGGATTCAAAATTAGGATTCTACTGGTTTTCTCAGGGTAGCACATGCTCCCCCACAGGCTCACCCAACCAAGTAATGCCCTGACGTGTTCATTACCTGCAAAGCTCCAGTGCAGCAAACACCCAGCTCACAGACTGGAAGTGAGTTGAGAAAATGACCAGGCAAATAATTTCAGACATCAAAATCCCTTGAAGAAACAGGGGATTCTAATCAGAAATAAATCACAAGATCAAAAAAGCCAGATATACCTGGCTGTATAAATTATTCCTCATGCTCCATTTCAGCTGCCGCTGCTACCACTGTTTGAGCCACTGAGCTTTCTCTGCAGGGTGCTGACTACTTCGGTTATGCTTCAGTTAATTACTTTCCTCATTTTAATCCTGTTTAGTAGTAAAATTGATAATTTTTACAAATTGGAGCCGGGGTACTCTTTATTTTAGATAATCAAGACAAGGGAGTATATGGTGGAAGTGCTAACTCCCTGCACTAAGCATAAGAAGAAATTAAAACTCCCGTCAAGGTTAGCAGGGCTCTGGCAGCTCAGCTCAGTCTGTCGGACCAGCCCAGGTAAGCTTCAGTGTTGGCGAAACTCTTCAGCTACAGAGCCTTGCTCCTCTCTCCATAGCAGGGGGAACTGATCATCCTGAGGACAGTGCAGTGGGAAGGCTTTTCTTTGTAGGTCAGGCTTTAAGAATCAGCCAGTGATTTAGTTTCCAAAAGTTGCCCTCACCCATGGGGGAAAAAAATGTTTCTTACCAAAGTGGTTTTAATATAAGACATCAAAAAATGAGCTCCCCTGGCATGTGAAACCCTTCTAAGGAATGCATATGAGAATCTAGACTGATTGTAGAATCATTCTCTCTGAAGCACACAGTTTTGGCAAATAAGTCCATTTTTTGCATAAACAGTAACTGTTATACTCTGGTTTTATCCTTTTCAAATCATGCACTGTTTCTGCACATCATAAAACGCCCAATATGGAAACACAGGTTTTAGTCCAGCTTCAGAGTGATGATATACAATGAACAAGTAGGTTAGAGCATAGACTTAACTGGCAAAACAGAAGTAAAGACAAGTCTCCATCTTTGTCTGCCTTTTAAATTCTATTTAAAGAATAAATTATTGAAATATTTATTGAAAGAAAACCCCAAGTGTCCCCCTTCTTAATGGGTCATCCTGCTAAGGGGAGCTCAGCATAAGTTTGTATTTTAAAATTAGAGAAAAGTACTGAAACATTACTTTTTATTGTAACCTTGTTAAATATATTTAATGGTTGCTCCTCCCTCAGGGTGGGTTTATAGTTACACAAATCCTGCAAAATCAGGGTCATGGATGTGCTGATACGGAATGGAAAATCCCAAACTTCTATGGGCAGGCCAAAATCAAGATTCTCCAAAGAAATATTAACTATAGGTCTATTTAGTTTTCAATAACTGTAATTACTTAGAGTGTTTGATGGATCAGTAACAAATCAGTCTGTGCTGAAGGAAACCTACAAGGCTTGATGACAAAAGCTAAAATGTCCAAGTACCATTTCATTTAACAACTTGTAAGCGAGCACAGTGATCACTGTCCCTGTGATCCCATTTGGGGAGTATAAACTCATGTTTTATAGGCTTTTCCTGATTATTCTTTTCACTTAGCAAGATGGTCCTTGCTCCATGCATGCCCTACTCACCATTTTAGAATCAATACACACATTTAAAAAATACTTCTTAATTATTACTGCATTACAAGAGAAGCTGAGTTTGTATGGATTATTTATATTTTTAAAGAGTCTTTCCTCTTATTTCCCCTAATTTAGATACATTTTGAATGTATATATTGTGATTGCATAGCAGGATTTCTCAGAAAACGATAAATCTGGACCACTCAACCTGATAGTAGTAAAGTATTTCTAGATTTACAGACTGTAACCTGGGTATAAATTCAGCCTTGTGTCTCAAAAAAATTACATTGAGATTTTTCTTTTAAATGTTTCCCACATGCAAGAAGCTGTGCTGAAAGATGAAAGAAGTAATCATCTGTAAAATCCCCTTTTCAGCTCTGATGAAGCCTTCTGCAAAGTCAATCTGAATTACCGCACGGAGAACGGGCTCTCGCTGCTCCACCTGTGCTGTGTGTGTGGGGGTAGGTGTCTGCAACAGCGTGGTGAGACACTGGGGACAATTACTGATTTCTTCTGGCTGGAAGTGTCAGGAGGACTGTGTTTTCAGGGAACTTCTCAGATGGAGAAGCAGCTCTCAGCCTCACTCTAAGCTGCACTGCCAGAGGGCTGCACTGAGTTACAAAGAGCCCCATAACAGCTGATTCTTCAGTCTGACAAAAGTTCTGGTTGATGATGCAGTGTGATTTACTACAGGGGTTCAACTCATTCAAAATTGCTTCTATATCCATTCGTTAATCTACACTCATTACGGAGCATGGCTCCACATTTCTGGATTCTGTCCATGACTCAAGCTCCAGGACAGGGACATTGTTGGAGCAGCACTTTGCCATACTTAAACCACCAGTTTTTCTAGTGTAATGAAAATACCTGTATTTTATTTCACATTGATTAAAAGAAGAATAACTGAAATGCTTTAGTGACAAACATCAGCTGATAGGGCTTTGGCAGATAGGAGATCAGAATACACAGGAGAAGAGGGCAAGATGTGTTCTGGGATGCTCATAAAAACATACTAATGGTGGGATTTTCCACTTGGATCCACACAGCTGCTCTGTTATCCACACCAAGTCATTAGTTCATGCACTTGCTTTGCTCTTGTTATACAGTTTTCAGCAGAAATTGGCTAAGAGAGGCAAAGAGACTTTTACCCTGAGGTTTCAGCTCTGCGAAGTACTGACTAATGATATGCATAAGTGATTTTATCAATCTTTGTTAGATGTTCACCACGTGGAACCACCTGATCCTGCACTGCTGAAAACCGAGTGGTTCTTCACTTGCCACTTTTGAGTGCAAGAGCCTATCCAAAGATGGCATCAATGCATGGGAACATTAGAGCAGTTGGGGTAGCTGAGAGGAAGAAAGCACACATGAATTATTAGTTATGTGAACACTTGGAGGAGGCCAAAGAGCTACTAGAGCTGACATTGTCCTTGGTTACTGCCACAACTATTCAGAAGGCAGATGAATTTATTGAATTTATTTATGTATTCACCATGCATCAAAAAGGTCAGAGCAAAGCTACTTGCCTGTGTGGACCTACATTAGCACTCCCCAAAATGACTGTCCCTGTGAGGTTGTCCTGCATAGGGAGAGCAGTGCTCCAGTTGTGAGATGGCAAAGGAGCTCAGAGACTGAGGAACCAGAGGTTCCAGAAGCGCCTTCTGGTTCATGGAGCTCTTTGCAGCATGGTCTGGATGTTAAAGGAGGAGTTTGCTTCTCTAGCAGTTCAGCTAAATCCTCATTAAAGTGTGAACAAACAGTGAGCTGGTATGTGGCCAGACTTCCAATTGTCCTGGCCAATGAGATATTTCCATCAGCCTCATCATTTCAAGGTTTCAAAAGATGTATTTTATTACTTGCCTCAGGTCAGCAGTCAAGATACCTATTTCTCTGCTTTCAAACTCACACAGGAGCTTCTTACCTCATCTGCATGTTCTTTCCTTTAACTTCCTTTTTTTTCCACTTTTCTCTCTAAAGGCAACAAATCACACATCAGAACTCTCATGCTGAAAGGGCTGCGCCCATCCCGACTAACGAGAAATGGATTTACAGCTCTGCACTTGGCAGCTTATAAGGTAAATGATTTTAAATAGAATTGATGACAGGAAATCAGAACTGAGCAACTGATTTGTCTGAACTGTCTAGATGAGCTCTCTAGTCATTATTTCTGGTGAAAATGTAAATTTCACAATTGTGGTGCATAGGAAAATGCCTTTTTAGGAGCCCATGCACAGGAAACAGCATGTGCTTTTGCAATGTCATCCACGGGGTAGGATATTGCTTTGGAATTACTGATGCAGACATCCAATGCAACTCAGGACAGAGGAGTTGTCCAGTGCCGCCATAAAATCAGGATAGAGACTTTTCTAACACACAGGCTTTAGTATAGCAAAAGAGAGATGTCTGGTGCCTGGGACAAACCTTCCCCCAGCCTCTCCTTGCACCCTGAGCCCCTGGACCACGGCTGGTCCCTCTCCATCAAGGCCAGTGGTGTCACAGCCGGAGAGGCCAAGGCTGGGGCTGCTCCCTTCAGCTGTGAGAGCTGTGTCCCAGGAATGATATGGGTTAAATCCATGGCTTTTAGGACAATGTGGAGCTGCTCACAGCGCTGCTGCATGGCGGGGCTGACATCCAGCAGGTTGGGTATGGAGCACTGACGGCCCTGCACGTCGCCACCATCGCCGGCCACCACAAGGTATGTCTCTCTTTTGCTGCACAGGACTGAAACAGGTGAGTGCTAACATTGGCAGGTCATTCTGTTTTACACTGATGTCTTCCAAAACAAAACTCAGAACTGGTTAAGTACAGCTGGATTTTACTGGATTTTTTTTTGCATTTTGGGAAAATTAATCTGTGCATGTATTTTTGCATTGAACAAACATGCACAAAGGACACAGATCAAAGGTTGGACATGATAGGTCTTGGAGGTCTTTTCCAACCTTGATGATTCTTTGATTCTAATAGTTCTGTGCAGGCTGATGGTGGAGCTGTTACCCTGAGCCCTGCCTCTGGGAGGGTCTCATTCACAGGTATTTAATGTCTCCTCTGTGGACAGTGCAAACTGCTTTTCTCTGAGCACTCTGGGGTTCCAAGTAATTTTTAAAATGTCTGGGCCTTTTGCTGTAAATACCAAAGGCAGACCTGCTGTTGCTCCCACGTCCCAAGACCCTGCTGAGGTTATGGGCAAATTAGGGTGCTCACAACCCAACAAGGATGAGTCCATTAACTCAATAAAAAATAAACTGTAAGTAGTTTTGAAAAGTTCCTTATATCTACCTTGGGAATGATCAGCTCTGTATCAGAAGCACCTCCATAAATGAAGTGGGACTCTATATAACTCATTTGGTTCATCTGCTGCTCTTGGAACCAAGGATTTATAGTCCAAGCTCTTGCTTTCCTTCTTTATATAGTTGTGAAATTTTCAGTCAGCTTAGAAGTTCCTCTGCTAGATAAAGTAGCTTGTTTTGTCCACAATTTCATTAATATTCATGACAATATGGAATCATTTTTTCAACCCCCCTTATAAATACAATAGGTTTAAGAAAGAGGAAATTGATTTTTGGTTGTCTTCCTGATTCAAATAAGGTAAATAATTTTTTATAGCATTAAATAAATAGCAGAGGTATATATCCCTGTCTATGCAACATAGTTTTTTACTGCAGGAGATTACTGACTATATTTAGAAGAAAGGTAGAACTGAGAAAAAAATGCTTTTTTTCCCACTTCCCCAAACAGTCAGTCTTTGGCTTTTCTGCATTACCAGACCTGAAACCTCTGAACCCACTCTCTGGGATGAGGCCATCAGCATCAATGGGATGTTGCCGCTCATTTGAGCCAGTGGGCATGTTCTCTATGACTTAGGGCTGTATTGTACTTCACCAAAAATATGCTGTTTGCTGATTTTGACTGTTAATGGAAATTGCAGTTCTCAATGAGAAGAATGAAAAATTAATGAAAAATTAAAAAATAAATTTTAAAAACCTGTAAGGTAAATAAAATTAATGAAAAATTATAAAATAAAATTACAAACATATTAGAAAATCAGCAAATAAGTTCAATAAATCTCTCACTAAGACTGTTATTTTGAAAACGTGAAATGTTTCCAGTCTAGGGAAGTCATTGCTGAATAAATAATGCATGGACCTCTTCCACATTTACGTGCTGTCCAATATTAGCACCTTGGAAAGCCAGTGTCTTTCTGTCTTTTCTATTTCATATAAATTAAAGTTTTCACTCTGAGACTGCAACACCTGCAGATGCATGAGCTGGATGGAGGGTCACAGGCAGGATGAACCAGTGCCACTCAGTTTCTGTACCTGCACACCTGAGGGTCTGAGCTATGAGTGTATGTGTGCCAAGGATCTGTTAGAGAAAAGGGAAGAATCTTCTTAGAGATTCTGTAGATATTTCAGTGTAAGGCTGTATGGAGGCTGGCATTGTGCAAAGGCCTTAATTGCTGAAATTGTCTTCTCATTTAAATTTTACCTGCTAAAAAATCAATAATCACTGATCTAGTTTTCTTAGATGAGCTTTTATCCCTTGCCCTTGTCCAAAACATAAGGTCCTTATGTCTGTCTCATGGGGTTTTTTGTTGGCTCCTTCTGAACTTCAGAGTGACTTAATTAATTGTCTTTGAAGTGAATATCATTTGACTTGACTGTTCAAAAATTTCTGAATAAAACTTTTTAAAGAGAATTTTAAGAGAAATTACAAAGTAAGACTATTGTACAAATAATTCAAAGTATTGTTTTGAAATAAAAATTGGTTGTACGAGGAAAAGGGAAGTATTAGTTCCCCTTGTTTTTCAGGATGGCGTGAACCTCACTGGGATGCTGCTGGCTGCCTTTGACCAGCCCATCCAGCTTCTTTCTCTGCAGCTTGGGAATGTCCCCTGGGTTACGAGCTTCACCTTCACTCACAGTCTGTCTCCTGAGGATTTTTTTTTTTTCTCCTTGGTTTCTGAAGTATTTCTATCCTTGCACATCCCTCCAGCATACCCTCCTACTTGTGATGCCTATGACAGCTTTCAGTGCTTTCTAAGACTCCTTTTTTCTTTCCTAGAAAGATGTCTTGTCTGAGAAATTATCAAGCCTGTCTCTGTACCCCTCTCATAATTTACACTTGAGTGGAGTTTGCTTAGTACAGCACACCGAATTCTATTTATCAGGAGATCACAAAGCAGCAAGCATGGCTGCCATTGCTACAGCCTGGAAAATGTGTCAAAACCCATCTAATTTTATGTTCATCATCAGAGATGGATTCACATCACTCAACACAGTTTTTTCATCTTGAAGATCCACCTTGAAAGCTTCTAGATTAATCTAAATTTTGAATTCCAGCTCCCAAAGAGATTAAGGAGAATTGGAGTTGTGGTCGTATCTCTGAATGTGTTGCAGCCTCACAGTTCATGGCTAAATTAAAATCAAGCTGATCCAAAGACATTTCAGTCATATTCATGTAAAAGCTACAGGCCCGAACATCTCTTTTCGGAGAAAACAGCTACAACTTCATAGTGGTTTTATCATGGAAGTTTGCTGAAAAATGTCTTAGATGAATCACTTCAAAGCCATTTTAAATCCCTGGCTAGCTGGCTCTATGTTTCCACCTCTGACCCACCAAGATATTGAAAATTGGCCAGATACGGGAAAGACAGTGGAGGGAATCAGTTGTTTGTTAACCAGCCAGCTGTGTTAACTAAATAACTGAGTGTGTCCTTTATTTACTACCTGAACACGTTCCCACCCATCCAGTGGGTGCCTGCTGCTGAGCTGTCCTTTGGTTGATAGAAGAGCCAGCAGCTTCTCCAGCGATCTCAGGGGATCTTTCTTAAGATTTTTATTATGTAGTCAAATGCTTTTTTGAGATCTGCAGCAAAAGGATTCACAGCAAAAGGATGTCAACACATGTGACATTCAGCAAGGGAAATTCTGACTGTATATAAAGGGGATGGGGGGATCACAATGAGAGTGATGCAGCACTGAGAGCATTCCAGGGATGACGCAGAACCTCCACCCATGGGAATAGTCAGACCTGGCCCTGCAGTGCTGCCTCCAAGGGAAGTTACAGCTGATGCCATAGAAAAATGGTTAAAACTAATGGGAAATGGACACATTTACATATGTCAGGCACAGACTTTATGCAGAAAATATCTTCAGGCCATCACACGGAAAAAAATAATTCAAACTGTGTAAAGAAACAATCCCTGTACACTGATGTTGCTTGGGAACAATTTGTGTTCTCAGAGCACTTGGGAGTGACATGGATTGAACTGACTGCCCTTGTTGTTGCACGTGTGACATGATTTGGGGGGTCTCAGCCTAGAGGGCAGGTGACAGACTTCTGCATCGCTGCAGCTGACACTGGCTGGCGTCCTCCAGGGGCTCATCACGGGCAGGCTCCGGTAGGAACGGTGTAGTACAGGAGCTGGCCACTTCCGCACCCTTGTTAGTCCCAGTTCTTCACTGTGCTGTGGTGATTCATGGTCCAGTGTCTTTCATCATCATGACATGCAAAAATTTGCATCCATCAAAAGGATATGTAGAACTTCTGGAGTAATCCCCAGCCCAAGCCCTTCATGTGCCCAAAGACTCCCTTGTGCTTCAGAAAAACGAGCAGCCCTCAGGCTTCAGTGTAGAACCCAAAGTGGTTTCATTCAGGCTTCTATTTTGACAGCTGTGCAGCAAGATTTTTCTTGAGAGTTCATAGCTTTCCAGAAATACATGGGCCTCCTGAAGGACCAAAAAAAAGTAGAAATTTGAAAGAAAACAGGGTTATTTACTGAAGCCAAATAACTATTATCTTCTAAAATACAAAGAAATGCTTCCATGTTTGAGGATTTACCTTCACACATTTAAATTTAAAAGGATCTTTCATTTTGTGTCCCTTTTTCACTTCTAAAAGCTGTGATATGTTTACAGCTCTTTGTTCATAATGGCTAAAAGAAAATTAAGGTTGTTCTGAGAACATCCACATAGCCATTTCTGTGCCTCTTACTTCGTACATCAGGTTTTTTACCAGCACACTGATTTTCAGGCTTATTTATAAAGCATCAGTGACATTCAGTGTTCAGTTCAAGTACTGTAAGTTAATCACTTTTACATGCTGTACACAGCTCTGCACCATTATAACTTGTTTGGGGCTGACTTTTTAAAATTGGAGGCATGAGGTTTCCAAGTCCTGTTTTATCAGCTGAGCACATATAATATATATATATTGCTTCTAACTGGAATGTCGTGTTGGTTTCCTTGCAGGCTGTGGATATTCTGCTGCAGCACGGAGCCTATGTGAACGTGCAGGATGCAGTGTTCTTCACCCCCCTGCATATTGCTGCATATTATGGCCATGAGCAGGTAACTGAGGGCAGATTCAGACCCCTGGGCAGGGGAACCAAGTCACCTGTAGGTTTAGTGTTAGATGGTTCTGCTTTACGTTCCAGAGGGTCCTTCCATGCAAAAACCTCATATACTGAAATTACACTCAGAGATGTGTATAACTACACATCTCTGCTTGCCCTAAGAGTCTGAAAATCAACAGGAAATTTCTACACTTCTGTCCTCTGTACTAGACCCCAGCAAAACATGGAGTTTTGCCCTTGAGACCTCTTGAAACAAAGGGTTCTTTAGCGGGCTTTGATAAGCAGGCTTGGGCCTAGAGGCACTTTTCATCTGCTGTTCATTCATCCCATGTCAGAGATTGCCTGGGGAATGTGTCTGTGCTTTCCAAACCTCTCGAGGAAGTGAACATCACTTTCCAGTAATAATTTAATGGCAATTCTATTGGCTTTCCTTGGAATCCACAAACTTTTCACTTAGTGGGAAAAAATGATCATTCAGCGAGCAGGATTTTCCCTGAAGTGCTGTGCACATGATCAGTGCAGCTGAGCTTTCTCCATTCACACAGATCACAGGCTGACTGAAACACAGTCTGGAGTTCTGACCAAAGCTGACACTGAGCCCCTCAACTCTCTTTCTTCTGTATATTTGGACAGTACAATTGACACATGGCTAATCCACAGCCCAGTATTAGCCCTGAGCAGCCCTTTTATTATGTGAACTGTGATAATGGGCCTGTTTGGTTTATGCAAGTATTCTCTGTGTCTTTCTCTGGCTAAAGCCTTGTGTTCTGGGGTGTTCAAAGTTTCAAAGGATGACTTTGAACGGTGTCTTTTCCACTCCAGTGAAGTGTTACTTCGGGTGCATGGAGGAGCTGTCTAGGGAGAGCTTTTGAAAGCAGCAAGTCCAGATGATTGGAGTGCTCTGCCCTGCAGCTGGGTGAGAGCAAGGGTGTGAGTGAGCCAGGGACCTGAGGTGCTGCTTTCATGTCTGTGCACCTCATCATCCAGAAGAAACTGCTGCTGTAGGGGCTGAGAGATTAGCTCGCTCATTTGCCACAAGCCACTTCAGAACAAGCAGTCACAGTCCTGTGAGATGGTGCTGAAAGCTCCTGTGGGGCTCTGGGAGAAGAGACCTATCAGACAGGAGCCACAGCTCTGGCTCGTGGGGACTTTGAGAGTGTTGCTTTATTATGCTGATTGGTCATTCAAACATGTCTGGTGACCCTTCACCATAGAGAACGTTTTTGAGAATGAATGTGAGCTTGCTTTTGAGAATTTTAATATTTTTATAGACATGTAACTTAAAAATTAGTTTTCTATTGAATCTCTTCTCCCTGTTTTAACTTTACAGAGATGCTCACATATAGTATTACCCAATGCAATACTGGATCTGATGTTCTCAAAGTTTTATTTTCATGTGATATTTTAATTAACCTTAATTAAATATTTAGGTAACCCACCTCTTACTGAAGTTCGGAGCTGATGTGAATGTGAGTGGTGAAGTTGGGGACAGACCTCTCCATCTGGCTGCTGCCAAAGGCTTTCTCAACATCACAAAGCTTTTGATGGAAGAGGGAAGCAAAGCTGATGGTAAGAAAAGATATTTAAAAATCATCCTTAGCATTGTGTTTTGTAGACAGAATCTTAGCTTCCTAACACATACTATTTGTGTGTATGCATGTATCATCTTTGGACAACTGAAACAAGAAAAGGGCAGCTGGAGACTTTTCCTCACTTAAGTATGCTGGTTTGTCATCTCTCATTTACTCTATTTTCAGTAATAAGTTAGAGGTGAAAAACATCTAACAGATGTTAGATAGGGCAGAAAACAAAATTAAGTTTCACATGCAGAGGTGGCTCATTATTTAGACATTTATCCAGGCAGGGAGCATGTGGCCATGTGATGAGTATTTGTAGTCAAAGTGACTTAAATGCACAGAGAACTAGAGAATGAGGTACAGGAGAAGGGTTTTAAGTTGAAATTATGCAGCAAATAATTTAAAATAATTCATACGGAAGTCGAAATTCCACAGAAAAGGAGATTTTTTAGCACATGATTTATTACGCTCCACGAGCTTCCTACTCTTCACTGTGGGCCATTTTCTGTCAGAGAAAGTGCCTGTGTGAAAACGTGGTGGGCTGCACAGAGGTGTCTGAGCACACTCTGGGTGTTCTGTGGGTTGGGGTGTTCCTTGCCCAGCTGGCCTCACAGCGATGTCACTCGGCTGTGACTTTGCGTTTCATTGCTTATACTCCGCCTGTGTCGCAACTCAGAAGAGTTTCTCCTGTGACTAATGTCAGTGTGCAGCTGGTGGTTCTGCTGGGTTCTTACTCTTGCTCTGTTCCCCCTCCTTTTGCTGTTTCAGTAACGCTGAAGGCACAAAATGTGCCACACTGCAGCCTTACTCTTGCTTTGCTGTGACTCCTGTGTCAGTGTGGCCATGCATACTGCTGACACATCCCACAAAGGCACACAAATGTTGTAACTTAGAGGTCACATTTTATGCATATTGTGATTATTAATGCAGAGATTCTTACCTGTACCTGAAGGTAGCCCTAAAGAAAGATGGAGAGAGACTATTTACAAGGGCCTGGAGTGACAGGACAAGGGGAATGGCTTCACACTGACAGAGGGCAGGGTTAGATTAAACACCGGAAAAAAATTCTTCCCTGTGTAGGTGGTGAGACCCTGGCACAGGGTGCCCAGAGAATCTGTGGCTGCCCCATCCTTGGAAGTGTCCAAGGCCAGATTGGACAGGGTTTGAAGCAGCCTGGGACAGTGGAAGGTGTCCCTGCCCATGGGGAGGGACCTTAAAGGTCAAGGTCCCTTCCAACCCAGGCCATTCTATGATTCTGTGAAATACTGAGCAAAGTTCAAATTATTTAGAAATTAATTTCTTATCCTCAGAGTAAGGGACAGAGATGGTTTTTGGAAAGGAACAGTACATTGCTTGGAAATGTACTGATCTTTAATACATCAATTTACCATGTTCTCTGTGAGTCTTGCCAGCAATCACACATCCTCCTCATGCAGGAAAAAAGCATGGAGGGAAGCAGCACAGTCAGGTCTGTGCATGCTG
Organism: Corvus brachyrhynchos; assembly: GCF_000691975.1. Taxonomy (NCBI): domain Eukaryota; kingdom Metazoa; phylum Chordata; class Aves; order Passeriformes; family Corvidae; genus Corvus; species Corvus brachyrhynchos. The sequence goes on from NW_008235978.1 coordinate 552,686, forward strand.
TTTTCAGTAGCGAGCTCAGGGTGTTTCAGCCTCGATGTGTGTGCACTGAGCCGATATAATTATAATAAAGGGGGGAAAAAAGAGACATTCTCTCATCATGACAAGGCAGTGGGAGGTTTGCTCTGCATTAGAGACTTTATTCCAAAAGGAAAGAATCTGGGGCACCATTTCAGGTCCTTTTCTTTAAACTCAGAATCTTCAGCACAGAAAAAAGACCAGATTGGACAGGGTTTGAAGCAGCCTGGGACAGTGGAAGGTGTCCCTGCCCATGGGGAGGGACCTTAAAGGTCAAGGTCCCTTCCAACCCAGGCCATTCTATGATTCTGTGAAATACTGAGCAAAGTTCAAATTATTTAGAAATTAATTTCTTATCCTCAGAGTAAGGGACAGAGATGGTTTTTGGAAAGGAACAGTACATTGCTTGGAAATGTACTGATCTTTAATACATCAATTTACCATGTTCTCTGTGAGTCTTGCCAGCAATCACACATCCTCCTCATGCAGGAAAAAAGCATGGAGGGAAGCAGCACAGTCAGGTCTGTGCATGCTGTTTTCAGTAGCGAGCTCAGGGTGTTTCAGCCTCGATGTGTGTGCACTGAGCCGATATAATTATAATAAAGGGGGGAAAAAAGAGACATTCTCTCATCATGACAAGGCAGTGGGAGGTTTGCTCTGCATTAGAGACTTTATTCCAAAAGGAAAGAATCTGGGGCACCATTTCAGGTCCTTTTCTTTAAACTCAGAATCTTCAGCACAGAAAAAAGAAAAGGGAGACTGGAAGCGGGAAGCCTTTTGCTCTTAAAGTAGCACACTTTGAAACTTGCTATAAATGCAGCAGTGGAGGAACAAGTCTTTAGAGCCCAGGAATGAAAGGATTTGGGGAAAGAACCTGAATAAATTTGGCACTGTTCAGTGCAGATCAGTAATTGGGGTCACAAACTTGAACTATTTCTTTTAACATAATGTGACTCGCTAGTCAGCCCAAAACCACAGTGACTGAAAACAAGCAGTGACCACTGAATCAGGCTGAAAAGGTCAGAATGCTGCTGAAAGTAAGAATATTTGCAGCCTAACAATCGCCAAAATCCTTCTCCAGCCCAACCACAAATTATAAGAAAAGCATGTAAAAGAAATGTGCTGCTTATATATGTGTCATCACAAAGGTTCATGTTCTACATGTGGCCCATGTATAAACCCAGTGTTACAAGTGTGGCTGGTTCTCCAGATGCCAATCCCATAATTTCTTTTAGCATAAACACTCTGGGGAAGAACTAAGTGTATTTTCAGAAATCCCATAAGCTCTTTCAAGCACTTTCCTGCACTGTCCTTTTTTCCATTTATTCGTTTACAATAACGGTTTCACCTGTTACTTTCTACCAATGTCATGTCTCAGTGCTAAGAATGATTTCTGCAGAATTCTTTTTTTTTCCAGACAAGAATTTGGCATTTGCTCAGTTTTCCTGCTTACTTGTAAGGCAACCTCAGTTTTCAGTCCCTGACTGCCCAGACAGTTGCATTCTATGGTCTAATTTAATATAAATGTACTTTAAAAATTTCATTTTGAAGAACTCTTCTGTAGTCTTCTTGAGTAAATCCTGAATCAGTAGGATGGTATTTTTTTCTCCATAACACTCTTCTAAGATGTTTTGACTGATTTTCTGCTGTATTGAATGTGAACTTCTCCTTCTTTTTAAGACAGTATTCTCCTTCTTTTTAAGACAAAGTGTATCTGGTGTGCTTCATTTAGAAAGCAAAAAGCTACCAATTGAAACAAAACCCATTATCCCATGGTCTAGTTATAGATCCTTCTAGAGGCAAAGGAAATGGTTTGCAGGCATTTCTGACTGGTTAAGTAAAGGAGTGTTCCTTCCTTTCTCCACCCTGCACCTTGTTGTGTTGTAGACTGAGGCCCCTGATGTCCTTCAGGCCATTCTGTGGGAACATGTTCTAAATTGCTGATACTTATCATTATAAAATTTTGACATTTATTCCACTCTTACTTATTGCACTTCACAATGGATCTGGTAAAATGGTACCAGAATGTCAGGTCATAATAAAAACTAAAGGCCAACATGTCACATGATGCTATAAAGTGAAGAATTATTTTAGAATAGAGAGGGAAAAGAGTCTACTTTTCTTTACTTCTTATATACAAGACTGCTGGGAAGGTTAATGGGAGCAGTTAATGAAGTTTGTGGATTTCAGTAACAGAACACACCATTGGAGCTCTCTGTCACTAGACACAAGGGAAGATGTAAGTTCCACACATTTCAGAGGACTGTCCATTTCTGTGAGCATTCAGCATCATTTCAAAAAGGTTTTAAAATAGGAATCTATTTTCATTTTCACTGTTTGTTATACTCACAGAAAATCAAAGAGAAGACAGACCCTCAGAATGTGATTGGGTTGGCCTCTGTCCTGAGGAGGCTGAGCTGTAGGAGATGTTCCTGAGGGGTGTTTGTCAGAGTTGCATGGAAAAGCCTGGCAGTACAGGTTTGGACATCTCCAATGGACAACTATTCCCTTGTAGTCTATTCATTTATGTAAACTGCCTCAAAGACCTGGTGCCAGGCTGAACCAAGAACTAAATATTGCATAAAGAAGCCTAGGTTTGTCATTTCTATCAGTTACAAAATCAACTGGTTATGGTTGTTCTGGAAGGACATACATACCTTCCAGAAGGTTGTTCTGGAAGAGCATAGGAAGAAATACACCAAGAGTCAAATAAACACATTTAAAACTGACTAAAGACTTATTTTGGATAATGAAAACAGTACTTGTAGGTGTCTGTACCAACAAAGAACTCTGCCTAGAGCCTTGTCCAATCTCTTCTTCACTCCCTACAGGATAGATGAAGGAAGAGCCATGTAAGGTACCTCCACTCCTGTTTCTGGTGCTGGAATGCAATTGCCCATCCCATAAACAGGCAGAAGGCCCCCTGGCATGGATGTGGTCCATGATAGCTGGCAGTCTGAAACAATTGCCATCTGCAGATCAAGGATACTCCAGGGACACTCCATGCAATTGCCCTTAGAACAGTTTGCTACTACTGGTAGATACCAGCAGTTCTGTGCTGCCTGGACGTTCCCAGTTCTGTTGATGTTGTTATTATCTTACTTCTGCTTCAAAATTGGTCTTTCTAAGGGTCACTTATAACTCATGATTGCTTCATGGAAAGCTGCATCAAAACACTCAATCAGTTTGCAGCTGGAAGAAAGCAGGTATGCCCCAAGTTCAGAAAATCACCGTGACAGTGCACTGCAGGTGACACAGAGCAATGTGGGTTCAATATACGAAAGGTCACAGACATTTCAATTTTAAACAAATATGCCCACAAATATTTTCCCAGGAGGTTTCAAAATGCATGGGTACAACACATAAAATTCTACTAAATATCCCAAACAATCCCAGACATACTGTGCTAAGGATAAAATCCTTTCTGTGGTCTTTTTCTGGGTCAACCGGCAGTGAATGCTCAGGACAACGAAGATCATGTGCCTCTGCACTTCTGCTCTCGATTTGGGCACCATGATATTGTGAAGTTCTTACTGCAGAGCAGCTTCGAAGTGCAGCCCCACGTGGTGAATATCTATGGAGACACACCTCTACACCTGTGAGTGCCCCGGAGCAGCTGTTTGACAGGTTTGGGGCTCGTGGGAAGGCCGCATTTGCTAACACCTCTGTACTGGCTTCCTCTTCAGTGCCTGTTACAATGGGAAGTTTGAAGTTGTCAAGGAAATAATTCAGCTCTCAGGAACAGAAAGCCTCACTAAAGAGAATATATTCAGTGAAACAGCTTTCCACAGGTGAGGTGTTCAAATGCCATTGTCAATAGAGCTCCACTTACACACGCGTGTGGCACGACACCCAAAATTACAAATGTCTCACCAGCAGCCAGGTGAGGGACAGAGACAGCAGGGAGCTACACAGGGAGGGTGAGTTTGTGTCATGAGATGCATGACAGGGCATGAAGTAAGAGGCAGAACCAGGCAGTGAATGAGAAGAGAGAGAGAGGGAGAGAAGAAGTGAGAGCAAGGAAGGTAAGAAAATCAGGTTCACCAACACCTGGTTGGACGATGGTTCCTTTCCTTGTCCAGTTTGGGAGCTGAGATCAGAGCTTGTTCCACCTGGATGTCTGCTGGAGCCAGGTACTCTGAATGAGAAACCAGGTGGCAGAACATGGTTTTGTTGGGATGCTGGAAATTTGTAAAGGGCTATTTAAGAGGCACTTTGCAACACAGACTGTTTGCACAACTGTGTAAAATTAGGTGATTCAGCAATAATTAGAATGTTTCTGAAACAATAAAAATGAATATGCTTTGGTGGATTAATCATGCATTTGCACATTTCTAAAGATCCGTTATTACTGCATTTTTATCTCTGTGTAATTCTTTGTAAATTTTTGGCTAGCCAAAGTACTTCTTTTATGGACTATAAGCACTCACCACTCCCTTTGCTTCTGCAGTGCTTGCACCTATGGAAAGAACATAGAACTTGTCAAGTTTCTTCTTGACCAGAATGTTGTAAGCATCAATCATCAAGGGAGAGATGGGCACACAGGTAACATCATCATACTTACTGTGTATGAGGGTATATGCCAGCACCAAAATATTGGGAAGCCATACACCATCAGGATTTCCAGGGTAATTCCAGCACCCAAGTACCTTTCAGACAGAGCACAGCTTTCTTGAAATATTTTTACAGGAGGCATAGAAGTGATAAGACTTCAGTGAGGATGTATCAGGCTCCTCAGGGTGTATATGAGTAACAAAACCTGGTGTAAACTGTTCCTCCCATAGTGAGGCTTCTAAGTAGCGTTAGAAATTTTTCTGCGAAGACATAGGCTCCTGGGATATAGTGTCTGAAGGGCTGCACACCTTCCTGTCCCCACTACAAAGAGCTGTCTTTGTTTCCACTTGCTTTTTCTCACATACAGAGTCGTTAAATGTGGTTTGCAGGTGGCAGAATAAATGGTGGCACATTGGGCAGAGGCAATAGATTGGTTCTTGCAGCCTTAATGTTTAATTTTCACCTCTCGCCTCAGGTACTTTTTTGACAATATATTTATTTATCAAGGAAATCAATTTGCACTTTACAGTTGTTGCTGCAGTTGTTTTGCCATGTTCTGACTGTTGTGCTCCCCACACATCTCTGATGTTCCAGGATTGCACTGTGCTTGCTACCATGGCCATATTCGCCTTGTGCAGTTCCTGCTGGATAACGGAGCTGATATGAATCTCGTCGCTTGTGATCCCAGCAGGTCCAGTGGAGAAAAGGATGAGCAGACCTGTTTGATGTGGGCTTATGAGAAAGGTATTTCAATTTTCTAGTTTCTGCTACAAAATCCGCAGAAGCCGTGCAGGAAGGAGAGGGCAGCATGGGAAGGAGATAATGCTGCAAAATAACCTGCCAATGCCTGCAGACAGAGCTCTCACCATCTGCTCCCCAGGGAATGGCACAAAGGCTTATAAACCCCAGCACTTCAATTTGTCATCTCAGATCTCTGTTAAACACCAGTTTAATCCAGCACAAACTCAAGAAGAGGAGTGTTTCTGTGCTGCTAAAACAAGAGACATGCAGCCTGAGCAGCAAGGGCTGTTCCTCCTCTGGCATGTGCATTTTATTGCTGACCATTTTATTGCTGACCATTGTGAGGAAGGATGAATCAGTCGGTAATCTTGAATTCTTGCAAATGTGGATCAAAGTGAGGCATTTTCCATGGCTCCTGTTATACTGTCTTGCATGTACAGACAGGTAGCAGCTTCCATTTTTCTGAGTCTGCAACTTCTGGGACATTCCCCTGCAGTGCCTTTTATTGTGAGAGTGACTGAAATATAATAAAACAATGAGTTTGCAAGGCTTTTCAAAACCTGATTATTGGCAAAATAATACATATTAAATTACTGAGGGAAAACTCATCTTGGAAAGGTTTAGGAAAGAATTTTAAATGCTGCCAGGCAGAGTTTTGTGTATCAAACACCTGAGCAGGTGGCCCCACTGCCAGCTGGTGCCTCTCAAGGGACAGGGGCAAGTGTAGCTTCCATCTGCAGCAATAGGTGTACAAATTTCTCCAGTTAGGACTACAAAAAGAATGATTACAGGCTCTGGTTTTCCTTGTCAGGTCCACTGAAGACTATTTCAACTTCCATTGCAGAATTTCTGCAATGCAGGTTTTTCCTTTGCCATATCTTGCATTTTAGGAGTAGGTGGACTCATGAAAACAACATGCTTGTTTTTACTGGCAGAAATTTCCCACATTTCTACAATTAAGAATCACAGTAGGTTTAGATTAGCATCACCACATCTTTGGATATTTTATAGACATGTTGTACATTTTTTTTAAAAATCCCCTGATTTTGTATAAATTAATTTAAAAAAAAAAAAAGACTTTTGAGTTACCTGCAAATCCATGTATTTCCTCTTTCCTTCCCAGGTCATGATGCAATTGTGACCCTCCTGAAGCATTACAAGAGACCTCAGGATGAATCCCCCTGCAACGAATACTCCCAGCCTGGAGGAGGTATGGGCTGAGCAATCATTTTATTCTCTAGCCAAAGGGCCTGATCTAAAGACTGCTGAAATCTCTGGAAAAGCTCCACCCATGTCAGAGAGCTTTGGGTCAGTTCTGTCTGCCACAAATAAAATCACTGTCATGGGACTCACCATTTTCTGGGTACACTTAATTTAATGTTCCATTATTTAAATTAAAGTTGTCAGTTGGTTTTATTCCTAGAAAGGAGAGCCCAAAGCTGTGAGTTGAAGATCAGCCCCTGTCAATCATTGCTCACACCTTTTCATGTCCTGAACAGTCTTCCATCACTGTTCTTTGTGTGCTCTTTAGTCCTGATGTTTCTTTGACTGTTGACATTTTCTCTTTCTCTACTCAGTCCCCTTCATACTTTTTAATATCTTTGGATATCTAATGCCCCCTTTGGAAGAATTAATTACACATTTTGCTACAAAAATACACATTTGTATTGGTGACTAAATGACAAGAGCCAAGAACTGAGCTAGATTAAACAAAACCTTTGGCCATGTGTTAGAGCGCTGCCTCAGAGAGGATGAGGATGCTGTACCTTGTGGTTTGTCATGTTCTGCTCCAGGTGTGGAAAGCGGAGGAGCCTACAGCCAGCAGCAGCAGCAGCCTGCTCCCTGAATCTTTTGGCCTGTTCCAGGTTTAGCTGTAGTATAGCTCAAGTGTATGTAAATCTGTAGGGGACTAAGGTCACAGGTGTACTGGAAATTATTTTGGCAAGTGATTAGCACATGCAGGGATATTTTGTAATTCTGATTTCTAAAAGGACTTGGCTTCCATTTGAGCAGAAAAAAGGGGATGAAATTTCTGGTATAGGGAGAAAGCTGAGGCCTTTGGGAAAGTCTCATCAGTGAACTAAAAAGTGCAGTATGTTCACAGTCCAGTTTGGGAATCTGGCCAGAGCTCCTTTACAAAATCTAGTGGATCTAAAGGCTACGTTGGCTCCCTTAATACCTGTGCGTCGATACCATTCTGCAGCAATCAGTAAAGCCATACACAGATTCCTTTCAAGGCTGAGGGGATACAACATCCCAATCTGCTGTGCCTGGTAGAGTGAAGAAAATGAACTATATCCCAGCCCAAACCAGCTCCCATCAGCTGTGTTCGTGTGTTCGTCTGAATTCTCACCCTTTATTATTAATTCTTTCAGCCATCATTGACTCATTAATTTATCAGCACTATCACTTATGCTGTTGTTGAACTCCATAATATTTCACGCTGTTCTTTATTTCAGATGGTTCCTATGTGTCAGTGCCATCCCCTCTAGGGAAGATTAAAAGCATGACAAAAGGTATTTGCCATGGCAAGGGAAAACTTGAACTTTTGTGGTCTTTTGATCCAATGTGTTTGCCAGCCTGAACATCCTACACAGGATTCATTATTCCTGGAATTTTTATGGTTCATTGTTCCATTTCCTTGGCATAATTTTAGGAAACAATATACTTCGTTTTGTTACTCAGGACAATGACAATTCCTGTATTTGCCTTGTTTTCATTCACTTTAAAATATATATATATATCTTTTTATTTCTTTGAGAAAAGGCTGTGATGTGAAATAGCACTAATGAAATACCCACTTCTCCATGAATGCAAATAAATATCATTTAAATCACACCATAAAATGCCTGAATTATCCTTATAAGAAAAATTCTGTCCAAAAATAATTTGTGTTACTGTGAAAAAAATACAGCTGAAATATGCAGATAAATATTTTAAGGTATTTTAAGATATTTCCTCTTTTTTTTTTTTTTTTTTGGTGGTACTTTCAATTTTCCCCTTTAAATGTTCACTCTGGATATAATCAAATCCTTACATCTTTTACATAGCAGCATCAAAATTCTCTGTTTAGAAATATTCTGATAAACTCTATAGTAATAAACTAACAAGATCAACAAGATAGAGACATTTGACAACTAGTTGACAAATTCAGTTGCAAAGTTTAGATTCCACATGTCACTAAGAGCCAGCCAACTCTGGAATAGCATCCCCAGCAGCAGCAATGAGCACTGGCTACACGGAAAAATGAATTAATTCTCCATGTAAGGAATTTTGTGCTACCATCCCGTGGTACAGGCAGAGTTTGGGAACGTGGGACAGTGCTCATGGCTGATACAAAAAAAATAGAGCTAGGAATGCCCAAGGCAACCTGTGGCATTGCAAGTGTCTGTCACTGGGGTTTGCTGTAGCAGGGAGCAGGACTAGCAGTCAATTTTCAGGGAAAAACCTGTAAAAAACAGCTCTCCCCATGCAAGAGTTCTGAAGGTCAGAGCTTTTATGCTTGCTCCTCCCCTGACCCGTGTTTTACAAATGGGATGAGTGTTTCTCTTGCAGAAAAGGCCGATGTCCTCCTCCTCCGCGCTGGTTTGCCATCACACTTCCACCTTCAGCTCTCTGAGATAGAGTTCCATGAGATTATTGGCTCAGGTACCAGAAATTAAAGTGCATTGACTTTAAATGTTTGATGTTCATAACCAACATATTTGAGCTTATTTATTTTAAACTGTTTTAGGGTCTTTTGGAAAAGTCTATAAGGGACGATGTAGAAATAAAATTGTTGCAATCAAACGGTAAGTTTGTCAGGCTTTTCCATCCTACTTGGTCAGTGACCTAGTTTGAAGTATTTAAAAAGCCCATATTTTATGACACTTTTGCCTTCTGCTTCCTCTCATGTGAATTCTAAGTTACCGAGCCAACACCTACTGCTCCAAATCCGATGTGGACATGTTCTGCCGTGAGGTTTCCATTCTCTGCCGACTGAACCATCCCTGTGTCATCCAGTTCGTGGGAGCCTGCCTGGATGACCCCAGCCAGTTTGCCATCGTCACCCAGTACAT
>NW_008235978.1:562174-569303 GCF_000691975.1 Corvus brachyrhynchos
AACAGAGAAAGGAACACAGTGGAAAATATTGAGCTTTGGTTCGCTTTAATGGGGTGTACGAGGTAAATTGATGAGTAATCACAAAGTTGTTATTGCCATTATTTTACAATATATAGGTTTACTTTGCATAGATTACGTAACATTATTTTGTGTGTAAAACAATTTTAAACGTCCCATGATTTACAGATAAGAATAATTTTCAACTGTTTATTACCTTCAAGTAATTTTAATTTTTTTTACGAAATACAGAATTCTTGATCTGCAGTCTAAATTAATCATTGCTGTAGATGTGGCCAAAGGCATGGAGTACCTCCACAATCTCACACAGCCCATCATACATCGGGATTTGAACAGGTCAGTTTCAGTCTTCAACCTAAAAATTTAGGCAACATGAAAGCTCAAAGCCACAGGGACACCCTGCAGCCTCCTGCAACCCCACAGTGTCTCATTAGCACTCAATTGAAAATAATCTCAGAGGTTTTATACAAACCTCTATGAGTCACAACTGCTGAACTGTGATTGTCCTGGAAGGCTGCAGTGGGTGATGGTGTTTCCCTACATCTGTTTGTTTTTCTGAATCTCCATTTCCCAATGCTCAATTTCAGCCTAACACCTGCTGGCAAAGGCCACCTGGTCACATTCCCTCATCGTTTCATCTCCTGCCCTTTGCTTTGTCTCTTTTACTCTAAATATTTCCTGCTAGTCACTGAGTTCGTGTGTTTCTCTGTTTGCTTGGCTTGTTTGTTACAGCTCACAGCAGCTCTGATTGCTTCCCTCTGGGAGCTGAGATCTTCACAGGACTGGGCACTCACCCATCTCTGGTGGTATCCGAATGGGAGCACTGAGTCCTTGGTGGCTGCAGGGAAAAGCCTGTTCTTGCTGCTCCAGCTGTGAAAAGGGTCTTGAGCATGTTTCACCAACAGGGGGTGAAATACCTGAATGGCATTGATTGCAGGATTGGAGATGAAAGTGATCCTTTTGCTAGAGCCAAAGCATGGTCCTTAGCTCTGTCAGCCCTCGAGAGCAACAGGCACGCTGAATGGCGTCCTCCACTATCCTTCTGAGTCTCCTTCTCATACCTGCATCCCTGCCCAGCTTCCTTCCAGGCCGCACACCTGTGTTGTTCCAAGGGAGAGCCTTGCTTTTGAGGCAGTGGCACGAGCCAAGAGCCCCAGGCCTGACTTCTGCAGCCTGTGGAACTGCTCTAGGGGAGCCAAGGCTCAGACCAGGGCAGCCAAGACTCAGACCTCACAGTTCAGCTTCATGCCTTGGTGGCTCTTAGAAGAACAGTTCTGCACTGAAGGATTTTAAATAATGATTTCCACAAAAGAAAACCCAAACCAGTATCTTCCTAGAGATCCAGAAAGCATGTAACTGCCCCACAGAACTCATACAGATCGTATTTGTGAGGGTCAGAAGATAATGTGCTGTAGGGAATGTTGGAGCCATTGATGTGTGCTGCTGAGAGAGCTCAACTTCTGAAAGTTTAGTGCAAGAGCAGGAGTCGTGTTTGCAGCATGAGTCCCAGCCAACCCACAGGCACAATTACCAGATGAAAAACTTTGCAACAACTTAAGAGAAAGACTAAGAGTGAAAATCCGTGTTAAGTTTTGCCAGTGGCTTCACAGGAGTCTCATATTTTTTACCTTAATTTTTCACATAACTCATAATCACTTTTGTGAGTTCTGAAATCTAATGCACTACACATAATGCATTAAATAAACCTGCAATATGGCTTGACAGAATAGAGAAGAAAATTAATCTTTCGTGTCTCTACCCTGAAAAAGGAGTTATCCTTCCATTTGAAGAATAATTGGGAGTTTTATTTTGCTTTTCACTTCTGACAGCCATCAGTAATGGTGACATGCATCACCTTATTACTACTTACACCATGGTGAGGGATGGAAGCCACAAAGATTATAGCACTTTAATAAAAGAGACCATTTTAGTATCCATTTAATTTAAGCCATGACAGCTGAACATGGCTGGAGCAAGCCTTTGAGCAACTGACCTGCTTTTGATGGCTCTAACTATCTGTGAACACTTCTGAGAGCTGCTTGGTGAGGGAGATGAAAGAGAGGATGGCAGCCTGGTGGTAATGGGCATGGAGTCTGCAACTCTTTGTTGAAACGTCCCTTGTGAAATCTTAAAATATCCATTGCTTTTTATTACACCCACAGTGTGTTAAAGGCAGAAGGATCTTTTAATGGCCCAAATCCTTAGGAAAGGGACATGCTGTGCCTGTCACTTGACATGGGAGAGAGAAGCCTCCACGCCTGGCAGACCCCAGAACCATGTCCTTTCACAAAGCCAGGATGATTGCACGCTCCTTGTTCTTATCTCGTTTTCTTCCTTCCATGGTTTCATGAAGAGAACAATGCCTGCTCTCACTATTGCAATCCCTGTGTGACCTTAACAGAAGAAAATTAATTTCTGATTCTGCTGAACTCTGTATTAGTCTTCTGCCAGCTCAGTTCAGCTTGGATTTTTCTTGCTGTATTTCTCAAAACACAGGCTTAAGAGCACCTGTTTCATCTGATGTTTTCACATTTTCAAGTGCCACTGAGTCAATTACAGCATTTTTAAGCTGTTACCTTCCAAGCCTTATTTCTGTGGGGTGTATTTGTTTACTTTAAAAAAGAAAAATCAGTATTTGTAGTGTTCCCTGGAGGTACCAGACTGACAAAACCCTCCCAGAACCTGCTTCCTGCCCTCAGATATGCCCATCAATGCACTCAGCACCAAGATGAGCATTTCAGCATTGTTTTTCAGATTCTGAGCCAGGGGAGGTTCAAATTGGACATCAGGGAGAATTTCATCACTGAAAGGGTGGTCAGGCATTGGAAGTGGCTACCCAGAGCAGTGGTGGAGTCACCATCCCTGGAGGTGTCCAAGGAACACCTGGACATGGCAGTCAGTGCTGTGGGCTGGGTGACGAGGTGGGGATTGGTCACAGGTTGGACTCCGTGATCTTGGAGGTCTTGGAGAGCTCCAATCTCAAAGATTCTGTGATTCTATGAAAGGCTGATGCATGCCATGAGGAGAAAGGGAATTTCAATTGATTTCTCTGCTTCTCCATAAAGACTGTCAGCCTAGGTCTTGATTATGTCTTGACTTGTCAAGTTGGATTTATTCAAGTCTACACAATCCTGGAATAGCCTGAAGTTGAAGCTAGGGCTCAATGCAGTTGAGACATGGTGATAATTTTTGTCCCTACTGACAGAGGCCAAATTTGAGCGAAGACCACAGCAAAGTCTGTAGCTCTGTGTGGCTTGTGTACCTACACTCAGCCTGGGGTGCAGCCTTCAGGAGTCTCTCTAGTTCCACCTTGTGTTTGATTCATATTTTCATTTGGCATACGGTGTGGATCTCAAAACAATTCCACATGTGATACTAAAATAATTTAAATATTTTGATGGAAAGTACATATGAGAGCTAAAATCAGATTGAATATAAATCAGGAGAGTCATGGTTACATTTTTATGATTAAATTTATCATCCCAAGGGTTGGGTTTAGGTGAAGGTGGAAACCTTGAAGACAGTGATTTGTGGGAGTCCTGCTTGGGAGAGCTTAAATTTTCTTCTGTCCTAAAACTGTTATCTGGTAAAATTTGTGTTCCTCACTTGACTGCTCTTGTTTCTATCTGCAGCTCTAATATGAGCAGGTTGTGCTTTTTGTTGACACCATCAATATTACTTCCATTTTCCTTCCTCAGGTAAACTCTTGCCAACTTTTTCATTTCTGTTTTTCATACACTTTTCACTCTTCTGAATTTTCTTGACTCAGTCAGCATTTGATAAATACCCTGACATCATCATTGTGTCCACATTCCTGCACTTTTATGTTGTGATTTGCTCGGCCCTTCCAAAGCCCTGTGCCATGAAGGTATAGTGACTGGGGTAGGGAAGCCTTTATTTCCAGAGGTACTGGAAGCTTGTGACCTAGCTAAAGCATCTTGTGCGTCTTTCCCCAAGCTTCCATTCTCTTTGGAACCCTGTATTTGTGTTGCCGATTTCTAAAATTCTCTCTCTGGATTTGTTGCATGCAAATCAGTCAAAGGTTGGATTAGCAGTCAAAGGTTTGACTCTGTGATCTTGGAGTTTTTTCCAGCCTTGATGATTCTATGACTATACTGTTTTATGAAGTGGTCTTTTTTTTACTTCATCTTGTGTGTTCTTTGCTGAAAATTAAATCGGTTGCTGTAACTTCCATGAATCAGTAAAAAAATTTTCAGTAGATTCTATATACACTTTTCCTGCTAAATGACATTTTGCAATAGGCAAATATATTTTGCCTGCATGATCCGTTCTATACGGACTCTTCAGATCTGCTCCTTCTCTTCCATACACTGGCGTAAATATGGGATTGCCACCTACGTAAGCCTTAGAAGGAAACAGAATCAGTCTGTGCAATTTTATTTTAAGATCATCACTATGTTTATATTCAAATATCATGATCTTTATCACTTCATCACTGAGATTCAGTGCACATATTAAATAAAGCTCTTGGACTTGGTCTCTAACTAATTACAGAAGGTGTTTTGCTCTGATATTGATTAGAAGCTGGTTTGCCCTCTCAGGGGTAAGGTGCACTTTCTAACAATAAATATGAGATGTACCTACAGACATTTAGCTACCCAAGGAGGTGATTTGAACTCAAACATTTAGCTATGACCCAAAAATGATAACATTTTCACCATCTTTAAGGCACTAGCAAACAATTACCTATAGGATTTGTTTTTTTTTCCCCCAGTCACAATATTCTCCTGTATGAGGATGGTCATGCAGTAGTCGCTGATTTTGGAGGTAAGGAGATTTTGTGAAACACTTATAAATTAACCCCAAATTCTCTAAAACTAAACATGTGCTGACTGAGAGGGTCCTGTGTAATTGTACTTAAGGTGGGATTTTTGTATAATAAGGTGTGTGTCTGTATTGGCCTGAGAGTAATTCTTTTTCTTGCTCTGTTTCAGAATCTCGATTTCTGCAATCCCTGGATGAAGACAACATGACAAAACAACCTGGGGTTTGTTTCTTGTTTTATTCCACATAATTAATATCAAACATACAGGCAAGCACAGTTTAGGAGAAGAAGACATTGGAAATATGTTTGTTGGAAACGATGAACTGGTGTAGTATTTCATCTCTCTCAATGTTTCTCTGTCTTGGTTTAATTTTTTTCCTCTGTCTTTAATAGCAGAGATGAGAGAATATATAACATCTGCAGCAGAAAACAATGCTTTATAAGGTTGTCTTTGGAGCTCTATTGCCCCAATTCCTTACTAAAGAGTTTTTTTTAATCCACTCTTCCCCACTCACACACACATGCTGTTGGCAGGTGGTTCCTTTTTCTAACAGGGAATTAGTTACTCAGCACTGATTCCCTTATTTCACAGTTCTTTTCTTCACAATAGCCCGTTGCTCACTGTCAGATTTACAAGACAGTTGTTGTCTTCATGGGTTGGGGTCCAGATATGTCCTGTGTGTCACCCCATGGCCAGGAACGTTCACATCATCCTAACTATTAATGTGGGGTGGGATGGATGATGGGATGGAGTGGGCAGTGCCAGAGGATGGGTGGTGCTACAGCCAGCCTTGGCAACCAGCTCTTTAACACTCTGCAGTGGTACTCGCTGTGTGGGGAGTGGGGCTGCTGCTCAGACATTAAGTCTTGCTGGGGCTTGGTGCTGTTCTGCTGAGAAAGGCTGTTCTATGAAAACTGACCTGATGGGGGCTGTCCTGCCCTGTATAGGATGCAGAGTACGGAGCACAAGGAATCTAAAAATCCACCCTGAACCCGTCACCCCAGGGAGAGACTGGTTGCTTGTGAAGCAGCCTCAGAACTGGGGCTCTGCAGGGAGCAGCAAGACCCCAAGAGAGCAGGCCCCAGTCCAATGCAGCTATTGTCACCTTTTACTTCTGCCAGCTGGAGCAGTAGTTAATTCTTATTATGTGGCATATATGCATATATCTCTCAGATCATATGATGTGGTCTCCAGACCTTGAGCCTGGGCTTCTGTTTTTATTCTCATCCTACTGTCACAGTTAAAGCCTGCTCAGCCTGGCTCTATGGAGCTGAGATAGCACCAAGCTGATGTAGTTACATATCATACACAGTAACACACTGACTACATTTTGCAAGTCAGGTGAAAATTTTTCCTGGCAGATTACCAATTATTTTATGGAGTGATGGAGGCAGGAAATAAGGAAACAAAGGAAAACAAACATACAGGAATAGGTGCTTGTATGAGGAAGCAAACACTGCTAATGTGTGATTGCTGCTTCCTGGTGCGCAGAACCTGCGCTGGATGGCCCCTGAGGTGTTCACCCAGTGCACGAGGTACACCATCAAAGCCGATGTCTTCAGCTATGCTCTGTGCCTCTGGGAGCTGTTAACGGGGGAAATTCCTTTTGCTCACCTGAAACCAGGTAACATGCTCAATTAATTAATTTTTTTAATTTCTCTAAACTAGAGAAGTGGCTACACCATGTAATTTTAAGATTCAGTAATATCTTACTGAAGTGTGTTATTAAGTGCTAAGAGATTGCATTCGGTGAAAAGTACAGACCTATTCTATCTAGGTCTAGGACTGGGAACAAGACACCCTGACTACAGGCTGTTTTGTCTCTCACACGGGTGCTGGGATTGCAAAGCCATTCCTTGGTACATCTCCTTGAGTACCTCAGGACAGCACCCACAGACCGGTGGGGAGGGGGGTGTACAACAGCAGAGCAACATTTCCAGGGCTGCACTTTGCACTCCTGAGATTCTGACCCCTGGATGTCTGACAGGAGTTGTTCAAGGTCATGAGCACTGCAGGACGTGGTCAGAGCCAGCATGGGTAAGGAGCAAGGGTTCAGCCCCCTCTGCCAGTGAGACCCTCACTGCTGTCTGACCTGTGACCAGAGGTGGGCCTGTGGCCATGGTGATGGGCATCTCTGCTCTCGGTCTGATTGGAAAAGCCTCCTTTAACCTCCAGCCTCCATGCAACCTCCTTTATTCGTAGGTGGGATGGCTCAGCGTTTCCACACCTGCTGGGTGTCTCAGCAGTGGGTAGGGGTGTTCCCAGGATCCCTGTGACCGCTGGTGCTAACGGGTGTCTCTGGGCTGTCCCTTGCAGCAGCAGCG
>NW_008235978.1:569405-580117 GCF_000691975.1 Corvus brachyrhynchos
CAATACCACCCCCCCCCCCTTCGGCTACTCCATCCCCAAGCCCATCTCCGCCTTGCTGATGAGGGGCTGGAACGCCTGTCCTGAGGTGAGTGCCCCTGGCAGCTCCGGCTGACACCCCCAAAATCACAGTTTCCATGGGAAGGGTCACTGCAGAAAGTGCCCCGGCAGATAATGGGGTGTGTCAGGAAATACAGGAGAGTTGGTGAATTGAGGAGGAAATTAAATTAACATTTAGCCTTTCAACAAAACTTAATTAATTATGTAATTCTGATTAAGAATCGAGCTGTTACAGATGAGTAGAAAATTCCTTGCTGCTCTCAGATTTTTGTAAGGAACAGGTAGTGACAGCATGTAACACACATTCATTTTAAATTTATTGATATTAAAGTGTTGACTTAAGCAAGCACTGAGATGGGTGCAGTCCCTGTGTTTTGTCAGCATTCCTACAGCCACTTAGCCCCTAAAAGGAGAAACCATCTTTTCAGAGTCCCAGCACAGTTTGTTACCCATCAGTGCAACACCAATGTCACTTCATCCTGCCAGTGTTTTAGAGCTTCAGGACAGAACTATAAAACAATTGATACCTCAATCAGCCCATGGATGGACAGAACTTTGCACAAGATGTGAGAAAAAACTTGTCAAAATTATTTTTATTAAAGGTTTTTTGCTACTGTTCTTTATTAGGCTTTATTTAGCTTTGCTAAAGGTCTTTTGTTATCATTTGTTAGGGAAAAATAGTAAGTTTTGGGGCTCAACAAGTGTTCACAGGTCAAAATACTCCACAAGGTCTGCTCAGTTTAAAAAAAAAAAGGCAGAAAATGGAGTATACCTGGAGGGGTTTATCTGGATGGCCATGAAATGCCTCCAAATTAGAAAATGTATCCTTTTATTTGTCTTTAATTTCATTCAAGGCTCATCCCAGCTGAAAACAAGTTCCCATGTGCCATGTCCCTGTTTCTATTTATCAGGTACTTGAACATCTGTTTCCCAGAAACTTTTGAAAGCAGCTGTTTCCAAAGGCAAACTGGTGATTAGAAGATTAGCAGCATCTCCTGAGAAGCCTTCTTCATTGGCTAATTGGATTTGTGAGCTTTAATTAGAGACAGAGAATTTGCCATAAGGCCTAGGGCTGAGCTCTGTAAAGAAGTAAACATTTTCGTTTTATTAAATGCAACTCTGAATTTATGGCCATTCTTCCATTATCTCCAGTGGGCAAATCTGATGGATTCTGATCAAGTTCCACTGGCAGTGACAGGGCTTGTCACATGCAGTAAATGAGTATGAACACTTTGTAAATTGGAGCTCAGGGACATACTACTGGTTTTTTAACCAAACTCTTTTCTAGAAGGAACCTCTGAGATCATCTCACAGTCAGGTTTGTGCCCAGTCATCCAATGGGATCTCCCTTCTTCCCACCAGTCTTCCCTCAGCTAACAGGAGGAGCCAGCTTGGAGGACTGTGTGTCTCTGGGAAGGGCTCCGAGTCCAGAGGGTGGGTTTTGCCAAGGTCGTTTTTCACACTGCTGTCCTAGGAGTAAGTTACTCAGAGCAGGGCTTATGGAGCCCAAGGTTCTTGTAGGACCAGTGTCATTCCATTGTGTTTTTCCAAGTGAAGGGTCTCAGTGCAGTGGCAGCAGAGCAACTGGATCAGTCAGAAGAGCAGAAGGCTTTAAAGACTAGCTGAGGATGGCATCACCCAAGGGACTGACACATGTCCCTGGGGCAATCCTGTCCCTGCCCCAGCTTGTCCCAGCCATGGAATGGCTGGTTGGAGGCACCAGGAGGAACCCACAAGTTCTGCACCCTGGCTCTCAGACCAGCCCCTGCTGCTCCCCTGGTCAGCCACCAGCATGGAGAGCACCCACTCTTCTCCCTCCCTTTCCTGTGGACACAAACAAGTCTGTGGGAGTGAAAATGGACACATCATGTTCTTCCTACCCTTCTGAGAAAGCAAACCACATAGTGCCCAGTTTGTTACTATGCTTTCTCGCAAAGGGATAAAACTTGGAGCCTCATTTGTGTGTGTTATCCCTCTGATGCCACTCATGGATGAGAGGGCTGCTGTCACTCCTGGACTGGAGGACTTCTGGGACAGCTACAGGGCTTTGTCCCAAAGCCCCTAAATCACATCTACCTCTTGCAGGCAGTTCTGTTGAGAATAATGTGATGGGAATGTGTGGAGCTTGTTTAGCAGTTACCTCACTAAGGTATTCTCAGCCCTTCCCTATCAAACAGTGCTGTATGTGCTGCTTCAGTCACACCTGAGTTTCCTGGGAAGGCTGAACTGTGAGCTGGGACAGGACATTGATAGGCAATAAGAGATGGAGGGCTACTTGTCATTCCTCTCAGTTGCCCAATCCTGTCCCAAGCATAGCCTCCAGAAATCCTTCTGCCACATGAGGCATGCAGATAGAGACGCCTGCCCAGGAGTGGGCTGGGCAGGCAGTGTGGAGCAGCCATGGAGAGATGCAGGTACATGGATGAGGGAGGGAGGAGGATGGCCATACAGGCAGGTTGGCCAGGAACTTGTCTGCTGCTCATCACTGCTTTTGCTGTGTCCAAAGTCCTGTTCATGGGCAAAGAGAAAGTCAACCTGAAGAGCAGAGCCAATAATTTATTGATAGTACTTTTGTGATCTAGTAATTATTAGCTCAAATTTAATTGTTACAGAAAAATAGATGATTTGCAGTTAAAGTTCATATGCACACTCATCTGCATGTTGTAGCTCAGCACTGAACGTGCAGTTTTCATCAGACTCCCAAACAGACTGACAGCTATGCCATGAAATTCGGAGAGGGGAAATGCTGGGGACTGTGACTGATCCCTTCCCTGTGTGTCAATCTAATCACATCAGATCTGCCCCCTTCCATTTTTAACCCAGCTCTGGTTTTCCTGTTGTCTTCACAGGGGAGACCAGAGTTTTCAGAAGTCGTCACAAAGTTAGAGGAGTGTCTGTGCAATATTGAGGTAAGGACCTGGCTCCCAGCGGGAAAGGTCTGTGTGTGTACAAGCAGATGGGAGTGCAAGTGGGGACAGGGACAGTGGCAGCAGCTGAGGACAGCGGTGGCTTTGGAGCTGCTGGAAAAGTCCAAGGAAAAGTGGGATACAACTTATGAGAGAGAGATTAGAAAGGACTTGTAAATATGCCATAATGGTACCTTTATTTTTTTTAACCCAGTTAATGTCTCCAGCCTCCAGCAATAGCAGCGGGTCCCTGTCTCCCTCCTCCTCCTCGGACTGCCTGGTGGCCCGGGGCGGTCCTGGGCGCAGCCACGTCGCCGCACTGCGCAGTCGCTTTGAGCTGGAATACGCCTTGAACACGCGAGCGTATGCTGCCTGGTCACAGGGGTGCGTACGAGTCACCGCGGGGCCCACGGGACGCAGAGGGGCTCTGGAAGGCTCCCACTGAGATGACTGAAGGAAAGAAGTAGGCTGTGCTGCTGGGAGGTGGTGTGGCAGGACCAGGAGAGAGCACCTCCAGACCTGTGCCATCACCTGTGTCCATCACAGAGCCCAGGCTGCCATTGGGAGGGCAGCGGGGAAAGGTGAAAGTGTCCCTGCTGAGAAGGGAAGGGACAGATGGACAGACAGAAAGACAGAATCCAAAGCCTTCCAGCAGGTACAGAGGCAGGAGACAACTATGTAAGGAAGACCCTCATAGAGGGTTGTGGGAGTCAGCATTGCTGTGACTGTTCCTACCAGGGTGTATCCTAAAAACTGTGTATTGCTCATTTCATGCCCAAAGAATGGTAGGAAGAACTCCTGATGTTTTTTAAGGCCACATGGGTTCTCTATAGTATTGTACCAGTAAGTAAATACCTGAGGTATTATACCCTACCAGTGGGAGAACTGATTTCAAGGGCAAACATAGCAACTCTTACCTCTAGGATCAGGGATGAACAACATGTTGGTTGGACAGTGGGTTTGGTCCATGACTGGAAGATAATTCCACGATCTTCCTTGCCTGAGAAATGTATCACCTTTTAGCAGTGACCCATAAAATACATGTCAATGACCCTGGATTGAGGCCTGGAATTGCTTCCAAGATGGCAATCCAGAGACAGCTGCAAAGCCCCAAATGGGGTATTTGAGGGCAGTTACTCTGAGAAGGGTAACTGAGTGCCAGTGTGCCTGGGGGTCATGGTCTCGTTTCATGATTTATTCTTGCTGTGAACTGCTGTGGCTGGGCCCCAGGCTGATGTCTCATGGTACTGTTCTTTCCTTCCACTCTGGAAAAAATGTTCTCATGGTCTGGAAATGTGTCATCATCAGTCTTACCTAAACTGACGCCTCCTGTTTAAATTGCAGCACTGGGCAGCCCCCTTCTCAGGGCCTGTCTCTGGATGACATGAGAAGGAACTTCCAGTACCCACCCGTGGACAAAAACGGTGAGCTACTGCTGAGTGCTCCTCCGAGCTCACGGAGCAGTGCCCCTGGTTATTCTGCTGGCACTGCAGGGAGGGGGCTGGGGAGCACCGCTGCTGTGCCAAGCTGCAGGCGACTCTCTCTCTGCGCCTGGCAGGGTACGTGTCGGACCCCTTGAGCACCATGAGGTTCCACTCCTGCGGCAGCAGCAGCAGCTTTGAGGACAGCAGCTGAGGGAGGGACCATCCACGTGGCACCAGCCCACCCATCGACCTGCAGCTCCCGCTGAGCGTCACGCTGACATCCCTGGACTGAACAGCTTTAGTGTTGATGGCAAATGTCCCTGCCTTGCATTCTGCTTTTGCATCTCCCTCAGCTGACCTGCCCAAGGGCTGGGTTTGGTGCTGTGCTGCTGTTCTGCATCATGGGAATGTTGCATTTTCATCCTGGGCGCTGATAATGCAATGAGATGAAAGTAAAGAGACATCAGTTATATTCTAGAGCTCTGAGGTAGGATGCCCTTAGCTTGGACAGCCCTGAGGCAGGGGGCAGTCAGCCCACCCTTGCTGGGAGGTACCTGGGAACCACCAGCCCCATCCCCAATAAGACAAGGAACAGCTTGTAAGCCTCACCTGTGGGAGCTCAGTTGTTCCTGCTCACGGGTTCTGAACCAGACCTGGTTTGTTTTTGAGTTCCCCACAGGCCCAGACACATCCTGTGTCCCATTTCCTGCTCCGTGGCTTGATGCAGCTCCCCAGCACAGCAGCCCCAGCCCCAGCTCATCAGGGCCCTGACCCTCGGGTACTGTACTGGTCGCTGAGAACACAGACATATCTGGATGCCCACCTTCCCTGAACTCCTCCAGACATCTGTGTTTTCTTATCCACTTGGTTTGGTTTGAGGGATTGTTTCTCCCAAAGAGTGTAAGCTTTCCTTCAGATGTTTGCTTACAAAAAGCAACACAGGAACTTCAAAACAAACTTTTAACCAGAAGGAAATTGTGTAAAATTATGTCACAAACATTAACACAGTGCAAAGTGGCATTTTTGACTTGAAATAAACCATGATGTCAGGATGCCATCATGCTGGGTGCCCAGTACCACCAATAGGCCCTGCAGCAGCAACTCTGACCATGGGGCATTAATAAAGAGAACAGAGGCAGGGTAGCAGAAGTTGAACTCTTCCTCTCAAAGTGATTACAGAGTTAATTGCACTGTTATTTTCTGGGGTCTTTTTTCAAATTAACAAAATTTATCTGTAATACCGTATGTGTGGACAAGGCAGAGCTGCCTTCCTGGCTGAGTGGGAATCAGTACTTACCATTGCTGGGCAGGGTGCTGTGGATGTTATTGAGGATGTTGTTTTTCTACAGCCATGATCCCCGAAGCAGGTCTGCAATGAGGCCTCGAGCACTGTGATAGACACGAACTATGACTGTATGGTGGGCTCTGACGATGCTTCTGACATGCCTGCTGTTACTTCCATAGTCCTAAAGCAATAAAAATGGAGAAGATTTCACTTAATAAAGCTTAGAGGTCATTTTCCATTTGTTTTGTTTCGCTTGCTGAGAAGTTGAATGGGGAGAAGCTGTAAGTGCAGCTCTGTCACAGCTCTCCCACCAGCAGCCCCTGGTACCAGTCCGTGGTTACTGCTGCTCCCCTGGGCTCATGTCTCAGGGGCAGTTCCATTTACACCAGCAGCTGCTGGGACAATGGAAATGTCAGAATGAATACATAGGAAAGCCTGGGATGGGGCTCACAAGGTGATCTGCTGGACCCTGTCCACAATCTCCTGGCCCAAGAAGTCACAAGATTTCCATGGAAGGGGCTGAACAAGAGGAAATATAAAGCTCCAGCAAACCAGAACAAAACAACATCCAGATTTATCTACAACTGGAGGAAATCTGTTGTACTCTTTCTAGAAGTACAAGTACAGTGCAGTTTGCATGCTGTGACGGAAGACAGGCAGAGCAGAAGGGAGAAGGTGCATCCGGGATGCTGATGAAAATTCCCTACCTGACTAATTGGCCAGATGATAATCTGCTCCCCATGGCACAGCTACAGAAGCACAGGCAGGGAATAGGCTGATGAAAGAGGATGGACAGAGATTAGGTCTCATTCTTTGGTCTTGCATAGGCCAGAAACACCAATGGTGCAGAAAGGATCGATTGTCATATCTGAAAAATCAGCTCTAGCACTAAGATTCTTTTTCAACAGGGATTTTTTTCTTACAAATACCTCTGCATTCTGTCTGTAATTCCCTTGCCTAAAGTAACCATGCAGTGACTGTGCATTTAGTGACTGGGCCTGAAAACCAGAAACTAAACTGGATTAGAGAAACAAAAACAGAGCAAGGAGACTTCATGTGCATTAATACCTCTGTGTACTCACTGATACCTGAGCTGCTGGTGTCATCCTTCAGCACCTTCTCAGAATACGTCAGAGGGGAACACATGGGAACGACAACAAAAAAATCAGAAGGCAAAACTTTTTTAGTTTCAAAGGCTCTTTACTAAGACAAGTGCTTGCAAATAATTTTAATATTAATTAAAATTACTGGTTCCTTGAAGGAAACAATGTCTTAGTTAATTGCTCTCTATAGAAGAAAATCAGGCTCGGGGGGAAAACGTGTTTCATAGGCATAGGAGTGATCAGTTAGTAAAACAAACAAAAACTCTGAAAAATGTAAATGAGTAGAACATGTTCCAAAGCAGTTTGTGGGAGTGAAAGTAGCCTGTGCTGTTCCCAGAGAAGCCTGAGGAGCCCAGCATACTGAAATATTTACCAAGAATGAGATGCTAAGAGGATTCTTACCTTGCTTTGGAGACCTGCCAGTGCCTGGCAGCTGTAGTGATATTTTAAATTGTTTAACATTATCAGCAACAGGTGATCTAGATTGAAATAATCTGGTGTCCAACCAGACAAGGATTTGGACAGCAGCCAGAAGTGAGCTCGGCATCCCTGCAGCAGGTCCCAACATCCCTTGGCACACCACAGCACAGGACAGCCAGCACAGCACAGGAGTGTTGGCACAGCATGGCACAGCATGGCATAGGACAGCCAGCATGGCACAGCACAGGAGTGCTGGCATGGCATGGCACAGCACAGGACAGGACAGGACAGCCCAGAACATCCAGGACAGTACAGAAGAGCCAGGACAGCACAGGAGAGCATAGGACAGCCAGGACAGAAGAGCTGGCTCAGCACAGAAGGGCCGCCTCAGAGGCTCAGCCCCAATGGGCAGGCAGAGGGTTCGGTCATGCTTGGTTTGTACAGCTGAGCCCCAAAACCACTCATGCAATTCCCAGCCAGGAAACCCACCTTGCAGACCTTGTTTCAGGCAGATGGATGAGCTGCCCATGCTGTCCACACCCAGGGTCCTAGGTGGTGTCTGTGAGTCACCATTCCTCATCTCTGCCAGGAATGGCAGGGCTTGGTGCCCAGTTCCAGGAGCTGGACTTTAAACTTTTCCCATCCTGTGTCCGCAGTGCACAGCCGGCATGGTTTTGAACTGATTAAATGCACCTCTTCAGCTGTGGAAGTCACCAGGTTCCAGCTGTGTGAGACACATCTGAGGCACAACCATCAGCAGCCAGTGACAGGCAACTGAAAATACCTGACACTTCAAGGAGTTAAAAAAGCCTTCCTGATGAGCAAAGAATGAGTTTTGCCCATGGCAACACTGTTGGATAGTTTGCTTTGCTCACATATGCTCACTTTAATAATTAGTCTTTTTTTCTTTTTGCTACACATCTTGTTTTTCCCTAAATGCAACGTACTTTTCACTTTGAAGTTAATTACTAATTAGCACCATATAGGAGAGCAGAAAGGACCATGGGAAACATTTCCAAATCTATACAATTACCCATTTCCATGGTTTGGCTTATTACCAAACTTCTGCCTGCTCAAATGACAGGGACACTAATGTTTTGGAATTCCACATATGTGTTCCTAACCACAGGATACTTCCCCCCAACTGTTATAATCACACACATAAGTGTCACTTACAAGTATTTCAAGAATGTTAAATAATGAACTATTAGCATTCCAGTTCCTTATAATCACACTGCTCTGTTCATCAGGGCCTTCTCTGATGCCCTGGGTCTCCTGCAGCCCCAGAGGGGCTCCCAGGGAATCCCCGCAAAGGCAAATCCCTGCATCCCTCTCTGTCTTTGCTCATCTGTAAACCTGGAATTGCCACCCGTGTGTCCAAATGCCCAGGTGCAGCCATGCCCGCAGCCCTGGGCATGAGCTTTACAGGCATACCTGCACAAGGCACAAACACTCAGCCCAACATCAGTCAGCCCACTAGCAAGCAGAGACAGACACTGAAGCCCAAGCCCTGCTGCACGGGCAGAGGTTGGAATACCATTGGCACAAACTGAAGGAGCTGCACAGACTGGTACAGATATTTAATAGACCTGAGTGAATGTGCAGGTGTGGGTATGTACACAGAAAACACAGCCCTCTGAGACAGTCCTTAGCACGAATGCAGGCAGACTGAACATACAAATGCAACCATCTCTAGTACAGGAACATCTCTAGGAGGAAACACACAGCAACCACTTGATCACATTTGAGTTTCCAGTTCCATGTATATTGATCTAAAGTGACTCACAGCACCAATCCACTCAAAATTCCACTAATTCCAGTGTCTTTTCCCTACCTGAAAATGCAGCTGCAGTCCCCTACTGTGTGGGGCTGAGTCTGCTGCATCCACCAAGTTTAGAGTGCCTAGAGGCTGCTGCACACCCAGCCCCAGATGCCCAGCCCAAAAGGATCTTAAGGGGCCCCAGTGTTGCCAGAGGTGGAGCAGAGCTGAGAAGAGTCTTGGGCAGCAGAGATGGGCAGCCAGCACCAGGCTGAGACAACTCTAAACTGACCACCCTCCTGGCAGCCTCAGCTGAGGTGCCGTGGACCACTCCTGAGTGATTCCAGCAAAAGCAGAAGACCAGGCTTTATGCATTTACAAATACTTGTTAGAATTGTTCTGATTTGACAACTTTCAACAGCATTTCAAATGCCCTGAAGTGTGGCCAGCAGCAAGCCTGGACCCCCAAGGAGAGGAAAGCCCCGCAGACGCCTCCTGGCACAGGGGGCACTGCGCATGCAAGAAGGCTCCCTTCCCCTAACATGGGGGGGGAGCAAGTGGTGCCTGGGGGAGGAGGGGAAGTTCAGTCAGTCCAGTATTTCTCTGGTTTTCAAGAAAAACAAGCGAGACAGCTGTGGAACAATCCTTGTGATGAGCGTCTCCCTCATTCCAAAGGAGTGCTGTTTCCTGGGCTGGCAAACACAAGCTTGTTTGAGTTGTCTGCTGCACGCTGAGGAGCTGCTCCAAGGAAACGTGACAGTGGTTGTGGTACTCAGAGAGTGAACAGAGGAGTGACATCCCAACCCGCACAAACCCACAGCAGGCTGAGCGCATGTTGCAGGACACAACACTGAGGAGCTGCAGAAAAAGCTCAGAGCAGAGTTTCTTCCCCATCCTGAGGCTGTTCCGAGGACACGATGACTAGGTCTGGGTTTGCACCGTACTACAAAACAATGACCAAACGTCACAGAAAACGTGCTGAACTCGGAGCTACTGAGGTACTGCTGTGACATCTCCTACGAGGCGAGGCCAGAGTAAGCCCCAGGTCTCACCCAATGCCACCAGAACTGCGACACGCTGGGTACGGGGAGCTGCTCTGCACGGCCGGAGGGGAGAGAGGGCGGAGGGGCTGTGACAATTAGTGCCACAGCAAAGGGGTTTGCACGGGATTTTGGGAACAGGAAAGAATGCGGAAGCCGCCACCCAAAAGGATTTATCATCCCTTGACCCAGCTACCATCAGCAGACATTTAAGTAATGGATAAGGAATAGGACGAGGTGGTGCAGCCTCTGTCTCTGACGCGAATCAGCCTCGGGACTGCTGGGACAGCGGCTGAGCCACGCAGGACTCACCTGACGGGGACTGCGGCTCCTGTCGCCCACGTCGGCGGCTCCCAGGACACCTGGGCTCCCCCCCCCGGGACTGTCCTTCCTCTGCTCCCCGGCTCCAGCGGCGCTCCCTGCACTCGCCGAGACATCCTCCACCTCGCTCTCTCCCGTGTTTTCACAGGGGCTTGCCTGTTCCCCCTCGGCTTTCACTCTTGCCTGCTCCATCCCCTCCTCCTGCCGCCCGTCCTTGCCCCGCGCTGTCCCTGTCTCTGGAGGTGCCAGGAGCTGTGGCTGGGTGCCCAGGCACAG
Source organism: Corvus brachyrhynchos (assembly GCF_000691975.1). Classification (NCBI taxonomy): domain Eukaryota; kingdom Metazoa; phylum Chordata; class Aves; order Passeriformes; family Corvidae; genus Corvus; species Corvus brachyrhynchos. Next base: position 579,997 of record NW_008235978.1, read on the forward strand.
TCCCTCCCCTCCTGTGAACCCTTTCCCCCTCGGTTCCCCTCCTCCATCCCCATGGGCAGGGGTGCTCGGGCAGGTTTCTGCAGTCGGCTCTTCCCTCAGCGACATTGTTCCAAGCACCTCT
>NW_008235978.1:580639-582544 GCF_000691975.1 Corvus brachyrhynchos
ATCTGTGGCCTCCTCTTCATCTTCCGGACCCGCTCCCGCCGCCCCTGCAGACCCTCCCACTACCTCTTCTTCGGGTTTTCCTTCCACTGCTATCTCTGTCTCCGCTTTGCTGCCCGCAGACGGGTTTCCACTCCGAAGTGCTTCTGCTGCACCCTCCTCCACCTGTGATGACCCTTCAGTGACAGGATACCCCCGAGCATCCCGCAGTGCCCCTAACCCAGGTGCCACTTCCAGCACAGGACCCTTGCAGACCCTCCCACTACCTCTTCTTCGGGTTTTCCTTCCACTGCTATCTCTGTCTCCGCTTTGCTGCCCGCAGACGGGTTTCCACTCCGAAGTGCTTCTGCTGCACCCTCCTCCACCTGTGATGACCCTTCAGTGACAGGATACCCCCGAGCATCCCGCAGTGCCCCTAACCCAGGTGCCACTTCCAGCACAGGACCCTTGTCAGGCTCCTCCATCGTGTCCTCCACTCGCTGGAGACTGTTCCCTCCCACCTCCCATGCCTGAGCACTCTCAAGTGCTGGTGCTCCTGCGACAGCTTTCCCCATCTCCATCCACTCTTCCCCTGACACTTTCAGCTGGGAAAACTCACTTGGCTTTACAAACCCTTTCTCTCCAGGCATTGCTTCTCCTGGTTGCATATCCCCTAGTGCTTCCCACAGAGCCCCAAACTTTCCCACAGCCTCTTCCCCTTCAGAAATGTCTTCTTCAACAGCCTCTTCTCCTTCAGGGCCGACAACTCTGGCAATCCCATCTGCTGCCACGTCGACATCCCCCACAGCCTCTTTTCCCTCTGACACAGCACCCACCACAGTGCCCTTCCTTGCAGACCCTCTCTCTCCTAGGGACTCCCCTGCCTCAGACACAGGCTCACCTACGTCCTCCTCTGCTGGCAGCCCTACCACTCCTTTGAGGCCTTTCTCTGCAGCCTCCTCCGCCTCACTGATCCCCCCAGCCCCCTCCTGCCCCTGGGACACAGTTGTGTCTGTCTCCCATCCTGGCAGTGCCCCAGCTGGCCCCTCTCCCCCAGGTGCCAGCTTTCCCAGTGCCACCTCGCTCTCCAACCCCTCCACCAGCACCTCCTGCCCCCCAGGTGACCCTTCTGTGCCCAACTTCACTGCTTCCCCTGTCTCCTTTCCTTTGGGATGTTCCTCTGCCACGGCGCCTTCCTCAGGTGCAGATTCCTCCAGCGCAGCCCCCGTGTCTGCCCAGGGCAGCGAATCCCCCGCCCGTGCAGCTTTTCCTCCGGCCTCTCCGCTGCCAGCATCTCCCTCAGCAGCACCGTCCTGCTCCAGGGCTTGTCTCTGCCCTGTCACCTGCCCTTCTCGTACCGCTTGTCCTGCTGCCTCCTGCACATCAAGGCTTCTCCTCCCATCTGCCAAGAAATTTCCATCTGGTGCTATTAGGAAATAATCAAACATTGGTTTACTCAGCACCATGTCAGTGTTACATGCTTTACAGGGTTAGTGTTAAAGGTGCCATTTCTGCCAAACAATGAGGGACATCAGCCTGGGCCCCCAAAGAGAACTTGCTATGCTGCTTCTGTCACGTCCCTGGGCTCTGATTATGTCTTTAGTACTGTTGTTCTGGCATCTGGCATAAAGAATTTAAGGAAAAATGTTGATGCAAGGCCAGTCATGCCTGCTCTGCCTCCCTCCTGCTGGGAGCTCAGGTGTGTGTGTGAACACCTGTAAGCTTGACAGTGACACTCAGAAATTCAGAAATAAGTGGCAAATTGCTCATCTGAAGTATGCACACAAAGGAGGAAGAACACTCAGATTCCTGTGGATTCTGTAATTACACCAGGGAATAATACAGGGTTGATTCCTGTTCCTGGGAACCAAGGCATTTCCCAAGGATGCTGCACACTACCTGGAAGCACATGGAACCTCACTACATTCC
>NW_008235978.1:582740-601808 GCF_000691975.1 Corvus brachyrhynchos
GACTCAGTTTTTTCATGGCATGGATTCTTCTCCCAGAACCATTTAACTGCCAAAAAATCATTAATTATACATGATTACAGATGCCAACTAGTCATCACCTGGTTTTAGTTAGGAAAGAAAAAAAGCACAGGGAGACTTCGATAGCCAAAGGAGAAGGAAAGGGCAAACACTTCTGTTAAAACACTTCAGCTGAGTAAGATTTAATCCTTGTCCCTGACTGACAGCCAATCATACCTCCACTGGCATCACACTCTGTACTTGCTGCATTCTTTTCTTCCTCACTGGCACACGAACCACCAGGTTCAGGGTCAGAATTCACAGGATGATCATTTCCAGTTGCTTTTGCTATTTCCTCCTGGACTGGTTTGCAATCTTCAGAAACTATCACAAAGAAAACAGGAAGCAAGAAGGAGAAACCATTAAAGAACAAAAAGGGAGTAGAAGCCATTCAGCCATCTCAGCTTTAAAATGGTTTAAAATTCATTTTTGAACAAATCCTTACACTTGAAACACCAGCAGAGAAACACCGAGCCACTGTTACATTCTGAGTGGATATTGAGCTCACAGCACAGAGTATTCCAGCAGCCTGAAGAAGTCCAGCAACTCCCCACGCTGCACCAAGAATGAGTACAAAGGCAAATACAGCAGCACAGGCATGGAGAGCTATGCAGAGGGACTGTACTCACCACCTCCTTCTTCACACCAAGAAGACTCTTCATTGCCATCCTCCATGTTCAATGCCCTGCTTTCCCAAGGCACTGGAAGACATTTCTCCTCCTCATTCATGTTACTTTCTCCTGACCCAGTCTGTTTGGATTCCCCATTAACCTCAGGATTTTGAGGCTGCATTGCCATTATGTTTTCATGAGAAATTCTATTATCTTCCCTTGCTTCTAGATCTTCTGGTTTTATCTTTTCTGCTTCATCTATTCCTTTCTTTTCCAGTGCAGAAGTCTCCTGATTTTCCTCCATTCTGAGCAGTTTCTTCTCCCCACTCTCATTTCCATAGTGTACATGTGCTACGCTATCAGCTGTACTTTTGATATTGCACTCCTCTTTGCCATTCATATTGTCTGTCATCATTTCAGCATGAGAGTCAGTCTCAGTGCTGCACTGAGTGCTCATGGATGAGAGAGAGTCTGCAGGCCTCCTCTCTGAAAACAGCAAACAGCACTTTAATTTAGTATTTGTCACTAAACATCTGCATTCACTGGGCACTCACAAAGGGACACGTAGCATTCTCTGAATAGCATTCTCTGAATTACACCATCTGAGGATATCATGACAAAATTCCAGTAAGTGTAAATAGAAGAACATTGCCCAGATGTATGAAATATTAAAATGAAAGCCATTTAACATGGAGGTTTTCTTCTGATAATGGAAATAAACCAGAGTAGTTCTATCAATCACACAGAAATACACCTCCAAATGCACCTCTAAATACAGCTCAGACAAGGTTTAGCATAGACTCTTGAGCTTCATTTGATGAAAGACTTCAACCACAGCAACAATCCCTCAGTGCCCTTCTGTTAACTTATTCAATACTAGAAAGATCTCCAAAACCCTGTGTAAACCCTTCAAGTTGAACTGGAGATGAAGTTCACTGTCTCCTCTAAAAAAACATACAGACATCATCATATTAAATTCATAAAAGGAAAATTTGAGGGGAAAAAAGGCAGTAATCCTTCATCTAACAGTGAGCTGAACAGCAGAGCTGACTGCTGCACAGCCTTGCTGCTGTCCACAATCTGCATGGATTCAAGAAGAGATTGGTCTAACTCAAGGCAGAAAAATCCAGTCAGGCTTAGTAAAAAGTGTCAGAACTATAACCCATGCCGAAGTGCATGTTCTGAAAAACATGTTGCACCAAGAAATCTGGGACCCCTCAGAAGGTGTAAGGGGTCACAGCTTCCCACATGTGAGTGCCCGCTGACATGGAGGGTTGTCCTGCCTAGATTCTCAGAGCCAACCTGCAGCCTGGCTCCATCTCACCACCTAAATAGTTCAGCAAAGGCCCATGCTCTCACTGCCAGGGGGCTGCCTGCATTTCAGTGGCAGATGTAAAATTAGTAATAGATAAAACAGCTGTCTTTTACCATTTCAGAAGGATCGGCATAGGTTTCCCTATGCAGACTCAGCATATATACTGGACACAAACTGTAAAACATGCATCAGGTCAGCTTCTCTAAGCCTTGTTATGAACAAAACTAACCTTGTTGATCATCCTCAGAGTCCCTGTCAGAATATCCATCACTTCCATCTTTCTCGCTGCCAGAGGCCTGTGGTGCCTTCTGGGATGAGGTTTCACTCTCCTTTCCATAGTCTAAACAATGGTTTTTATCATCTGAGGATGACTCTGACATTCCATTCATTTGATCACCAGTCTGTCCTTCTTCATCAACTTCTTCATCTGCTTCAAAATCTTCATCATATTCTAAAATAGAAGAATTGTACTTTGAGACAGGAAAGAGAATTCCCAATTAATAAAATTCTTTTTAAGCAGACAGAAGTTAACTTCATTAATCTCCTTTTGCCCTTGAATTTGCTCAGTCTTTTTAAAGCCATGAGAGCATCTAAGACCACAGATAGGAACTGTAACAGCACATTATCATAAAAAAGCATTGTGTTCTTCATAGAGTAGCAAAAATGCAGCAAAACTACTGATTGGTGCACCGAGAATGATTAATACATTAAAACAAAAATAAACAAAATTACTGGCCATGGCAAGTACTAGAAAAATTTAGAGCTGGGCAAACTCAGAAATTAAATGTAAGAATCTCTTATTACAGGAGAAAAACTGGTTGTGATGAAAAAAATATTACAAGCAATTGAGAAAGCTGGAGAAAGGTAATATATTGCAGTGCAAAGTATGATAAATGTGTATTGACATGCCTAAATCGCAAAGAAGTGTCTTATAAGCTTAATTAATTTAATGAACTCCAGCCAAAGGGCACTGCAGAGGCACTCTGTTATCACACTGCTCTGACCTGCTCCTTCAGGGCCCAGGGGAAAACCCAGTACAAAGCAAGCCTGCACAGAATTACCACTGTTATATCCACATTCTGGATTTCAGGCAGGCACTAGCGTGACAAGCTACATCATCTGATAGATCATAGAATAAGCGGAGTTGGAAGGGATCCACAAGGATCATTGAGTCCAGCTCCCAGCCCTTTGCTCAGCTCTGGAGGTAAAGACCCTCTTCCTGCAGATGCATCAAAGAAGACCCCCCTTCCCCACCAAAGCTGTGCTGGGCACATCCCAGGCGCCAGCACACAGGGGTGTCGGTGATTCCCACCTAAAATCCAGACGCTCCACTGCTACCACAGGCTCCCTGTGCACGCAGTGGCAAGGGAACACACCTGCACCATGCAGGCGAGCTGTCACTGCTGCCACACCAGCTGTCCCTTGCGGCCATCATTCCTCACCTCACAGATTTTATTGCTGCCCTCCTTTCCTTCCATCAGGGCTTTTAACATACTGAAGTGACAGAACACCAAAGACAGAAATGAAGAGCTCCTGATGCAGAACCAGTTAGGCAAATAAACAATTACCAAGACAATGAGAACTAAGGGAATAAGGAGATTTATTTTTCTGTATTAAAAATCAATTGAGATTCCAATTGCACTGTTGGCAGTCAGGCCTCCTTAGGTAATTGTCAGAAGGGCAGTTCCTCCTGAAGGAAAAAGGCTTCATTAATCCCAAACACACATCCGGAGGGACTAACAAGTCATCTGAGCAGTAACACTGCAGAACTGTGAAAGCAAAAACAGGAATAGGAAGTAGGGATTAAAATCTCTCTGTAAATGTGATTGCCTCTAAAGAAGACTGTGATAAGGAGTAAGTAAAGGCAGAGACTGAGCTCAACGCCTCTTCCACAGAGGAGTACACCTTCCAGTAGACCAGGTTGCTCCAAGCCCCATCTAACTTGGACTTGAACACTTCCAGGGATGGGGCAGCAACAGCTGCTCTGGGGAACCTGTGTCATTGCCTCACCACCCTTCCTTACTCACTTTCTTGGCTCTTGCAAACCATCTCATCCTGCTGCATGGCTGAAAGGAGCCCCTCTAATTCTATTGCCCAGATACAGACATCACCACATTTCTCATGCCCCAGTCAAAGCTGGAGGCCCACAATCCCATACCTTCTCCAGAATCATCCTCTCCCATTTCTCACTCCCTGCTCATGTTTGGGAATACTATACCATTTTTACTGGTGTCTTCCTGACTCTCTTCGCTCTCCTGACTAGATTGGTTTTCCATTTCTTCTCTTCTGTACTCCTCTCCAGTCTCCAGTGTCTCATCAACAGTTTCCACACTTGCTTCATGACCCGGTAAGATGACTGACTCTGAATTTTTGCTTGATTTCTGCTCAACACAGCTGTTACTTGGCTCACAGTGCACAGTATGTTCCCAGGAATACACATGCCTCTCCTCATGGTATTCAATCTTCCTCTTGGGAGTGGATAGCTTTTTGTCCAGACCCATTGCAATAATGCACCTATAAAATAACACAAATTGGGAAGTATCACATTTTTCTTCGTTTGAACAATGAAGGACAGCAGACATAGTAAGTTCAGCAAGTACCCTTTTGCCTCTGCACTGCCACAATGGAGAACTCACACGGAGAAGCACCCTGAAATCCCTGGGAGCTCCCCTAACACAGATGCAGCTCTTCCTTGAAGGAAAGTAACGCTGCCTACACTTACAGGTGACAACTGACATACAAGCAGAATCAAAATTATTACAAGTGCCCATTAATTTGAAGCTGCACCAAGCATTGGCTGTGAAGACAGAACCACTGAGAAAGGCAAACAAGTTCTGAGTCAGACATCTTCTGGATCCAGATCCTGCTGTAACATCCAATAGAGTGATAACTGAGGGTTTGTAGGTAAGACTGGGGGTTTCTGAATTTATCTGCTGGGTCTAAGAACTGTGGGGGAAGAAGACTGAAAGTTAATAATTTTCAGTTTCTGTTCTGTTTGCCTACCTAAAAGAAACCCACACAGATGGAAAACAAAGCATTTTGAATGAGTTGTTGAGACTGCTCCTCTTGTATAAAATGGAGTGATGTGTCCTCTCTCTCTCTTACAGTCAGGATGCCCAGACAAGAGACAAGAGCTCCTAATCCTGATGGAACATTAACTGGAGACATGAAAAGCCACCCTACACCACCCTACGCCCTCCATGAGGGCCAAGACACCATGCTGTGTATAGTACATGGAGTCAAATCTGCAAGCAGAGGGTGAAACTGAAACTGGAACTTTCACTTTAGCTAATCCCAAATCTCTCTGGGAAACCGTATTTTCTTCACAGACAACTATGTTTTAAAATATCTTCCTCCCCCAAAACTTCTTTTTTAATGTAAGGTTTGATTGCAATTCCCCTCACATTCTAGTTGACTCCAAACTACTGTGAAATATGCCACGGTCATTCAGGCCAGAAATCTTTTTGTTTTGTGGGCACAAAACATAAACATGACCATTTCTGAAGAGTCCTACCTCTTAATGCATTGTTCCTGGTGTTTTTTTCCAGGGACCTTTGGGATACTGAAGCACTTCTGCTGTACAGAAATGCTGGACCTTGGCCAGCAGAAAACTCACAGAACAAGGCTTATATGGTACGGAAATCATGACAGCATCACCTCTTTGTGAGCAAAAGCCCTGACCCACCAGGGAAAATCAACTGGGACTTTTACTGGGAACCAGAGTGGGCATTCAATGTGTGTCATAGAGCAGAAAACAAACACAAGTCCACTTGGCCTGAAGGGATGTGAAAATAGTTGTCATTTATGGGGAAAATCAGCTTAATGGAGGTGGTTTTTAGTCATCAGATAAGGTTGGCTGGATTGGTAAGAGGCAGGAAGAGAGAGATACCACTAAGACGGGAAGGGGGACACAAAGGGGGAGTAACTCAGGAAGGAATTAATCCAATTTTTGGATACTATATTAAATTCAGAAAATTCACTTCAAATCTTTCTAGAAATCACAAAAAGCTGAGATTTGGGCATTTCCTAAAATCTATAGCCGCTATATCCATTCTGAATTCAGATTTTTTTCACTCCTTTGAACATGCATTTACAAAAATCATGTTCGTAGTTAGACTGGAGTAAAAAAATATGGTACAATAAAATGGCGCTTTTTTTCTTAGAATTCAGTCTTTTTCTGAAGGAACAGAGTACACCTCTGTGGAGAGTCTCTTGTTCCAACTGCTTGCTGCTCGTTTAAAAATTATTTATTAAAAGAACATAAAAGATTTTAAATTATCCACATGTCCATAAGTTTACTTGTCTGGCCTGAATGAACAATTACAGAAAAGGAAGATTTTATGAAAATTAAAGCCTCTTGGCAAAATCACAGCTGTTTGTCACAGCACTGACTTTTGCCCAAGCCCAAAACCTTTCTGCACAGATTTGGTTTCTGTACCATGGCAAACATTCAGTGCTGCCTTATTCTGGAGCCGGGGGTCTTACAACAGAATCTCACTTCAGAGGCAGAGCTGTTTAAAAATAAGTTATCAAAAAAAGAAGCCTCTGGAAACCACAGCTAACTGAGCAGCATGCTCAGTATTTATTTCACTGCCACTTTGGCCACAGACACAGGGGTGGCACATGTACCCCACTGCCCCGTGCTCAGCCACCTCCGACACAAACACTGTCCCTGCCGTGCACACACCACAGGGAGGCTGAGGAGGCACAGGGAACTGGCTGTGCTCATACTCTTAGGTGTGAGACCCTGACAGGTAACCTCCATCCTGCACATTCCATGGAATCCTCTCCATTCCTGAGAAACAGAGCAGGCTCTACAGAGCTGTGTGGAGCCAGAGAGATGAAAGAAGAGAAACAAGTTAGAAACTCTCTCAAAACTAAGTCCTTGTGAGCAAAGTGTACTTGTCTCTGTACCTGTAGCAAGGAAATGCTCCCTCCACATTGAGAACCCTGAAGTATCTGTGTCTGCCTCGCAGCCGGGAACGCCTCTGATGTTTGTACTCACAGCAACAGCTCAGCCTGTCAACTTGAATCCCGTTGATAAAAAAGGTGAGGCTGAACGGGAAACCTTGGTGCCTCTTGGAGGTGAACTGGAAGGTATCTGCAATCACAGAAAGAAAGGGTTCAAAAAGAAATATTACACTTCACTGTCAGCCTGTTTCAGTTGCTGTATCTCAACTGCATCACCACAGCACCCAGCCCTCTGTGGACAGGCACTAGAGTTCTCAGGTCTGTTCAACAGTTTGTTAAACTCTACCCCTCCACACACATAGCCCTGGCTCTTGCCAGCCCCAGAATCCTAAGGTGGGACAGCTAGGACAAGTGTCACACTGTCAGCTTGGCCACTCCCTGCTACAGCAGAAAAAAGGCCAGAGCCTCTCAGCCATCTCCTGTGTCCAGGTTCCCAGAACACAATTCACCTTATACTGGTTTGATGGAATTGCACTCACATAAAAAGAGATGGGAACTGGGCTCCCACTATGTACTTTTCCTTCTGGAATAAAAAGCATCATTCACTGATGTATTTTAGTAACTCAGATAACCCCTTTTTAAGGACAATTTATTGCTATGACTACTCTATTAACCATGTATCTCTATAGAAAATTAACCTAAGCCACAAGTATTTTGTTAAATCAATTCTCTAAATTCCTTCTACCATCATTGCAAAAGTAATTGTAACCTCACTTTCAATCATGGGACAGTAGATCCAGATTTAATACGGAGGCAGATGGTATAAACATCTCTGGATGCATATATCTTGACCAAGCTGAGCTGAAATCATTCTGATGTCAGGGCAAAGTTTTAGCCAAAAAAGATGTTGCCAGAATCAACATGAACTGTCTGACTCTATCCTTACCTCCTTCCAACAGCTTGCCTTTATAGACACAAATGTTTTCTGATCCACAATGTTGCTGATAGACTTTGATTTCCTCCTTGTAATAACTGAGACACACGTTCTTACTCCTTCCTAGGTAGACCATGGTGACGAAGGCGTTGCTGCATAATGGGGACTTGGGGAACCCTCTAGTATTCTGCAGCAGAAAATGCACAGAAATGCCTTCAGTTTCCAGCTTCAACAAGGGGTGAAAGCAAAGCTCACATCTGTGTAGCGCACACTTGAGGCTTCCAGGCTTTTATGACAAGTACTGAGCTGATTAAACTGGGAAATGTTTGTAACATGCAAAGGGTCTGGGATATATTTCCAACTGAAAACCCAATGCATTGAATAGCCCCAAATTGCAGGGACCAGGTTTAATGACCCACATCATCCCTCCTCGTCCTGGGTTCCTACAACTTCTTTTACAGGAGTTAAAACTGGCTGGAGACAGTGTAACTGATGCAGTGTTCATACACTCAAGGCATTTCACAAATCCCTGAAATTCTAGTGCCAGCTATAGCCAGGGACAGGATCAGACTGACTGAAGTGGAAGGCTTTGAGTAGCAGTTGCCATAGGTCGTTGTTCAGTACCTTTTTTCTCCCCAGCTGATGAAAAACACCAAATGCTTTAGTTTACAGAGACATGCATAGCAATTATGTATTTTAATAGTTACACATTTTCTTTATGCAAACTAGGTATGCACATCTTTCAGCATTAAGCAAAGACACCAGTGAGGAAGGCAATACACCTGTACATAGACAGAGACTACTTACGTTTATTAGAAGTTGTTCATTGAATGCAGTGGTGGGACGAAACCGTCTCCCTGTGGGCCCCCCACCTCTGACTGCAGCGACACGCCTGTCCCCTCTGCGCAGGCGGGGCGGTGGCACTGGCGCCACACAAGGGTTAATGACAGGTAGCTGATACGGTGATACACCACTCACGTACTCCACTGAATTCATAAGCCTTAACTCACTCCTCTCCCCCTGAAAAAACATTTTAACCAAGTGACACAGGTTTTGCAAACACAGCTCCCGAGCATACAGAACCGGCCACGGTCTGACTGCTTGGTACATTTAGCAACATGCATCCTTCTGAAATAGTTCCTTAACCCAGGGCCTGAAATTTTGCTCACTAAAATATTTCTGTGCTAAAACCCTTTATTTTAATTTGCAAGGCAACATTCATATTGCTTGAAAATGTCACCCTCAGAGATACAGACAGCAGTGTAAACCAAGCCCTGGCCACAGCCCTGCAGAGGTCCGATCTCAGACAGAACCCTGCACAGCCCTGCAGCACTGCTGCTCCCTTGCAGCTGGAAAGCACATCCCCAGAGCAGCCAGTCATCCAACAGAAACATCACTGGGCATCAGTTATACAAGATGTGATTCAAAATGCTGCTTCCTCATCTGAGTAGAGATTTAGTCCTCTTGCAGAATGAAATGGAGAGGACCAGGGCCCTGAAGAGCAAGACATCACTAGGGAACAAGTTCTGTAAATGCTGCATGCTGTGGCTCTGAGTTCTGCATCACATTCTCAGAACTTACATCTGATTTAGCTGTTTTGTCAGTTGTGAGCACTAAAGAAACCATTAAATCACCCATAATTTAAGTAGACATAAACAGAACCAGCAAATTCTCGGAGAAAGAATCGTGACCATCCCAATACACAGCAAATACAGAGTAGAAGGGAGCTATTTACACAGTGTCTGGCAGACAGTGGTAGCAGATCACAGTCCCACTCCAAAACCCTCCCACCCCATGGAATGCATATCACAAAGCCAATTATATTATGTTTTTCTAGAGCAGAAGACAAGTCCAAATATTACTTGAAAGTAACTGCGTATATATCAAGACCATGTTTGACTCTCATTCTCCAAGCCCACTAGTGTGACTCAGTAGAAGGAATGATCAAAAAAAGGAGTTTTTTGCTACTTTGCAGCTGTAGATGAAGACAAAAACTTGTAGAACTTGCAAGTGAAAACATTCCTGAGTTACTGGAGTTAACCAGGTGTCTGACTCTCTCTACATAACAGAAAACCCACATAGAGGGAGAAAATTTTGTATGCAGAGAGATTTTATACTGTAAAAGGTAAGTCACCACATTTTTCCTCACTGTGATCAAGAACCGGGCATTAGACCAGTAAGACAGTGTCTTGAAAATTGAGGGGAAGTGGAAAAGGATAGTTCAAATAAAAGCTGATGCCATTTGAAAGGCATGCTCCCTGTCGTATACAGTTCTGGGAACTACAGTACTTAAACAATATTATAAAACTGTCCCTAAAATTATATTATTTTCAGAATGAAATACAGCCTCACCCCATGGGCAAACTGCTGATCATGTTCCAGTGCATGGCACTTCTGTTTGGAAGCCTTTGGTACAAACCCTGCTGCAGCCCAGCCATGAAGGGGCTGAAGGCGAGGGGGCTGCTGCATATTTCCTGGAGCTGTATTTGGTCGCAAGGAACTCTACAAAAGGAGAAAGAAAACAATGACAAAATCTCAGTATGCAGCTTCCAGTGCAGAGCAGCACTACAAAAAAAAAAAAAAATAGCACTGATGAAGATACCTGGAAGTGATGAGTTATTTCAGATACCTACAGGACATGACATTTTCTAGTCTGTCTCCAAAGAGCCAGACCCCTTTAGGCACCTCTAACTGACCATCCAAAACAACTCTTGGTCATAAATACAAGGTTTGCTGCTGGCTCTTCACCACACAGCCTTGGAGCAAACACAATTAACTCACAGAAACTGCAGCAGTGGACATCACATGGACATCACACGGACACAGAGAGAATGTACAACAAAAATGCACCTATTTTTGTTCAATACTCAGCTTTTTTCTGACTGTTCTATTTCATGTTTTCCTTGTATGCCCTTCAGAATACCAAGTTAAAATGTTAAAGCCTAACAGCACTGTGTAACTGAGGTTAACTCACCACCTTAGAGGGGGCAGGCTCCTTGGTTTGGTGCTGATGACGAGAATGTCCACCACCATAATCAACTCCAAGTCCAGATGCCCTCTATATGAAGAGAAGGCCATTCAGGACTTGAAAGCTTCTTTTCAAACTACACCAATTACCATTATTGATACAGAGAACCAGTTAAAACTGAGCTTCTACAAAAGGAGAAAGAAAACAATGACAAAATCTCAGTATGCAGCTTCCAGTGCAGAGCAGCACTAAAAAAAAAAAAAAAATAGCACTGATGAAGATACCTGGAAGTGATGAGTTATTTCAGATACCTACAGGACATGACATTTTCTAGTCTGTCTCCAAAGAGCCAGACCCCTTTAGGCACCTCTAACTGACCATCCAAAACAACTCTTGGTCATAAATACAAGGTTTGCTGCTGGCTCTTCACCACACAGCCTTGGAGCAAACACAATTAACTCACAGAAACTGCAGCAGTGGACATCACATGGACATCACACGGACACAGAGAGAATGTACAACAAAAATGCACCTATTTTTGTTCAATACTCAGCTTTTTTCTGACTGTTCTATTTCATGTTTTCCTTGTATGCCCTTCAGAATACCAAGTTAAAATGTTAAAGCCTAACAGCACTGTGTAACTGAGGTTAACTCACCACCTTAGAGGGGGCAGGCTCCTTGGTTTGGTGCTGATGACGAGAATGTCCACCACCATAATCAACTCCAAGTCCAGATGCCCTCTATATGAAGAGAAGGCCATTCAGGACTTGAAAGCTTCTTTTCAAACTACACCAATTACCATTATTGATACAGAGAACCAGTTAAAACTGAGCTATATATTTGACCTTTGACTTTAGGATTTAGTACCATTATATTTCAAGAGCATATTAGCATTCCTTCTTTGCTGTTAACAAAGAGCAAAAGCCAGAGCTCCCAGACCACAGCCCTCTGAAATGAGCTCCATTCTGATTTCACCCCTTCAACTCTGTTTTCTAAAAGACCCCCACCATTTTCAGGACCTTACGCCATGTGTAACCTTGTCTATAGCCCCTGTGTCCACTGACAATGCTCAACACACTGATAGCAGCCTACCTGAGGCCATGAGGCAGCTAAAAGGGAAAGATTGAAGCAGATTTATCAGAGAGCAAAGTTTTCGGGGTTTTTTCTAGGTTCTGATGTGCCATTCCTGCAACACTAGCTTCTGGAGATTCCTCCTTAACACAACCCAGCAAACAGGAAATCAGCCTCAAGTAATCAAGGATGAGGCCCTAACCCAGAATGATCCAGGCAGTGAATGCTCTGTACCAAGGTCCATGTGCACACTTCCTGCTGCCTGTGCTTCCATGACAGCCCAAGGAGAAGTTGATGAAACCCACCCATTGTGAGCGAGCAGCTCGTTCTCCAGCCACTAAAGGACTGAGCCCATTACGGTTCCTTGGACCAAGTGGTGGATGCGGGGAGTGCAGAGGGATGACATCTTCCAGTGATCCTCTGAATTGCTCCACCTGAAAGAAAAGGAATTTACGTCTCTGACGTACTAAATCCAAAACCAGTGATGTCTGTCTCATTATGTCTTTCACTGGACAGCTGTGGCAATCAGCTGGCTGGACCCAATGGAACAGCTGGTTAAGGAAGGAAATCTTGGGAGAATGTGAGGGACAAGCAAAAAGACTTGTCTCCACCTCTGATTCATTTTCCTGCAGCTGCATTCAGCTGCTGACCCACCATATTCAATTCATCTGCTTGTTTCTGTGTATCTCACAATCCTTGGTTTGTTTGAAGGTCTCTTTCTTTTTTAAATTTGAGTGCACCTGCCACTTCCCTGCTCTGACTGCAGCCTCTCCCCCACCTTCTCTTCTCACCAACCCAATGCTGGGATGACTGCCCCACTGGAAAGAGAGAGCTCTCTCTCACCCTCCCTTGCCCAGCCATCTGCCTTTCTCCTTTCAGACAGGCGACTCAGATGAATTTACTGAATGTATGAGGTGAGAGTTAAATTACACCGCTGGCTCCAGCCAGGCTCCTGCATCCCAGCACGGCAGCACAGCACATACAGATCAGGTATCTGCAGGTGTTTTACAGAAGGAAGCAGTTCTGGTTTACGTTCCAAAATTATCCAAGCCCAAGATCCTTTGACAGGGTGCCAGAATCACTGCTTCCATGGGGTGGCTTCCTACCACAGGAGTTCCATCAGCAAACAACGCCTTTGCAATTTCCATAGTGACCAGTGTCTTTCAGGAAAATCTCCTCCTCTCTTTACCCGATGAGTTGCTCATAGATGTTATTATTTACAATTTAACAGATCTGACATTGTTTAGCAGCTGCTCAATGAAGCAGCAACCTTCTCAAGGCACTCCTCTCAAAGCATTCAGGTTCCTAATACAGAAATAAAATACTGAGCGTGTTTCTGCCAAAATGAGGATGACTTTTCCCATATGAATTCAGGTGATTGCATGGGGAGAAGAACCATTGACTTCTATGGGATTTCCATGAATCTAACTACAGAATCAAGTTTGATCTACATGACACCTAAATGAAGGCTCCTAAAACCTCTTTTTGTTATTCACATGCCAGTTCTGCCCAAATCCTGTGGAGAGGCAAACAACCAAACACGTGAGCTCAGTGCTCAGCAGCAGTCAAAAGCAGAGAGGGTCTAGAATTACTGGGAGGAAAACGTATCTTGAATTATTCATTCTGTTATGGTTCCCCATTTCAAAACAGAAACAGTAGAATGAGAAAAGGTAAAAAAATAGCAACAGTAATGAGAAGCCTGGAATGGCTCAGGTAAGAAAAATTCAGACTGAGGGACCTTCAGCTTGGAAAACTGAGACAGAATATGAAGAAGGTACGTAAAACCACAGATGCCTTGGAAAAGGAGAACATTTAATAACTTTTGTCATACCAAGAACAATGGAGCATACAACAGACATATCAGACAGCAGATACATTAATTACCATACAGAAATGCATGGAGGCACCATTTCATGCAACTCATGATTAAATCACCCAACCAAGAACACTGCAGAAGTAGAATAACAACTAGATTCAGAAGGAATTAAATGAAAGCTCCTGAACTTCTGGACAAAGGAAGAAGGAGACATAACTTGGGGCAGGATCATCCTCTACTTGCCTGTTTCTTGTACTTTTCCATAAGTGTCAGAGACAGAGCACTTGTCTCAGTTAATCACTGGACAGGCTCATGGTTATTACTCAACACAGGCAAAACTGCCAGGTCCCATCAGCACCCAACAGTGCTCAAGCCTTACCTTGATTTTCTGCATCCCCTCTTTCCTCACAGAATATTCAAGTTTCCTTTTTATCTCCAGCTGATGATGACGCTATCAATATAAGAGGAAGAGAAATCTCATTACTGGGCATGATGAGATGTCAGTGTATGCGAGAACGCTTCTGTCCTGCTTGTCCCATGTCTTCTCCCTGGCCACTACCCTCATTGAGCCCTGTAATAAAACTACTATGGATTGAATCTATTTGCATTTCACCTGCATATATTCACACAGCCAAGGGAACAACTGAGCACTGGTAAAGTTGTAGAAACCAACTCCATTCTTGATACGCCACAAGAACATGCACAAATTTTGTACTCAGACAATATATATAAACATGTTCAAACTGGTTTGGTTTTATTAGGATTTTTTAAGCAAACTAGCCCTGTGAATATCATCTCATAATCTAAGGGCCGTCAAAAAGCAATAAGGAAGCCAGGACAGTGCCTGCTCTCACAATAGCATGGTTTGACAATGAGAGGCCCATGGAGGTTTCATGTGGGGAATGTCAAGCACAAGACTGTCCTTTTTCCCAGCAGGAAAGAGCCTTCCAGGGGAGCATGAGGGCACATATGGAAAACAGTCCAGCACAAGTTAGCAGCCCCTTGCTGTCATCAAGGAAGCACCTGAGAAGGCTCACACATCCTCAGTAAGGGCATACCTCCATGTCAAGGACCTTACGAAATATGGCATCAGCTAAGCACTCCTGGACGTATCTCTGGTGGTCCTTCCTCATGGCATTGAGACGGTATTCTTTCTCAGGTATTATTCTTCCACTCTTTGAGATCTGCCATACACAAATATAATGTTACTGAAGAGGAGAAGATGAAATAAAGTATGTTTTGAAATGGTACAATTTCCCAGAAGACCACTTCCTCCTCCTGGTTAGCTACCACTTCTGCCCCTGCCATGGTGCTGGAACTCACCTTCCAGCACGGGATTGTCTTTGACCCCATGAGCTCCACCAGCCAAATGGAAGGAGCAGCAGCCACATTTCTAATAGCCTAGGGCTCAGCCTTACTCTTCACAGGCCAGACTGCCCAATGGGATGGAAAGGATTAAACACTTGCCTCCCTACTGCACCTGCCTGTGCAAAAGAGAGTCACATCTAGGAGTGCACCAATGCTTTTTAAAAAATATTCAGCATATTCACCTTTACCAAATCCTTCAGTTTTCCATTAAACACTTTTGAAAAATAACACTGAAGCTATTTAAACAACAAGTCAAAGATGCTTACATCTCACACTGTAAAAACCCTGAGTGAATCAATACGATGCTGTATATCTGCAAACTGAAACACTTTGCAAAGGGAAATTCCAATGAGCAAAAGGAAATACAGAAAAAAAGCATAAAAATATTCTGAATTGAATGCAGAATTGAGGAAAACTTTTCAGTCTCACCAGTCCTGATTTCTGAAGATGTCGTCTTATCCTGGCATTGCTGAAATATCCAGCCAGATGTTTGTCTGTAAGACTGTTATAGGTTGCAAGAGATCTGCAATAAAATCAATGGAGATGTTTATAATGCCCTCGACTGAAAAATTATTACAGTTTAAGTTAAACAGAGCTGCCTTAGTAAATCATCCTGCATTTGGTCACATAAATGCCCATTAGATTGTGTAAAAGCAGTATCTTGTGACCTCCTGGAAATTCGTATCAGTGACTTGCACATAAGGCCAAGAGCTCCGTGTGTAACAGCACTGGCACCACCACGGCAAGGGACCGACAGGCCAGCCCTGACAGCCTCCTCCACGACCAGCTCCCACAGCAGCTCCTGGCATGATAAGCCCTGACCATGGGCAGGACAGTGCTGTGCCTGGAGCTGGATTCCAGCTGCACAGACCCAGCTCCCCGGCCACTCTCCAGGGGCCCTGTTGGTGGCAATCTGGTGACAACTTGTCCCAGGTTGCTCCAAGCCCCATCCAACCTGACCTTGAGCACTTGCAGGGATGGGGCAGCCACAGCTCCTCTGGGCAGCCTGTGCTAAGGCCTCACTACAATTATCACAGTTACCAAAGATCAGAGCTTCAAAAAACTGAACCTCAGATGTGAAAGTTGAACAGAAAAATGGAAGCATCCATAATTAACAGTTATATTTTTAAACTGTTCTTAGCACAACTGTATCTTACTTCAGCCTCTGGAAAACAGAGTCAGAGACAGTATGACACAGTTTATAATACTCCAAATCCTTTCTCATTTGTACAGTTTACAAACTCAGGTACATGTTGCATAATATGTTCAGCTTGACCTTTAGGGTCTCTGGGCAGGATGTGTTTTAGTAACACAAGAGACTAATCTCTTGTTTTCTTTGGCTGTAGATTTAAATGCCACTGTACCTCTATTACATCCCCTTCAGCTGGATAATTCAGTTATATGTGTATTGCTACACTGATCTGCCACACACAAAAGCATAGTCAAGGAAAGAAAGGACAATTTTTTTTAAAGTAAAGAGATCATGGATTTACTGGAATTTTATGTGGAGTTTCACAATAACCTCAAAGGTATCTGCCAACAATAAGTTAAGCTTTAAACAAACAATGTAGCTTACCCTTTTATGCCTGTTGGTTAATGTTATAAATAAAGTATGTAATTCGTGCTATTATGTACAAAACTGGAATGTAATCAGACCATGTAGAGACAGAGTTCAAAATCCTTCCACCAGCCTGGCTGAGAGAAAAATTTCACAACACTAAAAGAAGTTCTCTCACAATAAGTGAGGATTCCACCTAGGTGGGGTTAGATCTTATCACCGAGACATCTGCACCTGTGACAACTTGATCACCACACTCTGATATCTACATCTCAGCTGATAAGGATTGGGATACTCCAGGAACTAAAAATAACTGTTCCAGGAACCAGAAATGGCCCTTCCATCACCAGAAATGGCCCACTCATAACCCAGGATGGACAATTCATTGGACCCAGGAAAGGCTTTGTGCAGCCCAACTCCGGGACAAGAAAACTTCATGAATATGCTAAAATTACGAGAAGAATAGAATTAATTCAGACTCTGCCCAAAAACTGTGTAAGAAGGAACCAGCCGAAGCAGCAGTCGTGAACTTGGGAGGTCTGGTGCGATAGAGATCAGATCTGTGCGTGTTCACCCAGCTCCAACCCTGGGCTCCGAGCTGCTTTTCTCGATCGTGGCTTTCTGTGTGACCGATCTTTTGGCCGCAGAATAAAATCTATTTCTTTATTAAATTCAATTTGGCTGAACTTTTTTATTTCAGTTAAACACTGGTATGATAGTAACTGTTCTACATTACTTTTTTAATACAGAGTTTGCATTTGAAACCACCAGATTCCACCAATTGTGCTAAACACTCATTAATGGTATCTACCTGGCAACTGCGTGTTGTGGCAGAGGAGAAACTCAATCCAACTCCTTTTCATTCACTTCTTTCCATCTAAGATTTCCTGCACCATGTAACTAGTTAAAATGCAGCTCCCACCTGAACATAGTGCTGTGGCAATTTCTGTTTCACCAAAGACTCAGAACATGTATTTTCTCATTTAAATTATGAACAGTCTGGCCCTCAAAAATGTTGAATTAAATTCAGAGTTCAAAAAGGTATTAGAGGAAATAAGGAAATGTGTTGGGCCTGAACCAAAACCCATTAAATCATTGGAAAGAATGCAAGCGGGCCCACTGGGGTTTGGCTGTGCTGTCCTGCCCAGAGCAGCCACACTCCAGCCCTGGAACCCCCTGCGGCCATAAATGCCGGCATGGACCAGTGCCTCAGGAATGGCTAGGAACACTCCAGCAAAGCAGCCACTGGTCCCGTTTAGTCTGCACAGGGTATCAACAAAAGGATAAGAGAAGTACTTGTCTGAGCTGTTTTGTTCAAGATTCCAGCATTTAAGAACCACACACAAACATCACCTTTAAAACCTCTGCAACAGGCAGAAGTGCAGAACTGACAAAATCCATGTCAGGAAAAAACACAGCAAAGAGAAAGCACCAGCCTCAGATAGCTCTCTACAGCCCATGTGTCAAAGTAATCACATCCCTTTTCTGGGTATTCCTGGGACTTCTTTTTTTCTGCCCATTTATCCTGTTCATTCTTCTCTCTAAAAATGCTCGGGTTTTGTTAGAATAGCAGACAATTTTCCTGGCACAGAACCTAAACTGACTGATCTGTAGTTTCCTGGAGTACATCTGAAGCTCTTCTCAAGATGAGTGTCATGTTTGTTTCTCTGGCATCGCAGCCAGTGACAGGATGTCACTCTTAGGTCAGTAATTTTATATTTGGGGTTTTTTAGAATTCTATGATCCTATCATCATTGACACTATTATTTATTAGTATATTTGTTCTCAGATGGCAGCTTACCCAAAGCACTACACTCAGAGCCAGAGCTGTGTACCATGGTAAATTTTAAGACCACTCTCACTCGTTTGGACGAACATCAAGACAAAGCCACAGCAGGCATCCTATGTGTTTTCACAGTTAATATTTCACAGTGAAATTAAATCAGTGATCACCAAATAAATGATGTGAGAGAGCACCAAGCTGCAGTTATTAATTGGCAGGGTCCCAGGGGATCACGGTGCCTGTGCTCTACCTGGCACCTGTCTGCCATTTTCCCCCGGAGGAAGCCTTAAGCCACACAACCAGACATGGAACTGCGAGCCAAAGGACTGTTTGGCAACAGATTTCTTGTGTGGCCCAGGAGCAAGTCGCTTCCTTACTCAGAGCACTGCCCACTAAACCAGGATGTGCCACATTTTGTAATGGAGACCTGCAGAGATTCTCTGTTTCTCACTGTTTGTCTGTGACATCTGCTCGGGGAAGTCCGGATTCTCTGAACTCAAAACCTGCAGGTCTGAAGGCAGATAACTAGGGAATCACCTGCAGCCAGCAGCCCCATGCCCCGCGGCTCCATCATCCCTGCGCACAGGAAGGCCTTACCTGGACGGGAGACCTCGGGGTCCCGGGCGCTCGCCCGCAGCCGGGCAGATTCCCCCGGGATCCCTCGAGGCAGGTCGGG
>NW_008235978.1:602167-602877 GCF_000691975.1 Corvus brachyrhynchos
ACAGGTGACACGGGAACGCAGACAGGTGGGTTTGGAATGTCTCCAGAGAGGGAGACGCCACACCCTCCCCAGGCAGCTCTTCCAGAGCTCTGCCACCCTCCATGGAAAGAAGTTCTTCCTCATGTTGCGGTAGAACTTCTTCTGCTTTACTTCATGGACATGCTCCTCATCCTGTCGCTGCGCACCACTGAACAGAGCCTGTCACCATTCTCTGAAACCCCTTGGAAATATTTGTATGGATTGGTGAGATCCCCTCTCAGTTGTCTCTTCCACACTAACCTCGCCCACCTTCGGCAGTCTCTCGTCGTTAGAGTTGTTTCAGACACCTCATCTTTATGACCCTCTGCTGGACCCGCTCAAGTAGCTTCTTGTCCTTCTTGTACTGAGGAGCCCAGAACTAGCCACAACACCCCTGATGGGTAGGGCTGGCGTGGGGGCTGCAGGACGCTGGTGCTGCAGCAGCTCCGGACTGTGAGGGGAGGGGAAGGAAAAAGGGAAAGGAAAAATGGAAAAAGAAAAAAAAAAAAAGGGGGGGGGGGGGGAGAAAAAGGACCTTGAAAGAAACCAATAATTTTGGGGATCAGAGCAAAACGGTTAGACAGTCATCAACCAAGTCCCTCCAATGGTGGCTGGGCCAGCATGGAGGCTCTCAGATTTGTCACATATAGATCAAAGAGGCATAGAAGGACAAATTCCCCAAAAACAACGAA
>NW_008235978.1:602999-611397 GCF_000691975.1 Corvus brachyrhynchos
GGGGGGGAAGAAAAACAAAGGGGGGGTAGGAAAAGTTAAAAATAGAAGTATGGAGAAAGCATTTTCAAACAACACAGACCCAGGATATTAAAAACATAGCATGAGGTGACACAATGCATTTCCAATATCAATCCTGATTTCCATCTCTCAGTCCAGACACCAGGAAGCACCAAAGTGTGCATGGCAATGGACACCTGATTTACTGAAATAAAGGAGATACAACCACCCTTCCATGCTCATTTTTCCCTTCTTCCTGCAGTTCTTGTGAGTCCCAGTTAAGTACAAACTCACAGGTAATGCTTCCAGGGTCCACAGAGCGACTGATTTGAGCAGAGATCCCTGCAGCAAGGAGGAGCAGGGACAACCTTCCCTCCTGATGCATCTGCTCCAAGTTAGACTTCATCATCCTCAAGTTTTCTGTGGCATGATCATCCACATGCAATATTGATCTGCCTTCTGTAAAGGTAGCAATTATTAAGAACATCAATATTCTCTTGATACTTTATCTTCCCAACCCTGTAATTGAAGTCTCAAACTAACTTATTGTATCATCCTGCAGCACAGGAAGAAGTCAGGAACAGACACAGGACAATTATAATAGAGAGGAGATGACACTTTTAATGACTAGAAAATGTAGGCAGCACAAATTATTTGGGGCACAATGAGATTAACCAAGAGCAGCTGCTTTTTAGAACAATTCCACTCTTTTCTGTTTCAGAAACACATAGAACAGCAGTTTCCAGACCCTTGCATTGTACACAACTCCTCGCTTTGAACCCCAAACCTCTCCTGCAGATGCCAAAGTCGGCACAAATACAAGAGCCTGTTCGACCCTTCCAACCACCTATGGCAGCACCAAGCAGGCTGCCACTGGGAACCACTGCCTCCAAAATCCCATCCAGTCAAATCTGGAGAAGATTCTCAACAAACTGATGGAATTATTCTGCCAAATTCAATTCTCTGTGACCCCCCACTATCTTCCTGCATCCTTTTCTGCACTGCCAAGGGGCAGCATGTCCCAGAAAGAGAGCCGAACCACGGACTCTCCAGGTTGACACATTCTCTAGATGGGCAGCTTGCACAGATCAGACACACCTCAGTCCTACCTCAGTAGTTCCATTCACACTACTTCCAAAATTAAAATAAATTCTTGCATTTATACAATACATTGAAAATAGAAGAATAAACGTTATATGATATTCCCAACAAGTCAGTCCCACTCCTGCTGTGCCGTTCTGCCAGGTCACCTGGCAGAGAGCAGCGGCAATGTGATAACACAGAACTGTTCTGACACCTTCTGGTGACAAACCCCATTACAATCATACAACAACGATGAGGACAGATCACACACTTGCTCTGAATTTCACCTCTAAACATCATCCACGATGCAGTGGCAGCACTAAGCAAGAAAGGAGCCACTGCAAACCATCAGCCTCTCGTTCATTCAGTAGACCCGTACTAAATTAAAACTGAATTCAAAATAATTCAATATTTAAACACCAACAGAGTATAGAGAAAAGGTATATACTTTTATATGCACTTCATCTCCACAATCACATTCATTATTAACCATTACTTTTAACCTCTGTTTAGCACATTGATTTTAAGAGATGTTTTACTTTCTCTAGCAGCGTTGTCAAGAGGAATAGCAGGTTCCCAACACAGCACCACTGCTCAGGCTGCATTCTGCTTGAGTGAACAGGAACAGTCAGCACCTTTCACCTGGATAATCAGCTGAGACACTACCTACACACATCACTTACACCAGGTGAATCGCTTAAATCTTCACATAAAAAACACAGCTCCCTACTCCTGTGGGACATGCAACAAACAAGGAAACCAGCTTCATTCCCCTGGGGCAGCCTGGAGGGAGGAAGGACCCCCCTGCACCTTGGCAGACAGGGTCCCTGCCTTCCCACAGCTGAGCTGGCCTCATCCTTCTCTCCCCAAGCAGCTTTCTAAAAGCCCTCACTGAAACACTAAACTGAAATTACTAACTCTAGAAACATTCTGTTGTCTTTCCTGGCAACGCCATCTGTTGTGCAAGGGCTTTAAGGTTTATGAGAACAAGACACAACTAAATGACCCAGTGTAATGGCAAAATGACCCCACACTGACACCTGCACACAAGCCCTAGTGCTGAGGCTGTGCCCTGCCCACTTCAGGGGATGGAGCTCAGGAATTTCACAGGAGTTCTTCATGCCACAAAAGCCATGCAGCCTCTGCTCTCCATGTAGCCAGGGATCCAGGAGACTTTAATAAAGGTCACAGGAAGAACTGAAATCTTCACAGCCAGCCATTTACCATCCAGGAATCAGCTGCTTCGGTCATGATCACCAGTTCCAAAGAGGCAAATCCCAGCATGCAGCTCCAGAGCGACAGTCCCTATGGATGAGCCAGGACACAGTCACCTCACACTTAGAGGCAGGCACAGACAAGCAGAACTGCCTCTGCTTCAAAGAGTTGATGTTTGAGAGATTCTGCCCATCTTTTGAGCTGGAAAGTGAACTATTTTGTCAGTAAAAGCTTTTATTTCAAGTAAATTATGTGACAAAATTTGAGTACAAATTTTGTGGGTAAAAGAATTTACATTTCTAATTAACGCACATAGTGAGAATTAATTTTGTGTATCTGTAAAAAGCAGCTTCATTCTGTGTTACCTAGAGTGGCCTCACTCTACCTTCACACAGACCATGATACCAAACCTTACCATCCCCTGCAGCACGAAGCACACTAGCAGAGAAAATTTATTATTTCCATATAAATCAAAAAAGCTAACAAAATTACTTTACAGTAAATGCAACCCTGCTCATTACAAAAAGAAAACATTCATCAATTCATCCAAGTGAGCATTTTCTGCTACTGTCAAACCTGATCAAAGGTATGTTTATAACATACATTCAGTGAACCATGTAGCAAAGGTGCAGTTAGAACACCTACAAAATAGATGAAAAAAGGTGCTCCTTTACAGAAGGAGCACCATCTTCCCTCGGGCACCACTGCTATAAATAATGTCTTCATGAGCCTTGGCTACTTTCTCCAGGGGATATTCCAAGCCCACAACGGGTTTCAGCCAGCCAGCTTCTATGCCATCAAGGACTGCTGTGGCACATTCATGCCTCTCCTCCTGCATGTAACAAACACAGTGTTTATGACAAGGTCTTTGCATTTTAGAATAGTATTGACAATTTATGCAAGAGTTAAACCAAATTCCACAACCTGAAAATATTTTATGATGTTCTGAGATTGAATCAAGACATAAAGGAATAAACTAACAAGTTTGTTACAGTGAAATTATTCTTTCATTCCTACAAATAATTTTAACTGTAAAGAGAGGGGTGCTGGAACAAGCCAATAAAGCATACTTTAAAATAGAAATGTTTCTTACCTCAGTTGCAAGAAACAGACTCACTCCAATTATGCTGGACTCCTTGCTCATTGTGTCTCTTGGGTTTATCTCGATGCGTCCTCTGCAGCCCACAACCTGCCCAAAGGAGTCCAAAGCGTTGAGTCAGAGCTGTTCAGTGTGATGCTGAATGCACAAAATCAGTGACATAAGCACCCACCATCACCTCCCTGCTCAGGGACACAAACACTCACTGTCACCCTCTGGGCAAGGACACAAACACTCACCATCACCCTCCCTGTGCAGGACAGCAGCTGCAAGTCAGCATCCAGGTTGACATTAGAGAGCATTTCTATGATTATATCGACTCCCCCCGGCCCTGTGCATGCCTGTACAGGACACAGGATGTTATTTTAGTGCTTGGGTACCACCATTTATTTTATACACTACAGAAAGTATCCATTCTACAGCTTATTGTTTAAATTTTCAATACAGCCTTTGTACTGCAGCTGACAGCTAATGAGCTGAATTGTAGCATGTTTTGCTGTGCTAACTTATGATGTGATCCCACACTGGAATTTGCTGAATGTAAGAAGTTCTAAATGCCACTGCCTGTGAGGAAAGCTGGCTTTTCCAGACTGAGAAAGTTTTTCCTTGTGTAGAAATGAAAAAGGCAGGACACTATTGCTCCTACACAAATCTGCTTTAAAGTCTTCTGCAAACAACTATTCACATTTTGTTAAGAACAACACAACCTGCATTCCTGAGTCCTGCCACATGCCTACCTTAATTCTCTCAGTGTAATTAGGGTCTCTGTGATTAAAGGCTTGGTGAGCACCGTTTCTCAGGACCACATTCATGCCCTCCTCAGTTCCTGCTGTACCCAGAACCTTCAAACCAAAAGCTCTGGCAATCTGACATGCTGCTAGTCCCACCTGAGAGGAGAAAAAAACAAAAGAGAAAGTTATTTTACCTTTGTCTTTCTTAGAATTTGAAATTTTAAATATTCTACCAGTGACTTCCCCATTTAAAAAGCTAGTCTGGTAATGGTTTTTTTAGCCAGTAATTTGGATCTTAAAGACAGCCAAATGGTCTTTAAAAAAGAAAATGTATTTACAGAGGCATGGTAAATTTTTGAGGTGTTTTTAATAGCTATCAGCATTTGATATACATTGATGTAGAGTGCTGTGTATCTGTCAAAGCTGGGCCATATATTTTTGATGCAAATCCAAGAAAATTCTTCTCTTCATGGAATCACCTGCTATTAATACCAGCATTATACATTGCAAAGACAACCTGCAGGCACAAATTTTATTAATACTACTTCTTTAGAAAGTAAATTCTCAGTGCCTCCTACCAGCTTTGCACTCCAGTAAGAACAGAAGCACTACATTTAGCTTATCAAAATTTTAAAAAAAGAGTTATGATGCTAAATGCCATTCTAGTATCTCAGAATAAGATATGAATTCATTTTTTTGTTGTCTAACAAATAATTACGGAAACTTGGCCTGTTCATAGCAGCTGCTTGGTGCATCACCAGAAACTGAGCAAGAAAGTGCAGTGTGGGAGATAAATTAAACCAGAATGTTATGTGATAAAGATCTAAAATAAGTTTGTCATGAAAACCCAAAGGAAACTAGAAGTGCGATTTCATATAGTATTCAGTCACAGATTTATATATTCCAGTGCAGGTAGCTGCTGGCTCATGGGTAAGAACAACCCAAAAATGCACAGTCGCCCTGCACCAGTGACGTTTTCTCAGAGGACTGAGAATAACTCATACATATTGAAAACGTACAGCCTTCTGCTATCAATTATAAAACTTCCAGACCAACTACCACCTGCAGCAAACACCTGTTCAGTGTGTGACCCTCTGACTGGGCAGCTCACACCAGCACTCACGCAGTCTCACAGCTATTGGGAATAACAGGGTTTGTTCTAAGCAAATGTATCCTAGAGGATCTGAAATAAAAACCCAATCTGCTAATCTACTGATACAAATATGACCATAACTCGTATCCCAGGAAGAAGCAGATGCAAAGACAGAGAGCATTGTTCTCTATTACTTGCCTCCTTGGAATACTTACCCCGCCACTAGCACCATGAACCAGCACACTTTCCCCTGCTTTGGCACAGCCTCTAAGTGAAGAGCACAAGAAATATTGGCACTGTGATTGCAGTACATACTGACTATGGGGCTGCAGACACTGACATCAAATCTCATTGTTCACACAGCATAGTTTCCAATTTATGTTCCAATTATATTCCAATTTATGGCTAAACAGATATCATTAGCCTTTCTGGGAGAATAAGGAGACAAAATAAATCCTGTGATTGATGACTTGAAACAACATGCAGCCAGCGACAGCCTGGTACTGAGCCTCAGTTCAGGACTTTCACCTGTCACAGGAAAGGAGTGGTTCTACTCCACAGCACCTGTGTGCTTACCAAGGAAATTAGAACTATTACTGTTTTTCTTCCCTGGCTAAAATACCAGTGAGTACTGAAAGGAAGCCATGCATTTTATTCCATGAAGCCTTTCCAGGTATGTTCTCTCAAGAAAAAAGACTTAACAGGAAAACACAGTTTCATGCTTCTAGACAATTATCTGAAAATTCCTTCAGTGTAACATTTTTAAACATGTCCCACTCATCAATCTCCCCATTTTACAGGACAGTGAAAAGATGGACTTCGGTATTTTAAATATAGAAGATTAATGTACACAAACATGGATTTGGTGCCTTACTTCTGGAACAGCGCCCGGTAGGCAGTGAAGTAGGGCACTCCAATCGCTGCTCCCTGCCTGAAGTCCAGTTTGTCTGGCAAAGGAAAGACTCTGTTGGCTGCAGCAACTGCATACTCTGCATATCCTCCAGAAACTGTTTCAAGGGTGAAAACTCTGTCACCTTTCTAGAATGGAGGGAGAGAACACAGAGAAATCAATAATTTCCCTTACTTTTTCCTTAATAAACACTAAGAACCAATTTACAGAGTTTAGGCTATTGTTAACAGTTCTCCTATCAAAAATAACTAGTTATGTTTGTCACAGAAATTTTTATAAATGCTGATACATACCATCAATGCAACACAAACTGTATAATTTCTTATATTTAAATCTAAGTATCATAATTATAACCCCACCCTGCAGTGCAACACACAAACCTACTGCCTCATTAGCATGAACCCTAATGAACTTGAAGTCAGGAATTCCATCCACAGATTCCAAGTGCAAAACCTCAAAAGCTTTTACAAACACAAAGGAAACATTTCTAAATTATTTAAATGTGAAAATATATATACTCTTAATATACCCTAAAACATCTCTCTCTCATTCAAGCCAAGAACATCACAATTGTCAGAGGAAGCAAAAAGTCACACATAGCAGATACAGCAAAGTGCTGGTAAGAAAATATGAATACAGATGATTCTTCTTTCTTGATAACCCAATCTCTCAGGTCTCCCAAAATTGTTACATAAATTCAAAATAAGAAAATTCCAAGCCAATTTTAACTACAATTTTTATGTTTGTTTGGGACCAAACATCTAGTAATTTAAATGGGAGAACCGATTTAAAAACTAAATAGATGTAATAGATATGTTTTAGCAAACTGACATTTGCCTTCTCCTGTCTCAAGACTTTCCCACTGAGAACTTCAAGTAAAATTACTAGATGGGAGTAACAGAGTATTTGAACAGTTTTAGCAACAAATAACAGAATTTATGGAGCTTTAGAAGTAAGCAATTTCCATTTCCCAAATACTTTACAGAAAAAAATTCAGTTCTGCCTGAAATTACTACCCCCAGCAAGAAGCATCCAATCTCAACTACTTCTGCAATGCCAGAAAAATAGCTCTAAATACCAACTTTTGTACACCAGATATCACTGCTTTAAGCAGACAGACTGCAGTACCTCTTCTGAGATCTTTGAACTTCAGGAGGGCACAGCATTCCTCAAGTCCCACCAGCAGATTGGTTTGCCAATGGGATCCCACTGTGTGCTTTTACCAGTCCATGAAGGGGATTCCCCCCTTGAATAGGTTACATTATTCTAAGGAACAAAACCAGGTACAGTAGCACAGCAATCAGCCAAAGAGGACACATTAAACAACAGTGATTACAGCCCAGTGTGCAAATACCTTGAATGCAGTCACATGTTCCCCAACACTTTCGACCACCCCAGCCACATCCGATCCAGGAGTGTAGGGTAAAGCCGGTTTCCTGGCGTAAGTCCCAGAGCGAATGTATGTCTCGACAGGATTTACCCCACAGGCATGGACTTTAATTAAGACCTAAAAGAAAAGACACTTCTTAAGCAATAACTAAAAAGATTTAGCCCTTGAATTCACAGCACGGCATTGTAGCACTTTTACTGAACTCTCAAACAGCCTGTGTGACAACCCAGTGTCAAACTGAAGCTAATTTCAGGAAAACCTTGGTGTGGAATACATGGCCCACCAAAGAGTAAAGAGCCCACATTTGTTAAGCATGATATCTCAAGTAGTGTGAACACACTGATCAAAACTCACCTACTCTAGGTGTAGTGTTCTGGGGTGTATTCCTCATACTGTCCTGCAGGCACCTGTTAACATTCATTATCGCTATATCCCTTCACAGAGCTCACATATACCTGGTTTTCTTTTGGAACAGGAACTAACACATCTGACTGGAGTTTAAGCACTTCAGGGCCACCAAATTCAAACACTCGGACCGCTCTCATCACACTCCTGGTGGCTGCCATGGCGACCAGAGGATCTGGGAAAAAAACCGATGTGATCCCTGGTAGCTGTTCAGGTCACGGGGAGCCTGAGCCACCAAGACATGCCCTGCGGACACCGCGCGGAACACGGCACACACCGCGGGGCCGAAGTGCGGGTCGATCTTGTCATAAGGAGCCGAACCAGAGGGAGGGGAGGGAGCCGGGGCAACGGAAGGCCCCGAGCTGCCCTGGGCCTCCCCGCTCGGAGCACCTTCCGGGATCCCGGGCACGAGGAGGACGGGAAACACAGCCAGGGCCCCGTGGCCAGTGGGGCTACTGCCGGGTAAGGAGCGCCA